>NC_045619.1:116423917-116729137 GCF_009829155.1 Mustela erminea
TTTTTAAAAATTTTAGAGAGAGATAGAGGGTGAGCACAAGCGGGGGTGGGGGCGGGGAGGGAGGAACAGAGGGAGAAGGAGAAGCAGACTCCCTGCTGAGCAGAGAGCCTGATGTGGGGCTTGATCCTAGCACCCTGAGATCATGACCTGAGCTGAAGGTAGATGCTTAACTGAGCCACCCAGGTGCCCTGAATTACATGCCTTTTAAAATATTTTCTGGATACAGGTCCTTTGTCAGGTAAATGTACTATGACTATGTTTTCCTAGTATATGGCTTGCCTTTTCATTTTCTTAATATCTTGTGAAGAGCAAAAATCCTTCCTTTGGAAGTTTAGCGGCTTTTTTCTTTGATGGTTCATGGTTTTTTTTTTTTAAAGATTTTATTTATTTATTTGACAGAGAGAAATCACAAGTAGATGGAGAGGCAGGCAGAGAGAGAGAGAGAGGGAAGCAGGCTCCCTCCTGAGCAGAGAGCCTGATGCGGGACTCGATCCCAGGACCCTGAGATCATGACCTGAGCCGAAGGCAGCGGCTTAACCCACTGAGCCACCCAGGCGCCCATGGTTTTTGTTTTCTTATCTTCTAAGGTTGAGAAGATTTTTTCCTGTATTCTTCTAAATATTTTATAGTCTTGGCTTCTATATTTTGGTCTGTGATGTAGTCCAAGTTAATTTTTGTGTATGGTGTAAGTAAGGTTTGGGTTCATTTTTTTCTGTTTGGATAGCCAGAAAATGCTCTTCTTTCTCCATTTAATTACTTTGGCGTCTTTGCTGAAAATCAGTTAACGGTATAAGTGTGGATATATTTTTGTACTCTGTTCTTTTCCATTCATGTATATTCCATTGTTATGGTCACACTGTTTGATTACCGTAGCTTTATATGAAGTCCTGTAATCAGGTCGTAAAAGTCTTTCAACTTTGTTTTTTCTTTTCACAATGGTTTTTGATTATTCTACGTTTTTCATATTTCTGTATAGATTTCAGAATCACCTTGTCAATTTCTATAGCTGGGATTATGATTTGTATTGCTTTGAATTTATAGGTAAATTTAGAAAAAAATTACCTTCTTGACAATATTGAATTTTCTAATCCAAGGGTCAGCAAACATTGTTCTGTGAAGGGCTCGGTAGTAAATATTTTAAGCTTGGCTGTTAGAACCCAAGACCCGTAGGAACTGTGTTGCTCAGAAAGTGATATTTCTCATGACTGTTTCATGCAATAAATTAATTTATGCATTTTATGTTACTTTATTTTTTTTTCCTGCAGTATAATTGCATACTTGCCAAAGTGTGTTTTATGTCTTTCTCATATTTAGGCAGTTCTGCCCAGGGCTGGTAACTTCTTGAATCTCTTTCCATTGAATTCCAGACAGGTTTATTTTCCCCTTCTAGCCACAGTTAAGGGGCTTGGGGTCTCCAGTTTCACCGAGTTTTATTTAATTGGAGGGAATGGTGAGAGGTGAGATAAGCAGTGATAAGTGCAATAATTACTAGGCGGGCATGGCTGTCTCCTCTCCCGAGTGGTTCTCATCAGGTGATTGAACAGGCTGTTCCATTCCTGACCTCAGATCATTCCCTCATTCCCAACTCATGGTGACCCTGTAATTGTCACCAGAAGAAAGCCCCATTGCTCACTTCTCTGTTTCATCCCAGCTGCTGTTTCTAGTCCCTTTAACCAAAGACAAAAAGATGAGGCTATCTGTGCAGCCTGCTCCTCTCCAGGTTTGGAATGTTGTGGGAATTGTGAGGATTTTGTTGCCTTCCCATTGTGATGGCTGGAGCAGCTTCATGCTGGGCTCTCTGCTTCTCAGTTGTCTGCACTTTGCTCACCCCCATGACCGCCAGTGCTTCAGTTCATGATCCCTTTTCTTCTTACGCTACTTCATGGATTTTTTATTCTTTTTCCTTAGTTTTTTTGTTTAGTTTTAAAGTAGTCTCCATATCCAGCATGGAACTCAGTGTGGGACTTGATTTCACGACCCTAAGTTAATTTCAGGACCTGAGGTGAGATTGAGTCAGATGCTCAACTGACTGAGCTACCCGGGCACCCCTCTTTTTGTTAGCTTTTTTCACTCTTGTTAGCTTCTACTATTTTACATGTTTAAAAAAGTGTGTTTTCTTATGCATGGGGGAGTTGCTGCTCAACTATTGTTGTACGTAAACCCATAGCTATTGATTTTACTGAGAGGAATAAGATCAGACATTGAGTTTAATAATCCAGTTGTCTTCAGGAAAGGAGGGAATGCCATTACTTAGGGCAGGTTGGCTGACTTTTTCTTGTTCATTGTCCCACAAATCATCTAATTGTGGAGGTAATGGCCATCTCTATCAGGTGCAATTAAGCAAAGTAATTTGACTGATTGACCTCTCTCCCACTTATGGAAGATTGTGATGTGGACTGTCCTGTAGTGTTAATTGGTTCTTATACACTAACTTCCTTCCTCCCTGTCTCTCACATTACCTGAAGAGTATCTGCAGCATTAGGGGACATAAAATATCCATGCTTCTTGCTTCACCAGCTTTGCTACCCAGCTAATAAATCCAGATGCCCAGAAAGGGTGAGGTTGATCATATGGATTGTTCAGAATTGTTGGCAGCATCTTTTGCAATTAAAAAAAAAAAAAAGTCAGCTTTGTGTAAAGAAGGTTTTTGAAACTGGAAATGTATTTTTCTTTGTGTCTGATCCCTGCTTGGTAAGGGAAGAGGTATGACCAGGAGCTATATCCTGAACTTCGGTCATATAATAGGAAACATTCTGAAGTGAAGAGTTTCTTTTTCTTTTTCTTTTTTTTTGCTGATGAAAAAGTAGTATGTACTTATTATAAAAAAATCTGATAAATGCTGAGAAGAATAAAGAAAAAGTCAGCCTTAATCCTACCACCTACAGATAATTACTTTTCAGGATTTTAAATATTTACACTTAGTTTTATCTTTTACACATATTTTTACAGTATCAGACTTCCATTTATATAATTCTGTACCTTTCTTTTTATAGCAGGGTTTCTCAACAATGGCACTGAATTTTAGGCCTGGTTAATTCTTTATTGTGGGGTCATTGTAGGATGTTCAGCAGCACCCTGACCTCTACCCACGAGGTGCAGCAGCATTTCCCTTCAAGTTGTAACACCCAAAAATGTCTTTGGATAGTGTCAGATATCCTTTGGGGGGCAGAATTGCCCCAGTTTGATAACCATAGTGTCATACTTGGTATTAAAACATAAGCACTTCTTTATGCTGTTACAAGCTTCTTTAAGCTTCTTTTTAGTGGCTGCATAATATTCACACACACACATATATAAAAAAACCTTGAGTCTAACATTGGACTGTGACTGTGGCTATCATTAGCACCCATAGCTTAGCAAAATTATTCTATGACTGGGTGGATATATCCTATAATTTACTGATAGGGGTATTTTTTAATTGTAAAAAAAAATAAAATTTACCATCTTAGCCATTTTTTTTTTTTTAAGATTTTATTTATTTATTTGACAGAGAGAAAGAGAGAGATCACAAGTAGGCAGAGAGGCAGGATGAGACGGGGGAAGCAGGCTCCCTGCTGAGCAGAGAGCCCGATTTGGGGTTCGATCTCAGGACCCTGCGATCATGATCTGGGCTGAAGGCAGAGGCTTTAACCCACTGAGCCACCCAGGCACCCCCATCTTAGTCATTTCTAAGCATACAGTTCAGTAGTGTTAAGTGTATTCACATTGTTATGCAACAAATCTTCATCCTGATAGGTGTTTTTACTAGTAGATTTGTGTAAGTAGTGATTTCTGTTTTTATTTTTGTTAAAAAAAAACTTTCCTTTTAGGACACCAGGGTGGCTCAGTTGGTTAAGCCACTGCCTTTGGCTCAAGTCATGATTCCCAGGCTCCTGGGATCAAGCCCTACATCCGGCTCCCTGCTCAGTGGAGAGTCTGCTTCTCCTTCTCCCTCTGCCTGCTGCTCTGCCTACTTGTGCTCTCTCTCTGTCAAAATAAGTAAATAAAATCTTTAAAAAAAAACCCGAAACTTTCCTTTTAGGGTTCACTTGTTTTGTTTGTTACAGAACTTGAGAAGTAGTGTTTTTTTTTTCTTCTAAGTATTGCAAACATTAAATAATTGAGTTGTGAATTAAGTTCCAACTTAATTTATGTAATGCATTTTTAAAAACTGTTTTATGTAATATTATAGATACCACTGTTTGGAATAATGTCATCAGATTCTGCAGATCCCTTCTACTGGATGAGAGTTATTCTTGCATCTAACAGAGGTATGTGCTTCTTTTTTTGTTGTTGTTTGTTTGTTTGCCTCCATACTGGGCATTAGTACTGACATCAAGTAGATGTGAAAATGTGGAAACAACTATTTTGATGTCTACAGGGGTGGGGAGCGTATGGTAAAAGAAACCCGTTGCCTAGGAGAAGGGACCAACACGTAAATACTTTAAGAAGTCTGTATATATTATAATAATAGAAGTATGTACAGAGTATAGATGTACAACAGAGAATGGAGTGATAGCGCTGTCAGGAGCTTTGGTCCTCCATCTTTTTATGGGTCATATTTTCTTTGAGACTCTAATTAAATTTTTTTTGGTACAGTATTACTTTATTTAATTTAAATTCAATTAGCAAAGGTATAGTACATCATTAGTTTTTGATAAAATGTTCAATGACTCATTAGTTGAATCTAACTCTATTAAATTTATGTATACTTTCCCAAGAAAAATTCATATATACTCACACGCACAGATTTTGCATAAAATTTTTTGAGCTTCATGACCCTCTGAAGTCTGGTCCTTGCGTTTCGCATGGGCCGGAAAGACCCTGATCTGCAGTGTCAGAGGAGACAATACTGGTAGCATTTGAATTGGAGTTCAGTATGTGAAGGAAGTGATGGGAGAGGGAAGCCTGATCTAAAAGCCCTTGTATGTAAAGCAGTGGCTAAAGAGATAGGTAGATACTGGATCATGAGGGCTTTGTTGGTAATTTTTTTAGATTAAAATAGAAATAATGGTTAATCATTTTAAAAAAAATGCACCAAAATTTGTATGCAGTTTTATATAAAGCTGAAAATGAAAGTCTTGCTTCTCAGGGGTAACTCCTGGGAAGATAATAGATTGGTGAATACATATACAGACTTTTTCTCTGCATATATATTCACATATACAAATTTATATTTACTTGACCCTTGAACAATACAGGTTTGAACTGTGTGGGTCCACTTATATATGGATTAAAAAAAAAATAAATACAGTGCAGTGCTATAAATGTATTTTCTCTTCCTTAGGACATTTTTCATAACATTTGCTTTTCTAGCTTGCTTACTTACAAGTATATAACACTCACATAACATAAAAAACATGTGTTAGTTGACTGTGAGGTTATTGGTCAGGCTTCTGGTCAGCAGTAAGCTATTAATAGTTAAGTTTTTAGTTTGGGGGAGTCAAAAGTTATACGTGGATTTTTGACTATATGGCGGGGTCAGTGGCTCTATCCTTTCTGTAGTTCAAGGGTCAACTCTGCTGGTTTTTCTATACTAAAAAATAAGATAAATTTTGTAACTATTCTACTTAGTGTGTTTACTCAATTTCTTGGATGAGTTATTTCAGTTAAGGGCCATATGCTCTTCCATTATATGGCTCTGCCATGAATTATTTAATCATTCAGGTCTTTTTTGTGCTAGGTGCTGAGATTAGAGCAGAGATTAAGACAATGTCCCCATCATCATGGAGTTTATATTATTCTTTTTGGGGAGGTATCCTCTACATGAAGTACATTTTGGGTGAGGGGAGGGACATTGCGCAGAGATCTACAGGACGCACGAGGAAGGCCATGTGAAGATCTGGGGGAGGAACACTGTAGGGAATATATAGTGTGTGCCCAGGCCCCGAGATGGGTGTGTGCTTAATGTGTTCAGGGAAGGATTTGGGGTCAGTGTGGCTAGAAGAAAATAAGGAAAGGAGTAATGAGGCAGAACATGCAGATGAGTCCAAGAGCCAGATCATGAAGGGCTTAGAGACAAAGTAGGGAGGGTACTTCAAGTATGATTCCAGGCCGTTAGTGTCCTCTTCTGTCACACATTTAAGTTTTTTTCCCAATTTTGTATCATTTTAACCAGTGCTACCATGAATGCATAACTGTAATGCTACCTCCTATCATTTTTTAATAAAATTAATTTCTAGAAGTTTTACTTCTAAATTTTTGATAAATAATGCTAAATTATCTTCCAAAAAATTTGTACTATTTTATACACTTAGCAGTTGTATATGAGAATGACATTTTTCTTCCATCAGTGGATATTATTAGTCCTTTAGTCTTTGGAAGTTGGACAGGTAAAAATTGGTACTTTGTATTTGTATGTTGGTCAGCTTGAGCATCATCTTATATTTTTATTGAATATTTGAATTTTTTCTGAGTGGACTTGTTGTAAGTAATAGAAAATTACTGACCAGTTTAAACACAAAAATGGAATTTATTAGAAAGATACTGATCATTTTTTGCAATCCATAGAGGGAGTAGAACAACTAAGCCTGGGCTGGGAGAGAAAACCAAGGCAGCTTTGGATCAGCAGCAGGGACCCAGGAACCTTTTCTTTGGGATTGAGCTCCCCAAATTCCTGGGTTCTTTGCTTCTTAGCTCAAAATTCCAAACTGTACGATTTACACCGGGCTCAGTGAGCTTTGATTAGAGTTTCAGAGTTTCAGAGTTATGTAGTTCAGATTTGGGTGTGGGGGTCCCCTCCTGTACTGTCAGTATTTCCTGAGAAAGAACGTTATTGGGCGCAGCCAAATTGTGTTCTTTTTCCTTTTTAAATTTTGTTTACTATTCGTTTCTTCATTTTTAATTGATTTGTAAGAACTCTTTGTATATTAAAGATATGAACTCTGTCATTTGTGCTCAAATATTTTTCTTTTAACTTTTATGCAGCTTTTTTTTTTTTTTAAACTTTTATGCAGTGTTTTACCACATGGAATTTTTGTAGTTGTATTTAGAGATACAACCATAGCATGTGTCTTTTCCATTGTGGGTTCTCAATTTTTTTGTCATGCTTAGAAAGGCTTTTTCTCTTCCAAGATGATAAGCATACTCACTTGTAGTATTTTTGTTGTTTTTCTCATATGGTTAAATTTTCTATATATCGGGCCTTTATTTTGATGTAAGTCATGAGGTAAGAAATAGAGGTGTGATTTTTTATAAATGGCCAGGCATTTGGTAAGGTTACTTTATCCTTTCCCTACTGATTTGGGGTGCCATATTTCCTATATGAAATTGTCATTAAAATTTGACTATATTTATTCTCAGACTAGATCCATTTGAAAGTTATAAATTTTTGTGATTTTATTTAATAAAAATGTTTACCTTCCTATTTCTGTATCTACTGGTTTTAACAATAAGAAATGTTACCTTTTACTGTTGAAGTATTTGACAAAAAGTGAAGAATCCTAGAATGGAATCTTTTCTCATATTATGGGCACCTTTTCAACATTTATAAAAGCCAGGATTTAAGGTTGTGGTATGATAGAAAGACCAGTGAAAATGTATTCCTGATGCTATAGAATTAATCGTTTTATATGTTAACTTATACACTTGGCATATTTGGTTTTTTAATTTTTCACTATAAGTACAGTATATGTTTTCTGTAAAGAAAAACTTAAAAAATCAAGAGAGGCATAAAGAAGAAAATGATCTCACTGGGTAAAAATAACCACATCTTGACAACCAGACTAAAATACAGAAAACCATTTTTCCACTCAAGTATTAACTGGAATCAAACTGTAATACTAGTTTCCAAATTTTTTATTTTGCTATCCACTATGGCATGAACATTTTTCATGCCACTAAATGTTCTACAACAGGAATTTAGATGACTCTCCATGTGTTTTTAGAATTTGAATTAGAAGAGTCACAGATAGTCTTAAATGTCATTTTTTATTAACTTGGTATTTAATTCTCAGGCTTGGTATGTATTTCTTGTTTTGCATTAAAATAAAATGTTCAGTGTAGGTTTTAAAAATAATGATTTGGACAGATATTCTGGGAGATATCTTTCAAAGGATTTCTCTAACATTTTAAGTTTAGAATTTATAGAAATTTACCTATTTTGGAATAGTAATTTTGATTCAATGAGTTGTTGCAAGGTTGTGTTAATAAATGAAGTAAATGAATGTGTTAATAAATTAATGCTTAAAGAATGAAAATCTGCCTGTTAACATTTGAGCATGTGTTTTAATAGACATAATTAAGGATTGTAACACTTGTAATCCTCATTGGGTATAGGAAAGATTTACTTTTTTTCCTTCTCCTTTACAGGAACTTTAATGGAATTGGGTATCTCCCCAATTGTAACATCTGGTTTGATTATGCAGTTGTTAGCTGGAGCCAAAATCATTGAAGTTGGAGATACACCCAAAGATAGAGCTCTATTCAATGGAGCCCAGAAACGTGAGCTATTAATACAATTAGAGTCTTTTCCAAATTTAAGAATTTTGCGGTAAAGATGCTTTCCTAGTCTTTTTTGTCTTTGGTTGTAAGCATGTACTCCTTTTCCCCCAATTTTTGTCAGTATTTGGTATGATCATTACCATTGGGCAAGCCATTGTGTATGTCATGACGGGCATGTATGGGGATCCTGCTGAAATGGGTGCTGGCATCTGTCTCCTTATCATTATTCAGGTAAGAAATCCAATTTTTCATCTGCAAGTAACAAAACAGTTTGACCCCTTTTTTTCCTCTCTAACAGTTCTTTAAGTGGTTGCTACATTAATTTTCCTCCTCTGAATTATTTAATTATAAGATTTTGATTATTGAAGTGACATATAAATTGTGTTGATATAAAAAATTAAAATTTATCTTAATAGCCTCATAGCTGCATAGTATAAGGAATTATGGATCAACTATATTTCACCAATTTTTAGATGCACATTTTTTACTTTTTGATGTCTTTGAAATCAGGATTTTTTTTTAAAGATTTTTATTTATTTGAGAGTGAGAGAGAGCAGGAGCAGGGGGAGGGGCAGAAGGAGAGGGAGAAGCAGAAGCAGATTCCCCGTTGAGCAGGGAGCTGAGGCAGGGCTCGATTCCAGGACCCCAGCAACATGACCTGAGCTGAAGTCAAACACTTAAGCAACTGAGCCACCCAGGCGCCCCCAGGGTGTTTTTTCTTACAGCTGATGGTGCCCCACATTTGCTGTCAGCCAGGCAGCAGTTGTGATAGTAGTCATTGTGTGCATATGTGTATCAGCTGGTTGGAGCTAGTCACATGTTCATTGCATTGATTGGTTGTGTGCATTGTTGGTGTAACATGTTTTTGAGATTAGTTGCTGTTTGAAATGTCTGCAGGAGTGTCTGGTTTGTTATGGAACAGTCACTGTGTGTAGTAAAACACAGAACATGTTAGATGATAAAATCTGTGTTTAGGTTTAAAATAGCTTTTCTTATAAGTAGAAAATAAAAATTCTTTGTGATAAGTTATTGTGTCATAGTTTAATTGATGATATATTTTTTATTTCTTAGTGGTGTATAAAATGATGGCATCACAAATAATATCTTATAGCCAGTAAAATACGTGAACTTGATGAACCTGTATACATATATTCCATGGATTTTTAAAGTAGATCCTTTGGAATTGAACTTTTTTTTTTTGGAATTGAACTTTTATTTATTTTATTTTTATATTTTTTTAAGATTTTATTTATTTTTTTGACAGAGAGAGAGAGAGGGATCACAAGCAGGCAGAGAGGCAGGCAGAGAGAGAGAGAAGGGGAAGCAGGCTCCCTGCTGAGCAGAGAGCCTGATGCGGGGCTCAATCTCAGGACCCTGAGATCATGACCTGAGTTGAAGGCAGAGGCTTAACCCACTGATCCACCCAGGTGCCCCTGGAATTGAACTTTTAAAGACCATTATAAAATTATCCCTGTAATAAGTGTCTCAGAGTTGTCAAAGTTAGAAGATACTTCTCTAATGTACAGTCCTTAGAAGTCATTTAGAGAGGCTATCCACTAAGGGATTGTACTTAAGTTACATAGTAATTATTTATGGGATTTTGAAAAGAATTTTAATAAACACAACATCTAGAGTCCTGGTTATTTTAGAAATGCCTCAATCTATGGAATTAGGATTCACTTAGGAACATTTTTTTTTTAATGGTCAGAGCATTAATTTCAGAAAAACATTATTAAATAAAACTAAAATACCAACTTATTAATATATACATTGAGAAATAGGACCATTTCAGATTGGCATGGTTGACCATTTTTTTAATGAGAAACCTTTATAAGAAGCACAATAAGATCTTGTTGTGCATATGATTAGAACAAAGAGAATTAGGTTGTTCAAGTAGTTATCGGTGTCATTACAACAGGGAGGGCTCTTCTAACTGGATGGAAATATTTTGTCTTTTGACCAGGTAAGGAATTTTTAATGTGTTAGCAGTCTTTGGTAGGTTTCTGAGCTCTAGTATGTTCCCATAAGGTCTTTATTTCTCCATTAAAAAAAAAACTGATTGGCAAATTTATAACCTTTGAGAATTAGAGGAAGCAGTGTTGCAGTGGCTTGGGAAAGAGGAGCCTCTGAAAACTGATTTATGTGTTTCGGTGCTTAGGATCTCTCCGTGTGCTTTTGCCATTGTTGAGGATACTGATGCGTCAGTTGTTGTCCTACTTTGTTTCCTTACAGCCTTTGCTTTATACAACTTGTAGTTCAGAATAGCTCCAATTTTTAGGCGCCTGGGTGGCTCAGTGGGTTAAGCGCTGCCTTCGGCTCAGGTCATGATCTCGGGGTCCTGGGATCGAGTCCCGTGTCGGGCTCTTTGCTCAGCAGGGAGCCTGCTTCTCGCCTGCCTCTCTGTCTACTTGTGATTTCTCTCTGTCAAATAAATAAATAAAATCTTTAAAAAAAAAAAAGAATAGCTCCAATTTTTATCTTTATTTTTTAAAGACTTTATTTATTTGAGTGAGAGGGAAGGAGGGAGAGAGAACGTGAGCACAAGCAGGGGGAGGGGCAGAAGGAGAGGGCGGAGCAGACCCCGGCCAAGCAGGGATCATGACGCCAGGACTGTGAGATCATGAAACCAGGACCCTGGGATGATGACGCGAGCCAGAGGCAGACACTTAACCAACTGAGCCACCCAGGCACCCCCAGAATAACCCCAGGTGTTAAAAGACACTTGGAATTGGCACCTAGCTCTTAGAACATTATGCTCTAGTACAATTTTTCTAGTATTTTAGTAAGGATAATTTTGGATTCTTGAAGAACTTCATCTGACCAGTTCTGGGTTAAAGCATGGACTCCTGTGTAGTTGTTACAAATTTGAATTTGAGATAAAACAGAGTTAAGCTATTTTAATTTTTACCCCCCAGTATCAGAAGTCAGGGAATAGTTATATTCCAGGAATGAAATAAATGGATATATACTTTTTTAAAAATAGAAAGTCTGGCATACAAATACTTGTGGTTAATTCTTTCAGTGTTAATGTATAGAGAAATGTGTTTGGTGATAGGTAGGTAGTGTGTCTTTAAAGGCATTGCTAACATTGAGAATGTATGGATGTGCTAAAGAGAGATAATTGGATCAGTGTGTTTCACCCAGAAACATAGGTTGTGAAAACTGTTTGCATGTTGTTAGGTAAGGTGTTTCTTGCCTTATTCTTGTTTCCTTCATGTGGTCATGTCTTTCAACTAGTGAGATTTGAAATCTAAATAGTGGATCTTGATTAAAATAACAGAATAGAAAATACCAGTGTGCATGGCACGCAGGAAAGGTAAGTATCATGTTGTACAATTGCGTGCATGTGTGTGCATGCACAAGCAGAATTAAAATGTAAAGAGTTATTTTTATGCCTGATTTAGAGATTTCTACCTGTGACACATTGCACAAGCACGTGCCCATAGCATTGAGTCTCTGTCAGTATTGTAGTCAATGAGATGCTCTAGCTTCTTGGTTTCTCAGCATCTCCCACCTCAGAGGTATAGTTCACATGCTTTTTATGGTCTTTTATCTCATTCTTTAGATTTTGGAAATGATTTCTCATTTAGACTTCTCCTTTCTCTGGTTAGAAAAATATGAGTTTGATTTTCACAGGACATACATAAATCACTCTGTAGTCCGATGGTTATTGGTCTGAACATGCGGTTTGGAGAATTACAGGTATTTCAGAGTGACTTTATGACTCTGGAAGGTCATTTAATCAGAAGCCCATGATCATACTTTCTGGTGGGCTGGTAGTTTGAGGACAGCAGTTAGTCCCTGCACAAGGTTGGTTCTCTAATTGGGAGTATTTAATTACTTTTTACATAATTGTGGTCAAATTAAAATCTCAGTACTAAATCCTAACTTCTCTTTAGTCTTGTCAAAGTGTTAAGCTTGGTTTTCAAACAGTAAAGGATTCATGAGCATTCTTAGAAGTTTGAAGAATTGCACCCTTTTTCCAATCCTTTGAAAGTCAAACTAAAAGACTGTAATAGACAGTTTAGGCTCTGTACAACCACTGAAATGACAGTTAAGGGGGAAAAAAAAAACTGCTGAAGGTAAGCATGCTTAAAATGGTGTTCTGTAGTTTGCTCCTTTTGTAATGGGGGATGTCAGGTAAACTGAGTAAGAGGGTGGGAGGCTGCAGAGCTGGGCAGAAGGCAAGTGGCATTTCCTCACTTACGTAGGATGGGGTTTCTAAAATGGGGACAGGTGTGAGGTTGGAGGCCTAGAAACATCTTTTCTTTCCCTCTTGATCAGGTTACTGCAGTGCAGGGAAGACATGACTGTGGAGGTCACTTGCAAGGCTATGGATTATTTTTAATTGGTGTATGCTTTTACAGAAATGTCTTCTCCAAGGAGAAAATTAAGAATTTTCAATTTCACATAAACTAAAGTTATTATGCTTTTATTTTTTAAAAAAAGGATGGGCTTAAGAACCTGGCAAATCCTTGTCTTTAAATTTACATTCAGTCTTTGTCATTGTATGTATGGAGTGCATTTTTGACATTGTTATAATCTCTATACATATTAATTTGTGCTCTTTTTGAGTTATTCTCTCTATATATTATAGGTGAGCCTTAACACCTATGGTTAAGGTTGGGGTGCTGACCCCGCTCATGCAGTTGTAAACCACATATAACTTTAGACTCCCTCAAAACTTAACTACTAACAGCCCACTATTTACCTGTAGCCTTGTCAATAGCATAGGTGGTTGATTAACACACATTTTATATGTATATACCATATTTATACTATGTAGTAAGCTAGAGAAAAGATGTTATTAAGAAAATCAGAAGGAAGAGAAAATACATTTATAGTACTGCAGTGTATTTATTTAAAAAAAACCAAGCCTGTGTATTTGTGGACTTGTGTAGTTCAGACCTGTGTTGTTCAATGGTAACTGTATATGTAATATAATTACTCAAGTATTATGCATAATACCTTAAAAGTGTATCAGCATGGTTTACACACTTTTCCTTTAGTGGCAGTTTGCAATTGTGTCTTGTTATTATACCATATTTCATTTGGTCTTTCACTTCCTTGGAACTACTTGGAATGTTTTCAGTGTTTTGCTGTCCTAAATTGAACAAGTTTGAACATTTTTGCTTTAGAGTGCTTTTAATAGGCCTTACTTAAACATTGTACAAAACACTATTCAAATGGTTTATATAAAATACTTTAAAGGTTGAAATGTCTGCTTTATAATGTAACGATGCTTCCACCCATCTGATTTGCAGAAATGACTTCTGACAAAAGTGGGGTTTAAAAAGATGCAGAGAGTTGTAACAGTGATATTGCAATAATTGGGTTTTACTATTAAAAATGCCTGTACTTTGAAAATAGTCAATGGTGTTCACTTTCCCCTTTCTTGAGTTTATTCTTGCTTCAGCTTACTTGCATTTCTTTCCCCACAGTTGTTTGTTGCTGGTTTGATTGTGCTGCTGTTAGATGAGCTGCTACAGAAGGGTTACGGCTTGGGGTCTGGTATTTCCCTCTTTATTGCCACCAACATCTGTGAAACCATTGTCTGGAAGGCCTTTAGTCCCACTACTATTAACACTGGCAGAGGTACATTGCACAGTGACTGCAACTGCACGAGTTTTGCTGGATGTGTGCTGGAAAGTAACCCATCACGGAGCAGGACGTGCCTGTAAACATCCTGGTTTGCTGTCCCAGGGGACATCTGGTGCTAATTGCTCAAGAGTTAAGCAGCAGAGTTTGTGGAGTATGAAATAGTACTTCAGAAAGAATCATATCTAAATATTAGCCTCTGCTCGTTGAAAATTTCAGTGGTTGCAAACAAGCTTTTTAAAATGTTATTTAAGCCATTGCCGCAGAAGTCATTGATTTGACCGATTTCCGCATTTCCAGGGGGAGGAAAAGGTAGTGGATTAAGATTTTTCAAATGAAAACACTATTATTTATTGTATCATCAGGGAGCACTAATACTTTTGCTGCCACTCTCCTTGGCTTTCAGTAGCAACTAAATTTTGAAATCCTTCATTCTGTCTTTCCCCTTGCCCATCTCCATTTGTCTTCGATGCCATCCAAGCTTCATAACAGTTAACGGCTAAACTGATCCCAGCCTTAAGAAAAGAGCAATGATGGCTTTATTAGTATTCTTGGTAAAATAAACTTAAAAGCCAGCTCGATAGAGTGACATAGATCTTTTGATTCTGACATCTTTATTCTGCTTTGCTGCCGCTTTCTCCCCTCCCTTTCTCTTCCCTAAAGTAAAGGAGAGGCAAATCATTATGACCTAAATATTTGCTTAGGCTTATTCTCCTTTAGCTGTTTTCGTCAAGAATAGTCTCTTGAGAAAACTTGAGATTGGTGCTAAAAAAGATACATTTGCCTCCATGATGTAAAGATTTTTAGAAGCCCCACACATGGCTGATTTATAGAGTAAACATTGATGAATGATTTTGATTCCTATTTTTGCCATGTACTGGAGTTTCAAGGTTATTTGTTTGATCTTAGGGAGAGCTCTGGAGAAAGAGTCTACAGTGAATTTGTCTCTTGATTTATCAGGTACCGAGTTTGAGGGTGCAGTCATAGCGCTCTTTCATTTACTGGCCACCAGGACAGACAAGGTCCGAGCTTTAAGGGAAGCTTTCTATCGTCAGAATTTACCCAATCTCATGAACCTCATCGCTACGGTCTTTGTGTTTGCCGTTGTTATATATTTTCAGGTACGTATACTTACTTCACTGGAGTCAGGGGGATGTGGATTTTTATTTTGCTTTTAAAGAAAAGAATGCTATTTGAAATGTCAGTATCTGACAAGTCAGTGTTGCAGAGTCTAGTCAAGCAAATCATTCTGTTCTTTCAACTGAGGTGCAAAATATCGGTGGTGATGGCAGAGAACAAGAGTTACATTTCAGCGTGTGTGTGTGTGTGTGTGTGTGTGTGTGTGTGTGTAGCAGGGAAAATGTTAGTGTTGCTTCTCACATTCCCCACTGTATTGTTCTGCCTGTCATCTGTGTTCTTTAGTTGAGATGTGCAGTAACTCTTACTTCCTCTTCATTTTCATTTTTTAGGGATTTCGTGTCGACTTGCCCATCAAGTCGGCCCGGTATCG
Source organism: Mustela erminea (assembly GCF_009829155.1). Taxonomy (NCBI): domain Eukaryota; kingdom Metazoa; phylum Chordata; class Mammalia; order Carnivora; family Mustelidae; genus Mustela; species Mustela erminea. The sequence goes on from NC_045619.1 coordinate 116,439,447, forward strand.
AGGACAGTACAGTAGCTATCCCATCAAGCTCTTCTACACCTCGAACATTCCCATTATTCTCCAGTCGGCCTTAGTGTCAAACCTGTATGTTATTTCCCAGATGCTGTCTGTTCGATTTAGTGGCAACTTTTTAGTAAATTTACTAGGACAGTGGGCTGTGAGTATTTTGTTATTTATTCTAAGCATTCATATTTATTGTAATTTGCATTTCATGGTTATATTTTGTAACTGAAAGAGATGAGCCATAATTGAAGCAGTTGCTTCAGATTCACTTTTCAGATTCACTTACTTGTTGCAGAGTTTATCATTTCTTTGGAAAGATGTTTTAACACCATTCTTCATGGCCTGAGTGGCAATAAACTAGTTGTGATTAACTGGGCTAGAGAGAGGCATGTGATTACTAGACCGGAGAGAGCACAGAGTTACTAGAAATAGAATCCAGGACTTTCTGACTTCCCTTTATAGATCCTGTCATCATAGCTTCTTCCAAAGCAGTCCAGCCCTGTTGTTACTGAAGTGTGAGTTATTGTCGGATTGAATTTTAATTGGTTTAAATTCTGTCATATGACAAAGGAGCATTTTTTTCCTCTTTTAAAACTATAAAATTAAAAGAGACCATGGTCTTTTATTCTTCTTCAGAATACGCAGTTGTACAACTTGTATTTTACCAATTGTTATTTTTTATAGTCACTGTTTCTGAAATGTGCTTATTCTATGCCTTTATCTTCATATGCTTCCTGTTACATTGTAAGTTACAGTGACAGATCTTTCTGCTTCTACAATAAAGGTCATTTTTTTTCTTTTTTTAAGGTTAACAGGGTAAGACAGTAACTCTTGAGTGTTAGTTGAAGGAAGTAGGATTTCGTTTATCCACAGTACTCTTTCTCCACTCATGTAATGGAAATGTGATTACCTGTAATGAGGGAAGATGTGGTCCTTCCCTTTGTGAGCTAATAATCCATCAGAAATTATGACTGTAATAATTTAATAGCAGTAAATGTATTGAGTAGTTTGTGTATAGATTGTGTTGTGATCTTAACTAAGTTCCTTTTTAATGAGAGAATTACTGAAAAATTGAATTATGTCTATAAACAGTGCTTTTGATTGGGGATTAGTGATTTTAGGGGCACGGTAAAGAAATCATCTTGAAATGTATATTCAGGAACCAGACATTTTAATCATTGCAGGCAAAAATTGCTCTCCCACCCCTTATGCCTGAAAACTTAACACTGTTCCCAGTTCTGTTCGTATAAAAATTCTTAAATGTTGGTCTGGATAAAAATCCTATTTTAAATATTAAAGGACTATTTCTTTATACATTTCTTATAAAATGTATAAAGTTTAGGCAGTTATTAGTCATCTGTCAATATTATTTTAGTATATGTGCTGCCGAAGCGAGCACATCTGTCAATATTATTGATCATTTGATTTTATTCTTCATAGAATATTTCGAAGTGAAAGTGTATGTTGCATACTCTTGTATAGTGCAGAAAGTTTCAGATTCTACATGTAATCAGAGATGGAATGTAAATGTCATCATATTCCTGTCTTTAGGAAAAGAAGGAAGGTTTTTTTGTAAATGTATTATAATGTTGGTTTTTAAAAGATCATTCTTCTATTAATAATATATTCACAATGTCATTTATTTATTTATTTGTTTGTTTGTTTGTTTGTTTGACAGACAGAGATCACAAGTAGGCAGAGAGACGGGTTGGGGGGAGGGAGGGAAGCAGGCAGAGCCCGATGCGGGACTCGATCCCAGGATCCTGGGATTGTGGCCTGAGCCGAAGGCAGAAGCTTTAACTGTCTGAGCTACCCAGGCGCCCCCACAATGTCTTTTATATAGTAGATGCTCACCATATAATTTTGAAGGAGTGAAGATATTAGTCACAAAAGTAAATCTTTTAAGTTATATAGAATTGTTAACTCTAGGGGCTTTGAGTTGAAAGCATTGCCGTAATTTTTGAGGAGTTTGAAAAGTCATAAAAAATGTATCTTGACCAGTTGGGTTCACCATCTTTCTTTTTTATTCTTGTTCTGTAGGATGTCAGTGGGGGAGGACCTGCTCGTTCTTACCCAGTAGGAGGGCTTTGTTACTATCTTTCTCCTCCTGAGTCCATGGGCGCCATATTTGAGGATCCTGTCCATGTGGTTGTTTATATCATCTTCATGTTGGGATCATGTGCATTCTTTTCTAAGACATGGATAGAGGTGTCTGGTTCCTCAGCCAAAGATGTAAGTATTTGTTGTATTTGAAAATAAACGTTTTTAATTTCAAAGTTGTAATTGAAACACTCTTAATTACTTTTATAATTTAAGCTTTTAAGTCATACATTCTTAACCCTTCCCAACAAATTCTTACTCCTTAGTATTTAATTTCTGTTTTAGGGGGATGATAAATAGAAGACTGAGAAACACTGGTTTAATGTGTGGGTGATATAGGTGGTGTGCACCACTGAGCCTCAGATGTAATGGGAATGGTATGACAGTGCCTACTTAAGGGTCTTTATTTGATTTATTAGTGTGTGGAAAGCACTTTACACCTAGTAGATAGTAAACTGAAATATTTACAGTTCGATTTTCAAAGTTGTTCTTCTCTTGGCAGGTAGCTAAGCAGCTTAAAGAACAGCAAATGGTAATGAGGGGCCACAGAGATACCTCTATGGTTCATGAGCTTAATAGGTAAGGTCATGAAATTTAATCCTTGATGTGTGTATGTGTGTACATACACATGTATTTGGTTTTTCAATCTTTAATTTATTGTCAGATGTTATCCTGTTTGCATATGAATCATTTTTCTTCTATTTCACACAGAAGAACCAAAATTTAACATAATACTGAATTGTTCTCTAAAATTGTTCCCCATCAAAATTGACATCTAAATTATTTTTTAAAATTGTGTTCCCTTCACTGCTCAGCCCAGTATTAAAATGTTCTTGATGGGAGGTCCTCATTGTCTGGCTGCACATAAAATCCCCTGGGAGCTTTTAAAAAGTCCTGATATTCCATCTCTAGGAATTGAGATTTATTTGGTCTAGGGTGGATCCTGTGCATTATTTTTTGATACCAGCTTTATTGAGTTATAATTCACATACAAATGTATTTATTCATTTGAAGTATATGGTTTAGTATATGGTTTCTGTTTTTAGTATATTCAAAGTGTATAATCATTACAATGTAATATATTTTTATTTATTTATTTATCTTAAAGATTTTATTTATTTGTCACAAAGTTTTTTTAGTATATTCAAAGTGTGTAATCATTACAATGTAATATATTTTTATTTATTTATTTATCTTGAAGATTTTATTTATTTATTTGTTAGAAAGAGTGAGCACAGGCAGACAGAGTGGCAGGCAGAGGCAGAGGGAGAAGCAGGCTCCCTGTTGAGCAAGGAGCCCAATGTGGGACTCGATCCCAGAATGCTGGGATCATGACTTGAGCCAAAGGCAGCCGCTTAACCAACTGTGAGCCACCCAGGCGTCCTCATTGCAATGTAATTTAAAAGACATTTTTGTCACTGGAGTGCCTTGCTGGCTCAGTCAGAGGAGTATGTAACTCTTGATCTCAGAGTTGTGAGTTTGAGCCCAACATAGGGTGTAGAGATTATGAAAAAACAAAAGACAAAAAACAACCCAACCCCACAAACATAAAAAACAAACCAAAAACATTTTCATTACCTGGAAAGAAACCTTATACCTACTGGTTATTTCCCATTCCGAGCTTATTCCCCACCCCCGAGCCAACTTTTTACTTTTGATCTCAATGGATTTACCTATTCTGGACATTTCACATAGTGTAGGGTTTTCAGAGTTCAGGCATTATTTGTGAGCAATATTCCATTATATGGATATACTATACTGCATTTGTTCGTCCATTCATCAGTTGATGCAGATTTTGGTTGTTTCCAGTTTTTGACCATTATGAATAAGGCTTTTAAGAACGTATTTGAACATGGTTTCTGTGGACATGTTTTCATTCCTGTAGGAATGGAATTGTTGGGCCATCTGGCAACTCTGTGTTTAACATGTTGACTGGCAGGCTGTTTTCCAGTGTGGCCATACTGGTCTGCGTGCCCACCTGGATGAGGCTTCCAGTTCACATCCTTGCAAGCACGACTTCTTGCTTTTCGATTATAGCCACCTAGTGGGTATGAAGTGGTAGCTTTTTGTGGTTTTGATTTGCATTTCCCTGATGAGTAATTACATTGAATATCTTTTCATGCGTTTAGTTAGCTATTTGTGTATCTTGTTTGGAGAAATATCTTTTCAGATCTTTTGCTCATTTTTAATTGTGTTGTCTTTTTGTTACCGAGTTGTAAGATTCTTTTTTTTTTTTTTAAGATTTTATTTATTTATTTGACAGATCACAATAGGCAGAGAGGCAGGCAGAGAGAGAGGGAGAAGGAGGCTTCCTGCTGAGTGGAGAGCCCGACCCGGGGCTCGATCCCAGCACCCTGAGATCATGACCTGAGCCGAAAGCAGGGGCTGAGCCGCTGTAAGAATCTTAAAAAAATATTTTGGATATGCCTCTTTTCAGGTTTATGATTTATAAATATCTTTCGCCATTCTTTGTCTTTTCACTTTCTTGGTGTCCTTTGATGCACAAATTATTAATTTTGATGAAGGTGAGTTTCTTTTGGTTGCTTTGTGCTGCTCTTAGGGTTTAAGAAACCATTGCCTAACCCAAGGTCACAAAGATTTATTCTTGTTTTCCATTAGGAATCTTGGCTCTTATATTAAGGTCTTTGAATTGCCTCGAGCTAATTTTTTTTGTGCTTAGTGTGAGATAGGGATCCAGATTTCTTTTTGTGCATGTGGATATCCAGTTGTTCCAGAACCATTGGTTGAAAGGCACTTGTATTTTTATGTAAACTTTTTATTTAGAATGTAGGTTGCAGAGAGTAGTAGAATGAACCTCCAGGTGCCCAACTTGTGTCCAGCTTCAGTGGTTAGCCTCAGTCTGCCTTTCCTGTTTATCCACCATCTCCCTCAGTCTTTTTTCCCCATTCTTTAGAGTATTTTAAACACAATCCCATTGTTTTTAAGAGTTCTTCAGGCGATTCTAATGTGCAGCCAAGATTGAGTTCCTGTAAAGAGGGTCATTCATTCGCCTCTTGTCATGTAAATGTGATGCATAGAAAGCATTTTGAAATTTAGTCTTCTTCTACAAGAGTGAGCTAAAGACGACCTATTTAAAATAGTGAATTTTTTTTTAAAGATTTTATTTATTTATTTGACAGAGAGAGAGATCACAAGTAGGCAGAGAGGCAGACAGAGAGAGAGAGAGGGAAGCAAGCTCCCTGCCGAGCAGAGAGCCTTATGCGGGGCTCAATCCCAGAACCCCGGGATCATGACCTGAGCTGAAGGCAGAGGCTTTAACCCACTGAGCCACCCAGGAGCCCCTAAAATAGTGAATATTTTAATACTTAAATCAACGTTGAGGATTCCAATCTTGTGCCATAAAAATCAAGTATTGCTTTTCTTGGCTATTGACTGGTTTCTGGAAATCCAGGTCACATCCTTCCCTGAGTCATAGTCTCCATCTGTATGTCAGCAGCACGTGGGACATGCACGTCATCCCCGCAGATGGCCCCCTGCCGGTGTAGCGTGACGAGGACGCCCCAGCGCCCTCTGCCCTGCACTGACTGACTGAGCGTTCTGTCTTGCAGATACATCCCCACGGCGGCAGCGTTTGGTGGCCTGTGCATCGGCGCCCTGTCGGTGTTGGCTGACTTCCTCGGGGCCATTGGCTCTGGCACTGGCATCCTGCTTGCCGTCACTATTATTTATCAGTATTTTGAAATTTTTGTCAAGGAACAGGCTGAAGTCGGTGGGATGGGTGCTTTGTTTTTCTAAATGTTCCAGTATTTCTTCCTGTGTGTGTGAAAGGGAAAATAATTTTGACACATTGTTTTTGTCAAATAATGCTGGTTCCCCTTTTCTTCCCTCACGGTTTGTTTTCAAGCGCTCACCGGCCCATTTGTGAGATGGGCGCCGAGCTCAGCCCGTGTGCAGCATTAGTACCAGCTGCCTTAAAACTGAAGTTTACATTATTCGTTCAAAAATGTACTTGTAGTGTTGCCTGTGATGCTGGAAACCAATGTACCCGCCTTGCCCTGTTCACTTGTGACGGTGAGATGGTGACGTGGATCAGTTTTGCACACAACATTCAGAACACTCACTTTTCCCCCCACTTGTTTAAAAATAAATGTAGTTCAAATTGCCACTTTCCAGTATTTTTGAGCTTATTTAATGAGTTCTGGAACATTTATATCTAATCTGTATTTTAGATATAATTAACTTTTTATACTTTTTTAACTCCTAGTATCCACGTTCCCACCCTCCCTCTCCGTCCCCTGCCTGACGCGTCCCCTCTCACAGCTGCCACTCAGCCCAGATGGGCAACGCTGAGCTTCAGTTCCAGCTGTTCCTAGAAACAACTGCTTGTAATTACTCCTGGTTTTCATTCCTTTCTTCCCAGTGACAGCAGTTGGTGCTGTTTTACTGTATTGGCTATGCCTTCGAATTCCAACACATCACTTGAGAATATTCTTTCAAGATACGAAGCCCCAATTCTTCTTTTTTTTTTAATCCCTAAAGCAAAGATCTAATTCTCAAGCAATGTCTGTAGTTCAGTGGGGGTGAACAATGAGTAATTCATGCTAGGAATTTGTGTATGTTGTTGTACTTTACAGCAGCAACATGAGTGTAAACAGTAGAAAATAAACCTTTATTTAATAAAACTGTTTCAGTTGTGTTGGAAAAATAAAATCGGGTATTAAATGATTTCTAAGATTATTTGTATAGGTTCATCATAATCATACAAAACCCATCCTGAGAAGTCTGTGGCAAGAAGTCAAACGTCATTACCGTTTAGTGTTTAATCCTAAAACTGTTGGGAAACAGGGACCAACTCAGAGGTGCTCAGTTATGCGACTAACTGGAAAGAATAGGAAAACAGGACGATCTCCGATGTCGTCCTAGCCTCTATCTGAAATAGCAGAGTTCTTTATAATTTTTTAAACGGTGTGGTCTTTCAGCCACAAAGAGATCACATTTCATTTTTGAAGGCTCCTTTTCAGAAGTAAGGGTTCCCATTGTTTACTTTTTTAGTAAGCGCGGAAGTACATCTTATTTAGGCCAGTTACAGTAACAAAAGTACAGTTACAGTAACAAAACCAGTTACAGGGAGACAGATGACACAAGGCTGCAGGCCAGGAACAGTGGTCATCTGGAGGACATCTCCTCAGGGCCTCAGACCCTTGTGACCATAGAAATGTGGATTCAGTGGTCATAGGTGATTTTTTTTCTTTTTAAGAGAAGGTGGAAATAGGGCTTTTTTGGGGGAGAACTTGAACTTCCAAATGCTGATAAATGACCAGTGCCAGCCATGGAAAACATCCAGACTGCTGGCTCTCAAGCTGACCTAACTTGCCAAGGACAGTGTTGGATGTTTAAAGGTTAATATAAAGGGCATTAGGGGTATGTTCTAGGATTTAGCAGTCTTGTGATTTGCACTCTTAGGAAGAGAAAAAGGTAAAAAGGACAGATAGGGGTTACAAAGATCTCTCTTCCACCAACATTTAAGAGTAGGTGTCTCAGTTTTTGCAGGGAGTAGCTTCGGAAGAGCTGGTCTGTTTGGAGACTGGTCTGTGCGCTGAGTCTGTGTATTTTCCATATGCCTTCTGTTTCTTGATTTTTGAAGGAAGGCAGTTACCAGGGAGATTATAGAACTTGGTCTTTGGGAGCTCAGGGAGAAGGAATAAGATCTCTAGAGAATCATGATGCCTAGCATTAAAAATAAGGATTTTTTTTTTTTTTTTTAAAGGGTTAGGGGCACAGGGGAAAACTACCATTAGAGCAAGTAGTTGGGGGCCTAATTTTTGCCATATTTACAAAGTAGACTCAATCTAGTTAGTTCTCCAGTTTCATCCTTTCCTCCTTTAACCAAAGGATGAAACTGGAGAACTAACTAGAAAGTATACTAGATCTTGTTTTTTGTTTTTGGTTTTTTAAAGGGATGCATTTCCATTTTACTTATTTCACACACAGAGAGAGATCACAAGTAGATAGAGAGGCAGGCAGAGAGAGAGGAGGAAGCAGGCTCCCTGCTGAGCAGAGCCGGATGTGGGCCTTGATCCCACCTGGGATCATGACCTGAGCTGAAGGCAGCAGCGTAACCCACTGAGATACCCAGATGCCCCTAGATCTTGTATTTTTGCTCACAAAAACGTTTCTGGATACAGAGATGAACACAGTGATACACTGAGTACAGTAACCCCATAGACAAATGAACTATATTATAGCACTTTAGGTATCAGTGTCCTGGTTTTATCTGGTTTGAGGGGCCAGAGTGCAGGGCTGGAAACCCGATTTGGGGCCAGCCAGGGAGCATCACTCTGAGACTTCCACTGGGGGCTCAGCTGAAGGGTGATAGTTCTGGAGCTGCTGGAGGCCACAGAAGTCAACACAAGGGCTAAGCACAGCCAAAAGCTGAGAAAACGGCCCAGGGACACTGGCAGACGTTTTGGGTGACGGGGGCTTTGGGCATGGCCTGAGCTGGAAACCGTGCCCCTTTCTCCCCTGTAAGGTAGTTGTATTGGGGTTCTGGTATTTGCTCTCCTTGCTGGCTACAGTCACGGTTCAACACCAAGACAGTGATGCCACCCAGCCACCTAAATGGATTTGGTTTTTGAAACTTCAAGTACTTTCTGAGGTAAGGACAGGAAATGAAATTCTAAAATATATATACCTGCTTGAGGCAAGGGCCCTGTATTTTCATTAGCTTCTTAACCTTGTTATAATGAATGGAATCAACCATTTTTCAATACCTAACAGCTTGTTTACCTTCAGTAGTTAGGTGGGTAGGAGGACACTAGCCAAATATAAATAAATATTTGTTTCTCATGGATGTTATTCTCTGTTGATTTTACACTCTCTGCTCTGCAGGGATGTGTATTAATTCCAAATAGCCGATAATTAATAGAAGTACCAAGAAAGTCCCTGTATAGGTCTGTCTTCAAAAAAAAAAAAAAAAATCTTTGTTTAAACACTGATGTAGTAAATAGTTACTTGCATACCTAGTTACAGAAGTTTATATGGGGACCGAGGGTGGGAATAATTGACCTAATTTGGAATTCAGGTCATTTTTCTTCCAGAAATACTCCTGTCTGTTGGACTACATTAGGTAAGTAACAGCTGAACTTTAAAAATTAACTGGATTAAAAACAGTATCTGCATTTATGTTCTTTTTCATTAGCCTTTGCTGGAGTTTAGCATTTAAATGAAGACTACAGCCTACCTGTAATTATACCATATCACCACATGTATTCCGTATTGCTTTTATTTAATGAAAAAAAGCTAATTTCAAGTCTACAGGAAGCTAAGCTGAATACAAAGTCTTAGTGAAGGAGGCCTGATGGTCTTATTTATAAAAACATGGCTACTGTCCTTTGGCCTTAAAACTTCAGGAAAGGCACTTCAAACGGTTTTGTGTTTGCATGTTTCAGTGCCAGAGCGTAGGAGTAGACCCTGGCGTCCACGGTCAGGTGTTCTTCCGCTACCAGAGCTAGAGGAAACAAAGCACACAAGTTAGATAATGAAGTTCATCAAGGAAAATGCCCTTATCAATCAGTCCGTCTTCACTGAGCTACTACTATGTGCCAGATGCTAGAGATCAAGTGGCAAACAAGACATTTTCTGCCTTCAAGGATCTTATTCTAGTGAGAAAGAAGATGAAAGGATATATAAGCAGGATTCCATTTCCAGCAAGAGACAAGAGCAAGAAAAAAGCGTAAAGGGAGAAGATCACACATTCAGGATGATTTTATGTGTTAAAACGGCAACATTCTAAGTTTGTGGATCAATTGTTTGTTCATAGCTCGTTATAGGGCTCAGTGGTGATTCAGTGGTGATTCTTCCATCCCTCATGGAAGGGTTCATTCGTTTTCTCCACCTCTAGGGAGAGGTGTATTTTCTACACATAAGTTAAGCTGTGTGCATGACAGGACTGGAGCTCTAGCAAGAATGAGGTCTTAGGGGCCCCTGGGGGGCTCAATTAGTTAAGCATCTGACTTTGGCTCAGGTCATGATTCTGGGGTCCTGGGATTGAGCCCTGAGCCCTGCGCCTGGCTCCCTGCTCACTGTCTGCTTCTCCCTCTCCCTTTCTCTATGCTTTCTCTCTCTCTCCCTCTCTCAAATAAATAAATAAATAAATATATTTTAAGAAAGAATGAAGTCTCAGAATCCTACATTGTACAGTGGGCTTTAAGGAGAACTTCTGTATCGCTCAGGTGGAGGTGATCAGACTTGGGATCTGTCACTTGTTTTCCTAGCCACTAGTTTAGGAACATGCTCAGAGATATGTTGATCCTGGAAGGCAGGGTTATGGCCTCCTTCTCTGTGCACGGCGGGAGCTTGGTAAGTGTTGAAAACTATTTCTTACAGCAAACAACTCAAAATACCTTCCCAAATGTTACTTGTTGAATAAATGGTTTGATTACCATATTTTGACTCTAATAAGGAAAAATGGTTTTTCTTCCCCTTCCTCTTTCTACAGATCTGTCCGTCTCTACCTTCCTTCCTCTTCTTTTCTGTCTTCCCCTTGTCTAAGGCTAAAAGCAGGCTGAGTTGGGTGGGAGGGAGAAGGAAGGAAATTCTTTGCGAGAATATTTCCCTGAGACATAAAGCATTTAACATTTAAGCCCTCTAGTGCCAACATTATCATTTAATTCCCTGCTGCCTCTTTGGAGACAGGGGCTACCTCTCATTCCTGTTTAAGGAGAAAAGTGAGGAGAGGCTGTGGACCGTGTTCTGGCTCATGACTAACGCATGGCGGGCGGAGCCTCAGACCCCGGCAAACCCGAAAGACTCTGAGTCGTGCTGTCCGTTACTGGCAGCCAGAGATTTCTCTGGGTAAACCATGGCTTTCTTCGCTGTGAGTGTTTCTAACTCTGAGACTTGGTGCTCTTTACCTCAGGTCTAGTTCTTAAAAAGATAAAGGAGGAAGGGACGCTTTCCGGGAATTCTGAAATCAGTCATTTTTGGAAGCTCATACTATACTTACTTTTAACACAACACGGATATCAGAAATAAAATTATAAGCCACTGGTTCTTACGGAAGGGGCGGAAGAGAGCCCTCAAAGCCTCAGGCCAAACAATGCTTCAAGTTACTTTTCAAAGTAAAAAATTTAAAATATTCAGATTAGAAAGACTATCTGTTTCTTTACAAATGAGCAAACGGGACCCTCCCAGCTGGGCCTCTGTCTCCAGTACAGTACATCCTACTGTCGCTTCATCAGAGCAGATTTGTCCACATGACCTTATTTAATTTTTTATCAAATCCCTCTGAGATGGGCTGGCTGGGAATGACATGACGGAACTACATGACCAGTGATTTCCTAGGGGTCACACTGCCAATCTGGCTCACTGTATCACCGTATTGCTCTTCATATACCTCAGTCTTTGTGGAAGGAATATTGTTAAATTCTCCTTTAACTTCTACCCTGCAGAGAACCATCCAGCAGGCACTAGGAAGATCAGCTGAGAGGGATCTGCTTAGGCCTCTGCATTGCCATGGATTAGAGATTTGAGGTATAGAAGTTTTGGCAAATCTGCAGGAATATATCTTGACTCTCCCACAGGAAAAAAACAAAACAACAACCCTACTACTCAAAGCTTTCACTTGATGCAGAATGTTCTGCTCACATTTTCAAACTCTGTGCTACCCAGAAACGAAAATTACTGTTGGGGAACTGCAGTTGTACAACAGTTTCTTCGGTATTTGACTTTAATGAGGAGGAATATAATTACAGAAATGGAATTCTGTTTAGTGCCCCACTGGCTGGGGCCAGGGATGGGGAAACATTGAGGAAGTTGGGGAATAGTCTTAAGAATGCTTACCATCCAGTCTCTTGAGCAGGTCATTCTTTGGTAAGGAAATTACTTCGACAAATTCTAAACAAACAAAGTGCACGTGAAAACAAAGCTGAAGAATAAGAGGGCCTACCAGAACACCACAAAATGCCTGCAGCCATTTCCACTGCGCTAAGCCATACACACGGTCAGCCACTGCCAGCTGGGTAACATACCTCCATCTCCTGAAAACAAACACAAGGACGACATTGGAGAAAGGCTCGCTGTGGGTGCTCGCTGTGCAAGACACACTAGAAGTGTGTAAGAATTCGGCAGAAACTTGGGTCTCTGTGTACATGGTAAAAAGCATTCCAACAGTACAAAACCATTTCTGTTCTCCAAATGTGTAACAGCAACATTTAAAGCATGTTCTAGGAGATACCCGTATGTATTTTTAAGTTGTTAAAATATACAAAAGTCCCCATTTTAACCATTTTTAAAGGTACAGTTCAGTGGCATTAAATTCATTCACGCTGCTATGCAGTTACCAGCACCTTTCTCATCCTCATAAAGAGAAGCTCGGTAGCCATTAAGTAGTACGTCTGCATGCACACTGACCTTATTGTATGTTATATCTCTCTGAATATGTGGAGTTTTGGCAACCTCATATGAGTGGAGTTGCCAGATTTAGGCTTAAAAACATTTTTTTTTCCTTCCTTTTTTAAAGTGAGCTCTATGCCCAAAGTGGGGCCTGAACTCCTGAGCCGGAGGTCAAGAGTCGCATGCTCTACTGACTGGGCCAGCCCGGAGCCCCTGCGGACGCTTTTTTGTCAGGCGGCAAGAAGCACTCAGCACAGCGTTCAGGGTTCATCCCATTATAGCCTGCGCCGGCCTGTCTCCTTAAGGGCTGTACACACACACCACGCGTTGTTTCTCCATGCACCTGCCAGAGGCCACCGATTGGGTACTGTGAGTGCCACTATCCAAACGCTGCGGTGCAAGGATCTGTGCGAGCACTGGCTGTCAGTGCTTTGGGGGTATAGACCCAGGAATGGCAGTGCTCTGAGGACAGCGGACTCTCGCACTGCGGGTCCTGTGCATATTAGCGAGTTTGAACTGTGCATTTAAAATCAGCTGTGGTGGGGGCTGGACCACTCAGGAACACCTGAGCCGGAGAGCAATGGAAAAGTACGGCTGTGACGGGTGTGTGTGTGTGCACGCGCGCATGTGTGTAAGCAGTGCCTTCATTGGGTGGGAGACAACAGGGATGGACAGAGGCATCAAAGTTCAAGTCCAAACTTGCTGAGAAATACAAGAGAGCCAGGAGTTTCCTAAACACTTCTCTATGGAATCCGGTGCACAGTCAGTTGCTGTCTGCTCACAATTATTTATGCCATGTTTGTAATACACACAAAACCAGAAATGAGTGACTCTCAAGATTTTTCATTGTCTACTATTCAGACCTGGGGCTCCTTTTACAAAGTGGGAATAAACTCCACACAGAAAATATGGAAATACTGTAATTTAACATTTTATAAAGCATAAAGATCAGAAAGCACTGAAAGAAAATGCTAAAGGACCTGAAGATCAGGAAAAAAGCCTGGAGCCCTGATGACGTATCTACAGGCCCATTAATCTTCTGACAAGTCACATACCGAAATCAGTAGCAAACTGAATATTTAACGCAACAGAATCACCTTAAACACACCCTCCGCACGCTCACCTGGCTTTGGCTTAGGTCTCACGTTTTCAGCATCATCTCCGTTAATAGTTACTGTCACGATGTGTGTGGTACAGTTTGTCAAACCTGGATCCATACACACGGCTATGGAGAGAAGCGACAGGTCACCCTGACGGACCCCAGTCACATGCCACTTGTTTCCTTACTTAAATATCTTTGGAAGAAAACGGGGCTCATGATTCCCGGTTAACACAGAACTTGTGAGGAAAGTGACGGCTGGCCCGATTCGCTCAGCAGGGCTGCGGGCCTGCTGAGCACACGCGCAGCCAGCACTCATGTTTTCCCCTGAGTTCCTCAGTGTGGTGAGTCTGAGCAAAATTAGACACTACGCTAATTAGGTCACGCTGTCAACTCCTTTCGCCATGTCAAGAAAAGAATTCTAGCGAGGTGCGTGGCATGGGGATGAGGTTAAGAAATAAAAGATGAAGCTTAGGATGTGGGAAGCTTGGGAAGGTAACAAATTTCACTTTCTGCTCTAGCTTTGCGGCCTTCCTGTTCAAAGTGGCTCCCTTGCGGGGGGTGGCTTCTGTGTAGAGGATGACCAGATCTAACTGGGACTGCTCTTCAGTGAACTAGCCAAGACAAAAGCCACCTGAATCCCGAGCTTAATGAACATCTATGTTATCTTTTACACACAGAAGAATCTATGCTTCACTAACTTTCAAGAGTTTGTCCCCGACTGCTCACCTGGACAGCAATACACACCTGGAGAACATTCTGCAACATCACCTTTATAGCCCGTTTCTTCCTCAAGCTCCCGAAGAGCGGCTGCCTCTGGGCTCTCGTTATCATCGATGAGACCTAGAAGTTCAAATCATTTGTGATTTGAGGGGGGCTAGGGAAAGCCAGATTATTTCAAAACTCTCCTCCTTCTAGTATAATTGCGGTCGAGCTACCTCAGAAGAATCAGAGGACTGTGGAACATGGTTGTACAGGTAAAGCTGACTGAGGTTTGGAACTTTTCTAAGAAAAAAGGGCAAAAGAGGAAAGCCCTCAGCAGATCGAGTAGGTTCCGACAGCTCCCTTCTGTTCATCTTACTTATACCTCAACTGTTTCCACAAGTGTCTCGGCACTCGTGTTCTGCAGCCTGGACACCACGGATGCCTGTGAGGAGAAATGGCTTCATGGTGTGGGACCACTGGCCTGGGTGACGGAACCACCTATGTGCACCAGCCTGGGAAGCCTGGCACTATTTTCAGTTTCCTCATGTCACAGTGTCACCTATGTGCTTTCCTCCCTTGCACAGGGATTCTGGGGCCTGGAGAGAAATGCTGGCATGAGCATCGTGTGCGAGGGAGAAGCTGAGAGGCTGGTGGACCTGAGGCAGCTAACAGGGAGGCCAAGTGGGGAGGACCTTAGAACTTGGATTATTTTACTCGAAAGGAAATAATGCAACGAAAAAGTAAAATACAGCCTATTCTGTTACTTTTAAAGTTCAGTGAAATGGCAGGTAAATGAGAAGGAACGTTGGTATGCATTCTCACGGGCTGGAATTTGTACAAAACCTATATACCGCTAATGATAAATAAATGAGATGTAATTTCTTCAGATGGGAACAACCCCATTAAGTCCTACAATGATATACAGCTTCAAATTCTGGATAGCTCAACTTAACTGTGCAACTCAAGAGAATATTCTAATGGAAATTAAGACCATGTCCCTGGCCTGGGCACATAGAGGAAGATCAAGATGTCTTTTCCATTTACACAGTAAAGAGTCTGACCTAGTTATTACTGTGAATTTCTGGTTGGAGATGGATCACTAGTGATGGAAAATGAACTCAGCTGACAAATTAGGAAAATGCAATTCCTCAAAGAGAAGCTAGAGAGAATGCTGCCAAGAGGTGGCTTGGAAAGGTCGGCTGGGACACCACCCTTGCCTCGCTCCCGGGCTTAGCAGGCCACTAGAATGCGACAGAGCAGCTCGCTGCAGGGATGCTTCTGTTTTACTTAGAACCACAGGCACAGATAAAAATGTGTTCAGGGTCTAGGCACTGCAGTTCGCGGTCCTGGGCCTGGCGGCCCCTCGGTTCACAGACTCACCTGCGGGGAACTCTAGGCAATAGCCTCCCATCGGCGGTCGGAACTGCTTCACCAGAACAATGCACTCGTAGTGAAGCGTGCGCTGCAGCACTGGGATGACCGCCACACCTGTGGCCGGGAAACAAGACCAAGGAAGATCCCTAATGAAACATCCGTGAACACTTAGCCCAGGGTCAAGGACACATTCTCGCCTACGCTAACCTCTGCAGAGGCTCATTTCTCACTCTGAAGCAAGCCAGACAAGGGATGGGAGTGGGGGAGGTGGGGGGTTGGGGGCCGGTGAAGGGACATTCATCTCCCTGTGCTTGTATTTCCTTTAAAGAATGAATCAAGTCAGTCCTGCTGTTTGTGGTAAACGCTAGCTACACTGGATTTCACAATTTTAGGATCAAGGACCTTTTCTCCCAAGAGGGAAACGTTTTACGTGGCTTTAGAACAAAACACAGAAAAAACCCCACTGCGTTCTGGAAAACACAAATTGCCTACGGGAAGCTCTTGGCTACCCCTTTGCCCCCAACTATCCTGGCAGGCAGAAACAGCAGCTAAGGCAGCTACTCTGTTAATTTCCAGTAAAAACAGACAACAAAATGAAAGGGAGAAACAGAGATCTACTGCCCAACTTCCTCGAGACCAGAGATGATTTTCAGGATCTTAGCAGTCAAAGCATTTATTTATGCCTGGAAGGGACAGTGAAATGAATGAATAGAACAGTCTTCTCCTAATTCCATTTCCTCATCAACTTATAAAGCAACTGGTCCATCATAATGTAGGGCCAAATATTTTTCCAAATTAAAGACTTTCACCTAGGGTCTCTGAACAGAATACAAAGGATTTCTAAAAGTCTTATCTAGACACAGTATGTGGCTTCAAATTACACTGACTTATATTTGGCTATAAATATTCATATACCCTCCCCTCAGAACACTGTACTGAGAAGAAATAACAGGAGGCAAAAGTTATTTATAAAGAAAGCCTGATTGGGATGCCT
This sequence comes from Mustela erminea, assembly GCF_009829155.1. Lineage (NCBI taxonomy): Eukaryota > Metazoa > Chordata > Mammalia > Carnivora > Mustelidae > Mustela > Mustela erminea. The sequence goes on from NC_045619.1 coordinate 116,456,075, forward strand.
GGGTGGTGCATTTGGTTAAGCGTCTGACTGCTGGTTTCGGCTCAGGTCGTGATATCAAGGCCTGTATTGGCACAGAGTCTGCTTAAACCCTCTCTCCCTCCGCCCCATACTCTACCCTCCACCCCGCCACGCTCTCTCTCTCGAAATGAATAAATCTATAAACTAAAAAAAGAGACAGCCTGATTTAATCATGTAGCACCGCAAAAAGGAAAGTTAGTTTAATGATAAAAGATCATAATTGAAGAGAACTGCTCTAAGGTCTTGGTTAAAGTAAAAAGAACCCCGCCTCCGGCAATAATGCGCGGTGACCTCCTTCATGAAGAGCTGTAACGGGTTTGCACTCCTACCATCAGCCGACTGTCCTTTCCTGGTTGTACGTTTCACAGTTTCCCAAGTTCTGTTCAGGCAGAGAAGAAAAAAAAATCACTGGTATTACAGAGGGGAATGTCCTTGGGTTTTTGGTCTACAACCAGAACTTTCAAATGCAAAGCATGCAAGTGTGCTAACGATAATGATGAAGAAGACCACAGCCATACACATCGGTATAGGAAACGCCCACTGTGCTTTCCTGTTGCTTCTGAAAATTCTTCTGAAGAAAATGTGCCACCCAACTCTAACCCTCTGAGTGCTATCTAAAGACAAGGCCTGTTATTCACTTGAGCTGCTTTTCAAATCGTTCACTGGAAGTATTTCAGGCTGGGTCATAAATCCACAGGTGAGCAGTTAAGCTGCAAAGCTACTGAGCAGTGTGCAGATTACGGTCCTATGAAAAGTCCAGAGTTTTTGCTAAAAAGAGAGGGTATTTGGTACAATAGGAACTACTGAACTGTTATTTACATGCGACCTAAAATAACAATTGAAGAAAGCAGGACCATTCCATTTATTCACTGAGGAATTATTAAATTTAGGTAGTGCTCTCTTTTGCATGTATGAGATCTATCTTACCTAAGGGGGAAATGGTCCACAGAGGAAAAATGAGTAGTGAACAAGTTCCTGCTCCCTTTCCCTGAGTAGCTGTTTCTTTCTGGGGAATGCTGTCCTGAAAATCTAGTTATTGCTGTAATTGTGTCTGAAGGGGAAGGGCATATGAGGGAAATTCCCCTTCACTCTCTTATCCCTTCAAGAGAAAGGAATAACAGATGGGAGTGAAGAAGCAGATGACCTCTGGATCTAGGAGAAATAAGACATGTGAGTGGTGCTGGAGACTAGGGTAAGAAAGGCATCAAGGTCTGCCTCCCCACAGAGGAGTGGGTTTGAGGAGATGGGCTCCCCAGAGGGGCCCTCGCACTTTTGACCTGCTCCTTCTTAAGGGTTGGACTGTGCCAAATTTCTGTGGAAAAAAATCCAAATATTTACTCTAGTTAAAAAACAAAACAAAACAACCACCCTTCTGGGGATGCTGGGTGGCTCAGTCAGTTAAGCCTCTGCCTTTGGCTTAGACTGTGACCTCCAGGTTCTGCGATCAAGTCCTGCATCAGGCTCCCTGCTCAGCAGGGAGTCTACTTCGCCCTCTGCCCCTCCCTGCTGCTTGTGTGCTCTCTCTCTCTCTCTCTCTCAAATAAATAAATAAAATCTTTTAAAAAACAAACAAACCTTTCTTACTATAAACTGTAGATCTTTTGGTGTTATACTCAAATTTTAATGGCAAATGTGTCAAAACGAACCTAAGAAAACCAAATGCTATTATGACAACTCACAACTGCCCAACATTCTGGTTAGTAACAAGAAGCCAACCAACAAGCAATTCTGATCAGTAAATAATACAGGTTGCAGGAGACAAAACACCTTTTGGCATAGGTCTCTCTGTTGTCTCTTAAGGTTAGTTGTAAAGACTGAAGAAGACAGTGCTGAGGAAACTGAAGGTACCACCCCAAAAACACTAGGAATAAGGGAAACAGAAAGAGTACCATCATTATAGTGGTTAAGATCAAGTAAAATAACCAGTAACGAGCCATAAATCAGCAAGGAAATATAAATGCATTTATAAGGAAGCCAGACCAGGAATGCCTCACAAAAGCTCCAATCATCTTCAAGGGACTGAGAGAGACATTTGATTGAGTCAGAAAATCTTGGTCTCTGCCTGCCTACCAGCCAACCTCATAGCCACAAACTCCCTGAAACTGTTCTCAGTTGTAAAGCTATGGACTTAAGAGTTTAAGTTATCTCAAACGCTTCTTATAGCTCTAGAATTCTGATTCTAGCTAAGTTATTCCGTTTTTTGAGTCTTTGCTATAGGAAAGCCTGTTTTCCCGTAATATGTTGTTGGCCTAGTCAACAAACACAAGAGGCAGGAATGGAAACAAATGAAGACTTTGGCTCTGTCCCAAAAGTCCATGAAGGGGCACAATGCCAGCAGTTTTTACACAAAATCAATTCCATATCTTAATTTTCAGATAGAAGCATATTTGAGCATACTGTGTTCCTGAGGCCTGGGACCTGGCCACATTTCTGGACTGTGTTCCTGTACACTAGTAATTTCCTACTTTGTTCCGCCCATCAGATTCACATCAGATAAGTGTTCTGTATATTCCCCTGTGTTGATGGACTGCAGTGTGCTTAGTTTTCTTATTTTGAGGTTTTAATTTAATAGTGCTATGGAGAGCTTAATGTTTCCTGCAGCTCTCTCACACTGGCACTTAGTAATACTTCTGCTGGCTTAGTAAATGTAATTAAAGTGGTATCAGTTACTACTGGCAAGTGTGCGTACTTTCACACGGAATGTAGATGTACTTCCTCACAAAGAAACCCGTATTCTTACCTGATCACTTAGCAAATGGACTTTTTATATTAACGAATTTATATCATGTAATCTGGATACTAAATTTAGTTCTATTTTTGTATTTTCTCATTTCACTTCATTCCTTTTTATATTTCATTGAAATGCTTAACCTGTTTTTAAACTTTTTTTTCTGGTAGTTAATTATAATATAAAAAAATTTCTAAACAGAAAATTGGGGAAACAGAAAAGGTTTACCACACAGCTGCCTCTAATATTCTGCCAGTTTTCCTTCTAGCCTTCTCTTATAAATACATACATACATATACATACACACACACACACAGAATTTAAAACACATATCTACCATTTCCTATATTATTATCAACTTAATCACCTTTCTCATATTGCTAGACTGTCTTCAGAATCTGCTTTGTAGATGACTGCAGAGATTTTACCAAATGAATACACTAAAAAATTATTTTCCCACTTTAGACTGAAGAATTTAGACTGAAGAACTGACTCACGATATTGTATCTGAGGTGTGCAACACAGTGACTCAATAATTAATATTCACCACACCAAGGGTAGTCACCGAAGTTGTTATAGTATCACGGACTATATTCCCTCATACTGTACATCGTATTCTCTTATTACAGTACACTGTTACAGTCACTTCCCAATTTTAAAAATGGTGAGGGTGCTTTCGATTTGTTGTCTTTTTAAATTTTGATGAACATTTTTCAGGCACAAACGTAACTCTAGACAGTGTCAGGAATATGATCACTTAGGTCGAAGGGTGTCTTGTCATAGTTTCATGGAACTGGCACATACTGTGAAATGCTTTGCAAAACTCCCTCTCCCCAACCACCAGTTCCCATTTCCACGAGCAAGGTGTAAAGGATAGAGGTTTTACTTCAAACCCAGCACTATCCTCTCCTTAATCCTTCTAGTTTACAAATTAAAAACTGGTGTGACCGGAAGGAGGCACCCTGGATGGTTCATTATTCTGCTGATCAGCTTAAGTGAGGCTTGGCCCCAAATTTCAGGTTCATACAAACCTCCTCAGGGAGAATGGTGTTAAAAATCAATTCTCAATTAGTTGTTATAACATACTGACAGTGTAATTTTATTCAGAGATTATAAGCAATCTAGACATTCTGACAATGGGAAAGCACTGAAATGGGTTTTTCATTTAAGACCAAGTTTATAATGAGGACACTATCAGAGTTTATGCCAAATGCAAAATGGAGACCCGACTGACAACCCAAACACTGTGCATTTTACAAAAGGGAAAAAAATCCTTTACCTTATTTTACCAGTAGGATCCATGTATGTTGTTTTTTCAAGCTTGACCCATTTTCCTTCTGAAATTAACTAAAAGGAGACATTAAATTGGGAAACTTTCAAACTGAGGATTTTATTTAGAAGGTTTGTTTTCTTTCAGATTTTCTCTGCCTGGCCCTCCCAGTGACCATCTATCCCTCCCAGTAGTTGTGTGAAGGTTTTCAGTTCAAAGTATGGAAAGTTTTGTTTCTGAAGGGTGGTTCAGCTTCTTTCTGGAGTTTTGGAAGTGATCCTGGGAGGTGAAAAGAGGTGATAGTTGAAAAACTCTTGGGAAGGTGCAGGGGAGTGGAGAGGGAGAACCAGGAATGAGGGGTTTTTGGGGACCTAGTGTTCTATCCTCTGAGCTGGGCGCTCGTCACACACGTGTGGGTAGAGACTCATCAGTGTGGTTTATGGTCAGCGACCACACCGGGAGGCTGACTGAAGAAACCATGTTCAACAACTGCATTTCCAGTGACACGTGGGTTTCCCACCCCATCCAAGACAGGTGGCCCAGGATTGTTTTCCCTAGACAATGAGTTTCCATTACCTGGACTAACTTACCTATGGCACTACACTGAACTGACAGGAGAGATTCACTGTGGACATAAAGCAGTAGCCTTTTCCTCACTATCCTATCTCTCACTTCTGGCCAGCAGCAACCTAATAATTATCAGCAGATCTATTCACAGACAACATGGAAAGATTTTAAAATCGTAAACAACTGCAGGAAGATGTCAAGGTCAGAGTTCCAAGGTGAAGGACTTAAAATTTATCCATTGCAATGGTTCCTGCAGAAAGAGACTTATTAAAAGCTAAATCAAATAACATATAACACAAACATTAGTTCTGGAATTCAGACTACAACTAACAATTTAGATTGTTACCGTTCTTAAACACAGATATTAAGACCATAAAGAGCTAACTAAGACGTGATGTGATACCTAAGTATGAAATGTCTAAACCCTAAAACTCACATTATGATTTATTCTTCTACCCAGGGAAGCTTTTAATAAAATTTTGAGAATTTTTGTATTAACAGCCAAAATCCATTTTAAAAACAGCTTCCATTTCATTAGTGCATATCATTCAGAGACATACTATTGCTCCCTTATGTCCCTGGTCCTAAAAAGGGAGTAGGAACAGTGTTTAAGAAACTTTTTTTTTTTTTTAAAGATTTTATTTATTTATTTGACAGAGAGAGATCACAAGTAGGCAGAGAGGCAGGCAGAAAGAGAGAGAGAGGAGGAAGCAGGCTCCCCGCTGAGCAGAGAGCCCGATGCGGGACTCGATCCCAGGACCCTGAGATCATGACCTGAGCTGAAGGCAGCGGCTTAACCCACTGAGCCACCCAGGCGCCCCAAGAAACTGTCTTTAAGAATTAAATACACAGGGGTGCCTGGGTGGCTCAGTGGGTTATAGCCTCTGCCTTCAGCTCAGGTCATGATCCCAGGGTCCTGGGATCGAGCCCCGCATCGGGCTCCTGGGGCTCTCTGCTCCGTGAGGAGCCTGCTTCCCCCTCTCTCTCTGCCTACTTGTGATCTCTATCAAATAAATAAATAAAATCTTAAAAAAAAAAAAAGAATTAAATACAAGCATCTGAAACAACAGTTCCTACATTTCATTTAAACTCAGCTCTGGGAAGGGGGGTGCAGAGAGGAGAAAGGGAAGTAAAAAACAATTTATACCTCCTCTGAAATAATAGACTGTTTGGTATTTTGAGGAGGATCCGCTGGTTCTTGGTTCTCCATTTTCAAACTACTTCGTCTTTCTAGTCCTCAGGCGGGAAGTTCACGCTGGAAGATAATAAAATTTGTTTAGGCTACATTTATTTTTCTGAATTAAACATTTGTTCAGAGGCCACCAGTCAGAGTACTTAAATGGTGGAAAACTTTTCTGACATCGTCAAAGCCGCTTTTCTCACGTGAACCTGGGAGGACTGCCCCAGGAGTCCTGCCTGGCCAAGGCCCCAGGAAACATCCAGGGAAGAACCCTCAGCCATCCTAGTTAGATTCAGCTCATCTTAGCTAAGCTCTTATTGGGTGGGCGCTAGGCACTTACATTCGTGGATTTTTTGACTCTAAATTTAAAAGCTTTCCAAGGGGGAAACAGTACAAAAATTGTATACCACTCCCCATTCCCACCCCTTCACTGCTGTCCCTTATCTACCTTTGACAGCTCAACTGTAAGACTTCTATGAGCTGCCTGTTTTTACCTCCCACACATCTTTTTTTTAAACTTGTGGTAAGTGGTTATACCATTTTAATAATGTTAAATTGTGCAGCTCAGTGGAATGAAACACATTTACATTGTGGCCTGTTCGCTTTCAAGTTTCAACATGTATCGAAGTCACAGCTGTGCATGAGTTGGCCAGTAGCACCAGCTCTGTTGTGGAAGCAGGCCCTGTCCCGTTCCACGTGTTGTACACTACTCCAGTCTCTATTCTTGGCTTATTCTCCTGTTTTGTATACCCTGAGTGTCTGAAAATCTTCTTCTGCCCTCAAAGTGGACTGACTAACCTGGCTGCATATAGAAGTATGGGCTGAAAATCTCTTTCTATCAGAAATATGTAGGCCTTGCTCAGTTGTCTTGCGTTGGCTGCTGTGACATCCAATCCTTTTTCTATGGGGCCTATTTTATTTCTCTGGAAACCTGTAGTTATTCATGTCTTTGTGTTGATGTTATTGTATTGGGATCTCAAATGGGCCCTTTCTTATTTTTATTGAGGCATAGTTGGCATACAATATTTTATTAGTTTCTGGGGTACAACATAGTGGCTCAACGTTTATATAATTTATGAAGTCAACCCCAGGAAAATCCGCTACCATCTGTCCCCATATAAACTTGCTACAATATTATTAACTATATTCTCTATGCTGTACATTGCATTCCCGTATCTCATTTATTTAATAGCTGGAAGTCTGTATCTTTTGTTTGTGTTTTTGAAGATTTACTTTTGAGAGAAAGAGCAAGTGCTCACAACCATGTGAGTAGGGGAGGGACCAAGGGAGACTGAGATAGAGAAAGAGAGCGAGCCTCAAGCAGATTTCTCCCAGCTGAGCTCTGAACCTGTCGAGGTTTGATCTCACAACCCTGAGATCATGATCTGAGCCAGAATCAAGAGTTGAACACTTAACAGTCGGAGCCACGCAGGTGCCCCTGTAAGTTTGTACCTTTAATCCCCTTCCCCTGTTTTGTCAATGGGTCCTTTCAATCTGAGAACCATACTCTGCTTCTTTATGGGGAACTTTTCTTGAAATATTTCATTGATAATCTCCTCCCTTCTATTCTCTCTGTTCTTTCTTTTAGGAACTGGTATTTAGCTGTTAGACTTCCTGAACTGATCCTCTGTCTTGTCTTTTTTCAATCCTATTTTCTATTTCCTCATTATTCTCTCTACAGTTCTCAGTGGCCACTCCAGTGCTTCACTGCTCTTAAGATCTATAGTTCCCTCACCTACTGTACCTCTTAACGTTCGCTATGTTTGCTCCAGGGAAGATACAGACCATCAACATCAACTATCCTAGGAAAGAGTGTCTTTGCTTTCTCCCTTTCTTCCCTTCCTTTCTTTGATTTTATTTATTTATTTGACAGGGAGAGAGAGAACAAGCAGGGCAAGAAGCAGGCAGAGGGAGAAGCGGGCTCCCTGATGAGAAGGGAACCCGATGAAGGGCTCAAACCCAGAACCCTGGGATCATGATCTGAGCTGAAGGCAGATGCTTAACACACTGAGCCACCCAGGCACCCCACTCTGTTTCTTCTGAGACCTAAAGTAGTAATATCACATTTGCAATTTTTATCTCATATGGCAAGTACCGTCCATCCTAAAATACACCCAACAAAACAAACACATTTAACCTTCTCACAACCCTATTCTCTCCTTCTGCCTTGCTAGACTTCTCAAAAGAACAGATGATACCACTGTGTGCACTTACTCAGCCCAGTGCAGTCTACTCCCTTACCATCTGCCTATCTACTCCATCTACCCATCACTCCCACACCCCAAGCCAGAAGTAGAGATAGCTCCAATCCCTTATTCTCCTTCACCAATTTATAATTTATCCATTGTAAGTACTAAAAATTCTGTCTCTAACATTTCTTAAAAGTGTCCTATCTTTACCATCACTGCTCTGGCTGAAAACCTCCCACCTGGGATGAAATTTCCAAAGTCATCTCCTCGACGTTAGATTTTTCTTTATGTTGTCCAGTGTTCAACACTGCTTACAGTTGTGTTGGTATAGAAATACCTAAAATTACTGCTGAATAAATGAAGGAAGATGGGACACCTGGGTGGCTCGGTTGGTTAAGCATCTGCCCTTAGCCCAGGTCATGATCCCAAGGTCCTGGAATCCAGTCCTCCATCAGTTTCCTTGCTCAGTGGGGAGCCTGCTTCTCCCCTTGCTTGTGTGCTCCCTCTCTGACAAATAACTAAATAAAATCTTAAAAAATAAATAAATGAAGGAAGGAGTAAAATGAACCTGGCTGGGTAAGTCTAGACAGCCATTCTGTTCCTAAGTAAACTAGGTTAGTTTAGGACCTGCTTAGACTTACTTTGAAGAATAGTTCTTTGTCTACTTGTCTTTATTTGACTAACTTAGTTAAACTCAATTTCAAAATTGTCTTGGCACATAGTTTTAAAGAGATTCACACTTCTTGATTTCAAAAGTCACTATAAAATCCACAGTAATCAAGATGGTGTGGGTACCTGCATAAGGACAGACATATCAGCTGATGGAATAGAGAGTCCAGAATTAAACCCACATATTTATATGGTCTAATGATTTTCAACAAGAATGCCACCATTTGGGAAGTGTGGGTGGCTCATTGGGTTAAGCCTCTGCCTTTGGCTCAGGTCACCATCCCTGGGTCCTGGGATCTAACACCGTATCAGGCTCCCTGCTCAGCAGGAGACCTATTTCTCCCTTTCCCACTCCCCTACTTGTGTTCCCTTTCTTACTGACTGTCAATTAAAAAAAAAAAAAAAAAGAATACCACCACTCAAGGCGGGTAACAAATAGCCTTTTTCAAGAGCTTGTTCTGGGCTTAGATACATACATTCATAAGAATGAAAAAGAACCTCACAGGTGCCTTGGTGGCTTAATCAGTTGAGCGTCTGACTCTCGATTTCACCTCAGGTCATGATTTTGGGGTCACTGGCCCTGCATTGGCCTCTACACTTGGTGCAGAGTCTGCTGGCGATTCTTTCTCTCTGTTCCTCCCCCGCTAGCGCTCTTGTGCTAAGTAGATGGGATCTTCAGAAGAAAAAAAAAAAAAAAGAAAATGAACCTCTACCTAACACTGTGTATAAAAATTAACTCATAATGGACAACTAATGTAAGAGCTAAACCTACAAAATTCTTAGGAGAAAGCATAAGTGTAAATCTTCATGATCTTCAGTTAGGCAATGATCTCCTAGATGTGGTCCGCAACACACAAGCAACCAAAGAAACTACATATCAACTGGACTTCCTCAAAAGTAAAAACTTGTGTGCTTCAAAGGATCCATAGAATGGGAAAAAAAGTCTGTAAATTTGATAGGAGAACTGTGCCTGAAATATGTGAAAAATCTCAGAATGCAATAATTAAAAGACAACCTAATTAAAAATAGACAAGGACCTAAATAGACATTTTTCCAAAGAATATATACAAATGGCCAATAAGCCCATGAAAATATGTTTGGCATTTTTAGCCATCAGAGGAAGGCAAATCAAAACCACAATGAGATACCACACTTCACCCCTACTATGGAGATTATAATAAAAGGTGGAGAATAACAAGTGGCAGTGAGGATGTAGAGAAACTGAGACCCTCATATGCTGCTGGAAGGATTGCAAGATGGTGCAGCCATTTTGGAACACGGTCTTCAAAAGGTTAACCAGAGTTTCCATATGACCCAGCAATTTCACTCCTAATATATACCCAAGAGAAATGAAACAAACTCTCATAAAAACTTTTACATAAATGTTCATCACAGTATAATTTGTAATACCCCCAGAGTGGAAACCACCTAAATGTCTATCAGTTGATGAGTAAATAAAATGTGGTATATCCATTCAATGGAACACTATTCACCCATAAAAAGAGTGAAGTACTGACACCTGCTACAAGATAGATGAACCTTGAAAACATTATGCTAAGTGAGAGAAGCCAGATACAGAAGGCCAAATATTGTAAGATTATATATATGAAATACCCAGAAGAGCAAATCTAGAGATACAGAAAGCAGATTAGTTAGTGGTTGCCAAGGGAACGGGGGAAGGAGAATACAGGGAGTGACTACTTGCCAGTATGGGGCTTCTTTTTGATGAAAGGTGTTCTAGAACTTAGTGGTGACGGTGGCACTATTTTGCAAATACACTAAAAACCATGGAATTTTACAGTTTAAGAAGGTGAATTTTATGGTACGTGAATTGCATCTCAATTTACAATCACTACCTTTGCAGTCTTAAAATCCCCAAGAGACAAGCAGTTGGGTTGTTGAAAGCCACAGTAGATCCAAAGAATGACCAAGTCTAGGAGACTAGTTCATGGAGCTTTGCTTTGGATTCAACAGGCTAATAATATATACATGGCATTACTATATCCAAGTGATCATTTTACTGTCCACTGGGTGTATATTTTGCCTGATACTCAATATATATTTCTGTTGTAAAATTAAATGTATTTCTGTTGTATCATGAGATTAATCAACATTGTTGCCTGCAGATTATTTTCTGGGTAAACCGAGGAATTCAATTTCCAGTAAGAACTTTGCCAAAAAAGTAAAACTTGAGGCATTAGGGAAGAAAGAAATGACTTTATGCTAAAGAAATAAAAACCACTTAATGAAGACAGAAAGAAATGTGTATACATTTTCACACTCGTTTAACCATAAAGAAGTATGCACAAATTGTATTAATGTTTATAAAAAATGAATTATCGACTGGATCTTAAGTAACTTGGCTAGCGCACCCTGTGGCAGAGGGGCTGGAATTCCTGTGAGGTGTGTCCTCAGTGCTGGAAACGCAGTAGTACACTGCACAAATGCCCTGCCTACCAGGAGCTTACTTTCTGGTGGGAGGAAGGGGAGAAAACTGAGGAATATACAAAATTTACATTAGAGACTCTTAAGCTTTACAGAGGAAGATGAAGAAGAGTAGAGAAGGTGCAGGGCAGGTGCTGGTATCTTCATGACGTGATCAGGGAAGCCTGCTTTGATTTGGTGACGTCTGAACAGACGCTAGAAAGTTAAATAAACAGTAAGCTATGTGCGTATTTAGAGGCAATCATTTAGCACAGTGACTATATGCCTATAGCGTAACAAAAGAGGCAGTTATTCCTGGTAAACTTTTAACTAGCATTAGTTTACATACGGCAAATAATTTACATCGTTAGGCAATCAAAGCAGTCTGCTGATCCAGAGGAACACTAACCACAGGTTAAATCAAAGGCTGGCTACTGGTCATTGCCTGAGTGGTCTCTAGAACCAGATAAAAGAACTTTCTCTACCTAGATTTTTATCTTTCAGATTTCCATTTCCTCTCTATTAGGAACATATACATCACAGAAAGAATATTTCCTCTGCTCTTAATTCTGTCACTCGAGAGAAACTTTTAGGCATCCAAGGGAACACATTTAGTCCACGATGTAATCTGAAATTTACAAGCAAGATGGTTGGATTAAGTAAAATTTCGACCTCCTTTTGAAAAGTTGTATCTTTGACCCCAAATAACTTTTCTGATGCCTACCCAAACTTCTTAAAAACAAAACTGCAGACCTCAAAAGGCTGACCACCACCAGAAGTTCGTAAAAGAAGAGTTAGATCATCTGTAACTTTTCTGTTACAAGGGTTCCTAATCTGGACTCCCAGAAAGTCTAGACAAAATGGAGGTCATCCCCCATCCCCAGGTGAGTATATAGGGGCAAAGGGGCCACTAGCTCCTTCAGATTTACATATAACTTTAAGGCATTTAAATTATCTGCTAGGCCCCCTTATCTTTATCTCTAGCTGCCTCCAGACTGTAAAAGGGATTGTTGATGGCCAAAAGGTGGAAAGTACTATTCTGAAGGATGATCCATCATTTAAACAGTTTAGTTAAACTCTATTATACCAGTCTCAGTAATCAAAAGATGGGAGTTTTGGTCAGCAAATGTTAAGCTATAAACAGTTGTTTCAAACAGACTGTATTAAAAAAAATTTAAGCTAGATTATTAGAGAGCTAGGAAGACAACAAACTACAGACATAAATTACAAAAAAGGAAAAAAAAAGTGGGTAGCAGGGCTGAGCCTCTCCAGGGTAAATGGAATGCAATCAGCCCCAAGAGGCAACAGTATTTTGAAGCAATCTGCTGACAGTGTAAATAACCAAAAAATGTGGTAAAAGGGTGATTTCAAAATAATTTCTTTATTCTGTGATTCCCAAAATGTTCAGGATTATAAAAGCATCTCAAAAATACTACTGAAACAGAAAAAAGAATATTATTTTTAGCACCATTTCAAAACTGGAAGCTAAATGGTGCCATGTGGGGACTGGTCCCTACAAGTAAGGCAGTACAGAAACAAACAAGGCTCCATTGCGCGTGGAACCCTCCTGTTTCAGTGACTGTGATAAAGCTTTCCTGAGCTGACTCCATCCTATTTTCAGATTTAAAAGTAAAGTGTAATGTAAATTTTATCCACTCCCTTAGCTAGAATTTCAAGTCATTTACATTTTGCTGCTAAGCTGCTAAGATGTACATGTTATACTTAAAATAATACCCGTGTACATAATGTTGTGTTCTTCTGTTTTAACTCACATAATCTGTTTTATGTAGTTTTTGTTTGGTCTGAACACTGAAGGTCTATGATATGTTAGCTGTATTTTTTCAGGGCACCAGAAACTCTCATGAGGGAAGACATCACAGGATTCTTAGAACTGCCATACAGTGGTAGGCAGGAGGTTAACTGACTTTATGAGAGGGGCAGTTCAAATGTTTGAAACACACACACACACACACACACACACACACACAGAAAGTGCAAACTGACCCATAATCCTGCCCTTGGGGACCTCATAGTTGGACTCACAAGGAACCAGAAGGGTAAATGTCTATTAAGAGATAAAGCAATACCAGGGTGTTTTAAGTGAGCAACAAATCACATCCACTTGGGAGGCAGGGAAAGTAATAGACTTTGAAAAGTTGACCACTACTAAGAGGCCATTTGATATTAAGATATGATTTAGACACCAAGACAGGGAAAGCATTTCAGGAAGGAACCACATGAAAAACAGAAACACTAATTAGGGGAAGGGTTGAGAAATTACTATAGTAGAGTTTGGCAAGCTCTGTGGTTCTCAATCTTTCTCTCCCACACCCTCCCACACCCTCTCCCCCTGCAAACTAACCCCACATGATGGGTGATGTTAACATATGCAAACACTTTCTAAGGGCTTACACAGATTTGGCTCGATGCCTGCCTCCTCTCCCAAATTTGCGGGCAAATAAAAAGCCCCAAAACGCGGGCATGCCATAAGCTCTTGCTACTGTGTAAGCGCCTCTTGGGGATAGCACTTAAAAATTCTCCACTGAAGGGAGGAAGAAAAATGATTATTTTTTCACAATCTTGGGTATTTCAGTACTAGTAACAACAGCTGAATTCAGGTTAAGTGGGGGCGGAGTTTGCACTCAGGCTTCTCATTATTCAGTTATTACCATATTGGAATCCCTACGGTTTGCTGAAGTTGCAAAGTGAAGCAAAAAAATCAAGAAATAACATGCTGGCGACTTTCTCCCAGATAAAAGTTGAGTATTGTAAACATTGTTTACGTTCAACCAAATAAAAGGTGTAGAAGTTCAAATCACAAGCAAAGCTTCTGACTGACCAAGGTCAGGCAGTTGAAACAGTTTAATAATTGGATTGAGATATTTCCAATAAGGCATTTTGAAAGAAATTAAGTGGGAGAGGATTAATTTTTGCAAAAATAACTTTATGACTGTGTAAGTCAAGCATCAAATGCTTAGGCCTGTCCAAGATGTCATCCCTCATTCTTTCAGAATAATTACACAGAAAAGCCATGTGATTTATAATAAATAAGTAATCAATTGGGATAGTTACATTTAATGGTCTTGGTTATAATCATAAAAATTTTAAAAACTTAATTTTTTAAAAGATATTTTGATCATTCCTTCTTTTGTACCACTTATAGCAAAATTTTGGTCCATCTCCAATGGATCCGCTTCACGTGAACTCTCCATTGCTGACAACAATTATCCTCAGATACCGAAGACTTCCTGTAATTTGTTAATTATGGAAAGCCACCAAGTTTCTTTTCTTTTCTGGCAGATGTGGGGGTTGGATGGGCAGAGAGGTAACATTTTCCTGAAATGAGGCTACTTGGTGATTTATAATCATTACTTTTAGTTTGGGTTGTGGACTAATTACCCTTGGGAGGGTTAATTGGTTACAGCTGTACAATGAGACCAGTAAAGAACCTCTTGCAATAGCTCAAGCAAGAGATACCATAGGTTTGGTCTAGGGTGGTAGCGGTGGCAAGGAAACAGACTTAATTCCTTGCATATGAAACTTTATTACCTGTCCTAAACCAGTGTCTACGGAAGGGGTTTTCAAAGCTAATTCCGAGAAGAAGTTCTTAAAGGACTTTGGGGCTTCAGGAGAAAGGGGTGGTACAGTCTTTAAATATGGACACACTGAGTTTGAGATGTTGACATGATATCCAAGTGGATAAAACCAGCAGGTAGATGGAAGTATTAATTTAGAAGGATTAGTCATGTGGGTTCAGGGCAGGAAATGTTTTCCATTATTTAATTTAAAATTACACAATAAACCCCCTCCCCCACAATCATTTAGCTACTGATATTTTTAGGCATGCATGAGAAAAAGCAACTATTTCCATTGTTGTAAAGGTTTTATTGAAGAGACTTGAGAATAAACACTTCATGGCTAAGTGAAGAAAAGACAAACATGGTGGCTAAAAAATAATCAAAGGGAATTTAGCTGTATCCATTCACAACACCAGAGCATCCGTTTGTAATGTTGATTTTTTTGAGGCTAGTTAAATGTGTAACTAGTTAACTTAAAAAATCAACTGTAATACTAAAAAGTCACCAAACTCACTTCTAAAGTATATAGCCCAAATAAAAGACATCTGTAACAAATTCCGTCCCTGTAGTATTTATATTTAAGTTTACAAACTTGACTGCTTCTCTACAAATAACCAGTTCTGTACTAATGCTTTGCAGTTGCCTCTAACTCTACACTCAAGTTTCCTGGGCTATTAACATATTACTCCTCCCAGAAGGATTATATTCCCAGTTTCTACTTTCTTCTATACATCTATTAATTCCTATCTCCAACATAAAATACCTTACCCTAATTCGCCTCATCAATGCTAATTCCTTCAGCAGCAACCTATTTACTCCTAGGTCAAATCAAAATGAACATCTGGACTGATTGCTCCATTCAGCTTTAGGTCTCCCTCAGATCTGGCAGTCTGGCACAATTCTCTCACATCTATGGAATATTGCTTCATTTCCCCCTCAAAACAGAAAGCACTACATAATCCTGGATCTCAGAAGTCCTTAGGAAAAACTACTGCCGCCCCTCCCCCAGCATACACTGCAACATTGTAACTTACCTCTGCTTTGAAAAACTTATCTTTAAAAATGATGCTCCCAACTAAATCACTTAGCCAGTAACATTTTTGAGAAAAACAAAACATGAAACTCTTTGGGGGAGGAGTTTCTAACTCCAAATAGGCAGAGGATCCTATAATTATCCTAATGAATACTTTTCTGAAGAGGCCTGTAGACGGTGGGGTTCCCCCCTTTCTAATCTAAAACTGCTCAGACGGACCAGAGTGTGCCGTTTTAACGAGGTACCTAAAATGTGTGCCCTTAGACAGACGTGACTGGGACAAGCCCAAGTCAAATTACTCAGCAGCTAGAATCTGATTCTTCTGCAAAAACGAACAAAAGTGAACTTCTAAAATATTCTATTGTCTGGTCGCCATCTGATACGGAAGGAATAAGGAAAATAACAGTGATGGAGAAAAGAGGAGGGAAAAAGAATGATACTGCAAATTTCACTAGACTAGAATTCTTCCAGTCTTAGGATTCCAGCATGGCCCGGCTACTGATACCATCTGGCTGTATTTTTCCAGGCTGCTACTTTGGCAAGGCTGGGATAAATGAATTTCACGCTCAAAGGAGTCACTTCTCCCCCCTTTCCTCGGTTTCCCCCCAATTTCTCTCTCCTCTTCTACCTTCTCAGGAGCGGACGGACAGGGTTCTGTCCCTCTCTCTCAAAATCCTCCTCCACGAACGAAGAAGAGGTGCCATTCCCCCCTTTGCAGATGCTTCAACCACCGCACCCACATGAACAGGTAACTGCGGTGTTTCCTGCTTTCTCTGCACCGAAGAGCCCGAGCCCAAGCTCTTCTACCCAGCCTCTGGTTTTCACTAAACTGGCCCTCCTTTCCGCGCCTTCGCGGCGGCCGCCCCCTCGCTTTCCGGGACACGAGCCCAGTCCGCAGACTGGGACACGCGCGCGCGCGGCTGCCGGCACGCACCAGAAGTACTCCCTCCCTCGTCCCCAAAGAGGGGACTGTACAGGATTGGCCCGCGCCCAGTTACCTACTCCAAGTGTGGGGTGAAGGGGAGGGTACTCCTTTGGGGAGGGGGAC
This sequence comes from Mustela erminea, assembly GCF_009829155.1. NCBI lineage: Eukaryota > Metazoa > Chordata > Mammalia > Carnivora > Mustelidae > Mustela > Mustela erminea. The sequence goes on from NC_045619.1 coordinate 116,472,779, forward strand.
GAGAGAAGAAAGCACGAATCCGAAGCAGCAATCTCAGAAGACCCGGTGCTACTGCTTCAGGCACAGCCGCACCTCGCGGTGATAAGAGGATGTGCGCTCGGCCCCTCCCGGCACCCGTAGAATCCCCCGCCCGTAACCTTGCCTGAGACAATTACCTTCCGGGGCGGTGCGCGTCTTAGAATCTCGTTCTTACCACGTCCGGAATTCCTTTTTCGGGACGCGAACGCTCTGTGTGTGTGCGTCTGTGTGCGTGTGTGAGTGAATACTGAAAGGACGCACCGCGACGCTCCTCGCTCTCTTTTAGGCCCCCACCCCCTTACTTTATGGACCGGAAGAGTCCCTGAGCCAAAATAGCTCGGCGGGTACTTCCGGGACGGGAGACCTGGGTTCCGGGAGGGTGCTGGAAGGAAAGGGAGCGGCGGCGGCGGCAGCTGGAGGATGAAGAAGGAGCATGTCCTGCACTGTCAGTTCTCCGCGTGGTATCCACTGTTCCGAAGCCTTACCATCAAGAGGTGAGACAGGAGGGGTTACGTCGGGCCGATAGGCAAAAGGGAACTGCGACATTTTGAGCGAGTCCTAGCTCCATTAAAAAAAAAAATAATGCAGGCCTTATAGAGATCGGATGGGAGCACCAGTGCCAAGATTTCGACTTCCTGGTGATATTTCAGTGGGGAGGAGAGGGGGTTAATGAAGTCGATCCTTGTTTTCTGTACCTCGTGTTGCGTTCAGGGGGTGTGCTAAGGGAGGCAGAAGGGCATGTCGTGGTTCAGTGAAGGTCGGAGGCGGGGTGACTGGTGGATTAGGATAGTGCAGGGCTTGGATGTTCACCATCACTGCTGTTAGGGTAGTCAGAGAGGGGACGTGATCAGGAGAACTGGGTGGTCTGGACTTTGCCACCGACCAACCCGCTGGTGGACGTAAGTTGCTTTCAGTCGATGTAAAATGAGAACAGTGAGGTAGACTCTACCTGGAATTCTGTTGCGAAGCTCCCATAAGATAGTGTGCATGGAAACGTTAGTGTAGTTACATGCTGTTATGTTGGTAATGTACTGTGAGAGGAAGTCATCCCTGGAAAAGGAATAGAACAGTATTTGGTTTCTGTTTTCCTGGCCTACAACAGGGAATCCGTCCCTGGGTTGCAGGTCAAACAGGAGTAACTGTTCCATCCTTCACGGAGTCATTCAAGGTAACAGAGGCAAGGCAGCTAGGAGAATACCCCCAAATATTCAAAAGCAATCGTAACACCTGGAGAATGGTGAAGGAGTAGGCTTTCACTCACTAAGAAGGATTGACAAAGAACTGCATATTCATGGACAGGATTTTCTGTGTTTTGCCCAGTCGCTCTTTAGGCCTTGATTGTCACGTATTTAGGTATCAGCTGTCCTTTTCACATTTTGTCCTCTTGGTGCAGAGTGTGCATGCAGAGAGGGTAATGGTTTTGAAATCCCAAGGGATTGGAAGAGCCTAAGGAGATTAGTCAAAGGACAATTCTTTTTCATCCTGTTGGTCATACATAGAATCTGCTTCTAGTTGGAGGTTAGAGCCCCTTGAAGGAAGATAGATCATCTTTGCATTTGAAGGTGGTTGAAAGTCACACTAAGACGAAAGGAGAGCTTCAACAGCAGCGGTGGACAGTACATCTTATTAGAGAAGTTATCTTCTCTTAGTATATTCCAGTCTTTGTCACCCTTTGTAATTGAAATGGGCGTTTGGGTCTGAGATGATGCTAGAGTTATCTGTGTTGGTGTAAGAGAAGGTATTTCTGTGAACCTCCCAGACACAGAGTTCACTTGAACTGACCTGCATTCTGTTCAGGTGCCTTTTGCAACTGCAGTTTTCCTTTGCCTTCAGCAGGAGGGCACAATGGTTAGGATTTGGATACTGGCATCAGGGCCATCTGCCTGGCGTTGAATTTTGGTTCCATCAGCATCTTGAGCAAATTGCTTAATCTCTCTAAGCCCCATCTGGAATTTGAGAAAGTAATAGGATTGTCATGGGAATTAAATGAGATAAAATATTTTAAAGGCTTGCCACAGTTTCTGGCATGTAGTAAACACACAGAAATGCTGTTCATTGTTACATTTTGGATTTAATCAAAGCTTCACTGAAGCAAAATAAGTTTAGGATGTGTACCATTCATAGGGAGCTGAGAATGGAGAATAAACCAGGAGGTGGGATTTTCCCAACAGTTCACAGCTAACCCGTGTGGCCTGAAACTGTTCTTTAAACTCTTTCTTCAGTCTGTTTAGTTCTGTAGTGATATTACTGGAACCTCACATATGACAGGATATCCCTCCACAGTGTGGGCGAATCTCGTGGGGGCTCTGTTAGCTTTGCGTTGTCATTGTCAGCTTCCATGCTGAGATCATATTCTTGTTACTGACTCAGCATTATTTTTCAGTGTTTATTAATCCTGGTTCAGAGATGATTAGGTGGGTAAGAATACAGTTGTATTTTTTGACAAGTTCTAGGACTTTGACTCAGGCTTAAGAATCATTAGCTAGATAACTTCAGGCCTCTTTACTTCATGAATCTGTTACTTTCTTCAAACATAAAGGCTATGATAAATGATTTTAAAAGCCCGTTTTTACCTCTAAAATTATATTAGAATAACTTATCTGTATGTGCATAATTATATTCACTTGAATAGGATCTAGAATAGGATGTTGAATATAAGATACTGAATAGGATATAGAATAGGACAGGAAATTTGCCATTTAATTCTTTTACATCTGTCAGGCCTCATTGGATTCTCACCTGCACTTGGATTTCAATGACCCGACTTAAGCTCTTCTCTGACAGCCTTGTTAGGTTTGTGAAAAGCTTCCCTGGCATTTACTTATTTATGGCCTCAGTCTTTTAGGCACAGATCCTTCTTCTGAATTTTTTTTTTTTTTTAAGATTTTATTTATTTAACAGAGATCACAAGTAGGCAGAGAGGCAGACAGAGAGAGAGGGAGGGGTCAGCAGGCTCCCCACCAAGCAGGGAGCCTGATGTGGGGCTCAATCCCAGGACCCCAGGACCATGACTGAGCTGAAGGCAGAGGCTTAACCCACTGAGCCACCCAGGTGCCCCCCTTCTTCTGAATTTTGGCAGCATTTGGTACATCCTCACCTGGGACAGCACTTAACATGTTGTACTGTAGTTTTTTTTTCTTTTGTATTTTTCCCTCATCATAGGCTTTCAGTTCTTAATGAAATCACTTTGGTATCCTCCTTGTCGTACACAGTGTAATGCATGATACGCTCATTAGGATGACTTCAGAACTGGGGCTTTAGAAGTCAGTGACCCATGAGAAGTCATGGGATCTAGATGTCAGCTAGTATCTGTAAGAGTTGAAGACTCTCCAGTAGGAAGAATATGCAAAGAATTCAGAATAGAATCCAACAATAAACAAGATGTTTTGAATCTGGTCAAGGGGTGGTGCAGCCTGAAGGGAAAGTCCAGATTCAAAAATCAGACTTGAGTCTGATTGAGTGTAACTCAAAAATGATGGACCTGGACTCTGAAAACATTGATTTGGGGGCTTAGAGACATGACCAGCAGGGGAGAGGACTCTGTGCTCTCTTTGGGGTCAGGAAAACCACCGTTGATGTCTAGGAACTGGCCTTCCTGCCAGCGTTTCTCAGGCTCGGGCCCCCGAAAAGATAAACTTCAAAAATTCTCTTGGAAAACGAGTAAGAAAATTTTTCAGGATTTTAGGTAGTATTGTAAAGTGTGCAAGAACCTCCGATTGACTGCATTTATGGTTTAGTTTGCTGGGTTCATTACAAGGTAAATATTTAGGAAGGCTTGTTTGTGATTAGACAGTTGACATATTTAAAAATAAAATTGGATAGTTCTTTTGATAGTAGAGTTTTAAAATTTTAAGCAACTTTTAAGTTTCAAAGGCTCACTTGAAATTGGTTAAAATTTAGCAAATTTACAAATGGAATAGTAAGATCTGGTGGGTGACCTTAAAATCCTGAAGGACTAGGCTTTTGAATGTAAAATTATGAATTTGATAGATCAGCTGTTAATCTTTAAAACTGAAATAGTCCATGAATAATGTTTTCTGTGCACAAAAACCTTTTTTTAAAAAAAAGATTTTATTTATTTATTTGACAGAGAGAGATCACAAGTAGGCAGAGAGGCAGGCAGAGAGAGAGAGAGAGAGAGGGAAGCAGGTTCCTCACTGAGCAGAGCCCGATGCAGGGCTTGATCCCAAGGGCCTGAGATCATGATCCGAGCCGAAGGCAGAGGCTTAACCCACTGAGCCACCCAGGCGCCCCACAAAAACCATTTTTAATGTGCCAGAAAATAAGTAGATGATGCGTAAGTCGATGATGTTCTCTTGACTCTATGAAAGCAGGCCATCATTTCTTTTTACTTTTTAAAGAATACATACCTCAAAATAATAGCGTTCCTTTTATGTACCTGCGGCAGAATTGCTTGATGATTTATTATTACAGAGTAAAAAATCTAATGATCCCATGAGATTTTGAAATGACTTCCAGTTATGGCTTTGCCATCCCTTAATTATCTGAAACAGAGTAGACTAAAGCAGCTTTATAGCTCTGGCAGTCAGTTGAACAGAAAGCCACCAGAATACACCCAGACACATCATGACTTCTTAGCCCTTCACTCTCATTGCCAACCAAAGAATGGTTTCCAGATCCTAAGTCTGCCTCTGCCCTCTATCTTAGAAGATGGTCAGATGCTGTTTCTGCTTTTTTGCTACATTTTCTGGAAATACCTCCTGGTTCTGATTTCTTAAAGACAGATACTCAGAATTTTCTTGAGCTGATGCGCTTCATACTGTGATTTCAGTATGGTTCTTCGGGTTTGTCTGGTTTTGTTTTACCATGATTGTTGTAGTACATGAGCTGAAGTTAGTTTACCACAAGATTTGTTCATTTTATTCTAATTTTCAATGTGCTGCTACCAAATGTACTTTAAAAAAAAAAATTATTTATTTATTTATTTGACAGAGAGAGAGAGATCACAAGTAGGCAGAGAGGCAGGCAGAGAGAGAGGAGGAAGCAGGCCTCCTGCTGAGCAGAGAGCCCGATGTGGGGGGCTCGATCCCAGGACCCTGAGATCATGACCTGAGCTGAAGGCAGAGGCTTTAACCCACTGAGGCACCCAGGCACCCGCAAATGTACATCATTAACATTTCCTACCGTATATTAAAAATAAAGGAAATAAGTAATTAAAAAATTGAATTTTGATTTTTTGTTTCTCTCTGCTTATGTTTGGTCTTTTAAAATGATGCCTTTTTGATAAATGCCTTTTTTTTTTTTTTTTAAAGCGTCATTCTTCCACTTCCACAGAATGTGAAGGATTATTTACTCGATGATGGAACTCTGGTGGTTTCAGGAAGGTAAAGTATACCAGAAGGAATTCTTGGAGCTTTATTATGAAGAAATGTTGTGATGATTGAATCTCATTGACTACCATGTAAAATAAATACATTAGCCTTGGGACCATTCTCTACTTTTTTTTCCCTAGCTAAGATTATGTCCTTATCTTTGTCCTTTGTTTCTTGTCAATGCTCAATTAATAGTTAAAGAATTGAGTACTTCCTCCTCTAAAAGCTACCAGTTAAGAAATTGGGCAGTTATTTTCATCTTTTAACTTGAGAAAATGAGTGTGATAATTCTTTCTTCTGGAGGTAGGGAGACAGGTTGGAGGGAGAAAGAGGACATGCTATGAAAGTTTATTTATTTAAGTAATCTCTGCACCCAGTGTGGGGCTTGAACTCATGACCCTGAGATCAAGAGTTGCTTGCTCTTCTGACTGAGACAGCCAGGTGCCCCAGGATACGTCAGCCCTTAAGATAAAAAATTGTATCATGTAATTCCCTAACTTCTTCTTCCCTACGGTTAACCCCATCTCTACCTTCATGTTGTTCCTCTGTTCAAAAAGGGAAGACATTGCCATGCTTCAATCTTTTTAGTGCAAACTTGGAAAAGTTTAAGAATCATAGAATTTAATGAAGTTCCTATTTTTTCATTCAGGTTTCTGCTCAGAGGTTATGTTACCTAAGTGCTTATCTCTCACCTGCCTTAATAAAACAGCCTAATGAGAAGGAAACCTTGCTATATACTGAACTCCTTTTTTTTCTTTTTTTTTTTTTTTTTAAGATTTTGTTTATTTGTTAGAGAGACAGAGAGCATGCACACATAAGCAGGGGAAGCACCAGGCAGAGGGAGAAGCAGGCTCCCCACTGAGGAGGAGTCAGATGCCCGAATCAGTTCCAGGACCCTGGGATCATGACCTGAGCTGAAGGAAGATGCTTCAGCAGCTGAGCCACCCAGGCAGCCCTGTACTCCTTTTTGGTAGGATTCTAGGTTGGAAATCATTTTCCCTTGGCAATATTACAAAAATTTTTGATTATGGTAAAATACACATAGCTGTAGATTTCCTATCTTAATTATATTTAAGTGCACAGCTCGGTGGTACTAAGTACATTTATAATGTGCAGCCATCACCACCACCCACCTCCAGAACTCTGTTCATCTTGTAAAGCCAAAAGTCAGTCCCATGGAAACACTGCCTCTCTTCCTCCTCCCACTAGCCCCTGGCCACCACCGTTCTACTTTCTGTGCCTGTGACTGGCGTACTCTCAGTACCTACCCGAGTGGAATCGTGCAGTATTTGTTGTTTTGTGACCAGCTCTATTTCACCAGCATGATGTCGTTGGGGTTTGTCCATGTTCTGCTGTTTCAGTTTCCTTCCCTGTAAGGCTGAACGCTGCTCTGTGGCATGAGTGGGCACATTTTGGTGCCTTACGCTTCACCCCCTTGCCTCACTTCACTTTTCTGCATAATCCTTTCCTGCATGGAGTGAATCCTTGCTGGCTTCTGGAGAATTGGGACATGGACAGTTCTGTTCCTAGCTCTTGGAGCAGTGTCTGACACACAGGAGGTGCCTAATAGACATTTGCTGAAGGACGAAAATTACAAATAGAATTGTATATGTTTTCAATAACACTAATTCTTAAAAAGATGTATTTATTTATTTTAGAGAGAGAGAATGTGTGCATTCGAGTTGGGGGAGCAGAAGGAGAAAGAGTTGTTTTTTTTGTTTTTTGTTTTTTGTTTTAACACAAGCAGGGGGAGTGGGAGAGAGAGAAGCAGGCTCCCTGCCGGAACCTGGGATCATGACCTGAGCCGAAGGCAGATGCCTAACCAACTGAGCCACCCAGGCGCCCCAGAAGGAGAAAGAGTCTTAAACAGACTTCACGCTGAGCATGGAGTCTGAGGTGGGGCTCGAGCTCACAACTGTGAAAATCACGACCTGAGCTAAAATCAAGAGTCAGACGCTTATTCGGCTAAGCCAGCCAGGTGCCCCAAAGTAACACTGATTTTCGACCCGCCCCCCTTCCCTTGTCATGAATTTTCTGTGTAGCTTTCTGGATTATATTTCTGTTTTGGTATTCTCAGCCTCATAATAACTTGAAAATTATTATTTGAGAGTCTCATTAACTTAGAATAATTGCAAGATGAGGAATTTTCCTATCCTAAAGGCTGAGGGAACAGCCTTAAGGAGGGCTCTGAGGCATGGAAGGTGTTGACCTGCAGGACACTACAAAGAGGTCATGTGGCTGGAGCAGGGAGAGCTGAATTGTGTAAGAGTTGGTAACTGCCATAGGGGAGGTGATAAGAGGGTGTGTGAGAGTCCTGTTAAAGATCTTAGAATTTGTTCTGAGGTCAGTGGGAATGCATTAAAGAGCTCTGACCAAGAGAGTGACGCTGGCAGATTACAGGTTTTGAACTAGGACCAGTTACCATGTGGAAATTGAAGACCAGTTAGGAGGGTACTGCCTTGGATCCAGTACGAACTGACAGTGGCTTGAACTATGGTGGTGTCCCTGAAAGGGGAGAAGTGAATGGATTTGCGGTGTCTTGGAGCTGTGCCTTCAGGACTTGGTGACAGAGAAGGAGGTGGCAAGAATCACCCTCTCATTTTTGGCTGAACAGCTAGATGAATGAAGATTTTGCTCAGGCTGAGAAAAGCCTTTGATTTGAAAAGGGAGGTAATTTTTAGATTGGATTCCTTTTCTAGGTAAAAACTTGAAAATTATAGGTGTAACTTAAATGACTATTCTACTACAGGTGTGATCGTAAAACAAAGGAGAGATAAATACAGACACCTGTTTCATCACCTCTTCCATGAAAAATACCAAACATTTCCAGTCCCCAAGAAAGTCCCTACTACCTCTTTTTGGTCAATCCTGCCTACTTCCCCCTGCCCCACCCCAAGCAAATGCTGATCTGATTTACATCTCTGTGCCTTAGTTCTGCCAGTTCTAGAACTTTCTGTAAGTGAAATATAGTATGTATTTTGTGTCTGGCTGCTTTAACTCCACATAATGCTTTTGGGATTCATCTCGGTTGCTATGTTTTATAGCTAAGTAGCTTTTAAAAATGTGTCTTCTTTTTTGCTTTCAAAGATTTTGTTTTTAAATAATCTCTATGTCAACTGTGGGCCTTGAACTTAAAACTCTGAGATCTAGAGTCCTATGTTCCACCGACTGAACCAGCCAGGTGCCCCAAATATGTCTTTTTAAAGCTCAGTATTTGTGTTTTGTGTCTGGGCTTGGTTGTGTGTGGGCTCCTTAATATATTCCTTGCTATCCTAATCTTTTTTTTTCCCTTAGAGTCAGTGATACTTTATTTTATGTTATTTTATATTATTTTTTTTAATCTATGAATATATTTTTTAAAAGACATTATTTATTTATTTATTTGACAGAGAGAGAGAGATCACAAGTAGGCAGAGAGGCAGGCAGAGAGCAAAGGGGAAGCAGGCTCCCTGCTGAGCAGACATCCCCCCCCAGTGCGGGGTTTGATCCCAGGACCCTGAGATCATGACCTGAGCCGAAGGCAGAGGCTTAACCCACTGGGCCACCCAGGCACACTGAACATTTTTTTTTTTAAGTTTTTATTCAAATTCCAGTTAGTTAACAGTGTACTATTAGTTTTAGGTTTGTTGTATAGTGATTCAACACTTCATACATCACCCCGTACCCATCATGACAAGTGCACTCCTTATCCTCATCACCTAATTCACCCATCCCACACCCACCTCCCCTCTGGTAACCATCAGTTTGTTCTCTGTTGTTAGGAGTCTGTTTCGTAAAAAACGATGGTTAGAGCCTCAAAGTAGGTGGCAGTGCCTTAACCATATATGTGTTGTTAGGCCCGAGAGTCTCTTCCATCCTTGTAAAGGGGAGTGTCAACCCACTCTCAGTTCATGTAACACTTGCTATCCTAATCTGTTTTACCTTCCAGTGAAGAGTGGGGGATTAAAAAAATAAGATGAGAAGACCCTGTGGAACTTTAATTTACCCCAAAATAACATAATTTAACCTAACCTTAATGGATATCAAAATATTAAATGGGCTAACAGTTTTGGTTGTGGTAACCTTGGAGAACAAAACAACTTCCGAGTGAATAATATCTAGACTCACTAGTCACAATATCAGTCATCACTTACTGATTCAAGGTATTGATCAACAGAGCAAGTTACCCTGCGGATAACAGCACAGTCTTATTACAGAGTTCATATCAGTAGTAGGATTCATGGCCTCCAATCAGGAGATCCTAATGGTTTTCTTTTGTTCAGCAATTAAAGCCCTACATGATTTCATTTAGGGCAGAGTAATCCAGATTGGATTCTACCAGTAATTTCATCCTGAGTTCAGATAGTAATAGCTTTAGGTGAATGTATGTTTATTTAAAATATTATTTATAGAGTACCATAACTGCATCTATTGTTTTGTGAACATTTTAGCTCCTTTGTATGGAATGTTGCCCTGCATCAAAGAATACATTATTATAGTTACAGATAAATAGAGTAGAGTTAATGAACTAGAGTTACTGAGTATTCTTTTATTGTGAGTATGTCAGTAGTGAACTACTACTTGTTATTTGTACATACTGAGATAGATCAGTTAAGCATCTTTCTTTAGCATAGACCATGATTTGGTTTTATTTGGTAAAATAAATTCTGAGATGGTAGGGAGTGGGACCAATATGAATGCTTAGAAATTCCATCATGTGTAAAATTGCCCCCATCTCATTTTTAATTATCAAGGTGTAATACTTGCTCATGATAGTAAACTTGAAAACTACACAAAATATAAAGAAGCAGAAAAATCACGTATAATTCCACCATCTTAAAAGCAAATGCTGTTCAAATATTGGCATATCTTCTGTAGTCTTTTTTTTTTTTTTTAAAGATTTTATTTATTTATTTGACAGAGAACACAAGTAGGCAGAGAGGCAGGCAGAGAGAGAGGAGGAAGCAGGCTCCCTGCTGAGCAGAGAGCCCGATGCGGGACTCGATCCCAGGACCCTGAGATCATGACCTGAGCCGAAGGCAGCGGCTTAACCCACTGAGCCACCCAGGCGCCCTCTTCTGTAGTCTTTTTAAATACTTTTTTAGCCTAAATTATGAGCATACTACATAGATAATTTTATATTCTTTTATCATTGAAACCAGAGTGTAATTTTTCCATGTTTTTAAAATGGCATAAAGTTATTTTTAATTGCATAATTTTTGCATATAGTTTTTTATTACTGATTTAATTTCATAGTTGGACATACATAGGTCATTTACAACTTTACTGAAAAATAATTCAGTGAACATATTGTTTTGTGGAACACTGTTTGCATTTGGGATTATTTCTGTGCAATAAGAATCCTAGGCTCTAGTCACATGGAAAAGGTTATAAAAATTTTTAAGATGCTTGACCAGGGGACGCCTGGGTGGCTGTTTGTTAAGCATCTGGCTTCTGTTCAGATCATGATCCCAGGGTCCTGGTCCAGCCCCATATCAGGCTCCCTGTTCAGTAGGAGTCTGCTTCTGCCTCTCCCTCTGCCCTTTCCCCTGCTCATGTGTGCATGCTCTCTCTCTCAAACAAATACATAAAATTTAGGAAAAAAAAAAAAGACTCTTGACCAGTATTGCCAAATAGCTTTTGTAACCATTGTACCAGTTTATGGTCTTAACACTAGTGTATTAGGATACCCATCTCAGAAAGTGAAATTCTTAATTAAATGCTTTCTTCTAGGTTTCCAAGTTAGTTGTTACAACAAAGAAAATAAAAGACAGACCAAGTCTTTGAATATAATTTCCTCAGTTTCAGCTCCCATGAAGTGAATGTGGCCTTTTATCTCCTTAACCTGCCATTCAGCACTCTCTTGTTTGTTCCCTGGGTCAAATGGGGTGATTTTGGTTTCAAGTAATAGCATATCTTCTGTGGTCCAAGGGTTTGTGTGGCCCCCAAACTCATATGTTGAAATCCTAACCCCCGAAGATATTTGTTATTAGAAGGTGGAACCTTTGGAAGGTGATAAGGTCACGGGGCTGGAGGCTTCATGAATGGTTTTTATGCCCTAATGAGAGGTACCCCAGAGAGCAACCTTGTGCCTTCTGCCATTTAAGGACACAGCAAGAAGGTGGCTATCTGTAGCCTGGAAGAGGGCTATCACCAGCACCTGACCCTTTTGGCACCCTGATCTTGGACTTCTAGCCTCCCGAACTGTGAGACATAAATTCCTCTTCATACCCGGTGTATGTTATTTTGTTACAGTAGCCCAGACAGACTAAGACAATATCCAGTTTTAAACATGGCTTAAATAAGGAGGCAAATAACTTATTTCATAAGAAGCCCTAAGGCATGGCAGTTATTGTAAAGTATAGTAGTTCAGTGATGCTTCTCTCTGAATTTCCTGGTTTTCCTCTAGAGAGTCCAGGTTCACCATAGTCGGTTCAAAGATCATGTCCTCACAATATCATATCCAGAGATCCTGTCTCATGTCCCTCTTTAAGAGCAGGACAAACTTTCTCAGTAAGTCTCTAGCTCTTGTTGGTCGGGGACGGGTCCCTCACTGGTAGGGGGGGATGGAATAGCCGGGAGTGGTAGATTAGTCTGTACATACTGTCGTGGCTGGGGAGAAGTCCATAAGGCACAGGGGCACTTTGTTTCTGGACACATTGGAGGTTTTATTAACAGAGAAGTGGGGAAGTGGCTGTTGGGGTCTGCCATAAGTCTCGATTCTTCATGCCTAATCTCCCATTACCTCCACATAGAGGACATTTTTTCACTCCAGACTCTCAGCTCTATAAGGTGTCTTGTTTATACTTAAAAAAACAGTCTGGGCTCAATAAGTATTTGTTGAATGAGTGAATAAATGAACATGATTACTTCACTCTTTCCCCTGGCGGCCTAAATGGAGTCAGATGAATGGTACACACCAAGGATGGTAACTGGGTTTATCTTGTTTGCCAGTTCAGATCTCCTGGTAATGGTTTCCAAAATTTAGAAAGGGTTCTGAGGCTATATCCAGGGTTCAGTGAGAAAGAATGCTTGATTTGATTATTATTGCCTACAGAGGGTATGGGAAAGGAAGCTGATAATGTGCATTTCTAGTATAGGTGATGATTCTTTTTATTGTACATTATTGGGTGTGTCCCACCCTCATGAGATGGGTGCCGAGTGCGCTACAGAAATAACAAGATGGGGGATACACTTCCTGGGGAGTCTCTCTTTAGTAGCCAAGTCAAAGATATAAATAAATAGAACTCTGTTTTCTTGGAATAAAAGCATCTGTTCTTCTAATAATGTTTTTGAAGTTTAAATAATCAGTGGGGTGATTCAGGAAGTTTTTATGTAGAGGTGATACTGGAACTGGGCTCATAGGTTGGATCTGACTCAGGTCATTTGATGCACTGCTTCCAGGAATTAATCTTTACTTGTCCCTTTCTGATCCCAAGTTCTTTCATCACTTGTCTCCCTAAGGCAGAAAATAATAAATAAGACGCCAGTTATAAAACCCATATTAGGTGTGTTCATGATTTGAATCTTCACAACTCTTCGGGATAGCTGCTACTATCCTGATTTTGTAGATTTTTTAGATGGGATAATGGTGCAAAGCTCTTGAGAAACAGTGGTGGAACTGACCCACTAAAGCTCTTTCTGATCCAAAGCCAGTTCTCTTAAGGTTTCCCATTGTTCTTATGTTCCATCTCTGTGCTGGATATGATACAAGAAATGCAGAATACCTTAAATATTAGCATCATACTTCGGCCAATTCAGTCCTCAGTAGTCAGAGATATACCTTAGAAAGCCAGTCTGGGAAACTTGCAGATTTATACTCACCCATCATCTACGGTGACCAGGTTTTGGGACATACCTCATAGCAGGTACTGCAATAAATTCTTCTGAAGAAGTATATGGATACACTGGTCATAAATATGATGTTTTAAAGACTTTTTAAATTTATTTGACAGAAATCACAAGTAGGCAGAGAGGCAGGCAGAGGGGAGCAGAGAGTCCGATGCACAGCTTGATCTAGGACCCCGAGATCATAACCTGAGCCGAAGGCAGAGGCTTAACCCACTGAGCCACCCAGGTGCCCCATAAATAATGATTTTTTAAAATGTATTTCATTATACTAACAAAGTGATGTTTTAGAGCAGCGAAATACATTTTCAAGTTCATTGAGTACCTTTTGTATTGTAAGGTTAAATAAACCTTATTAAAGATAATGTATTTAAAAATGTGTGGTATTTAAAAAGAGGTAAGAGAAAGTCTGGCTCCCTGGGCCGGGTTTCACTAGTGGCAGTGTGTTAGCATTATCACTGTACTATAGCATCTGGTTCTTAGCTTCATGGATCTGGCAAGTCAGTTCTTTAGGAATGTGAAGGGTTGGTAAAAGTTCAGGAACTGGGGTGCCTGGCTGGGTCAGCCAGTAGAGCATGCGACTCTTGATCTTGGGGTTGTGAGTTCAGGCTTCACATTGGGTGCAGAGATTACTTTAAAAAAAGAAAATCTATGGAACTGATTGATACATGTTAAACCAGATTGATTGAATGATTGACAAGCCAGTGTGTCAATTTCTTGATTTATGAAGGAGGGTATGTCTTTCCAGTGATTGCTACTGTATCGTTTGCCATGTAATATACCCTCAACAAATTCGAAGGGAACCACTGTTGGTAGCTTTGCATTTATTAGCAATATACTTCACTATTTCTTGGTATTAGATCCACCTTAGATATTATTTCTTGACTTGTATTACAGTGTTTGAAGATTTAGTTTTATTGTGCCTTCTCTACGTTCATTACAGTTTTTGGTTAAGTGAGAGTCACTATTTACAATATACCACATTATTGTGGCTGCTGAGCCACACTGTACTGTGAGTACCTTTTCTTTCCTAATAACCATGCTCTTTAAATGTGCTTTGTTTTCCATGTGTCTCTCACTAATACCTAGTAACTGTTCAGGAGACAGGTCATAGCCTGTTAGCTATTTCTCTAAATACTCATGGACACTTCCAAATGGATCACTTCCATTTTCCTTTCCTGGATATTTCACTTTAGCAATCCCCGTCGTCCTGTTCCGCCTGGTAGCTCTTCAGGTCTGGTATACAGTTGTCATCCTGATACTTTACTATTTTGTGTTGGATTTTCTCTCCCTTGGATATCACATTTTTGGGTCTCTTGAGTTACTTGTTTTATTGACTCTTGTGCTCTGCAGTGCATAGGAGGAAACACTTTTGAGTCTTTCCATACCTGAAAAAATTTTTTATTCTACTATAGATTTTCCGGGCGGTGGGATGGGAGCATGAATTGGCTTAGTATGGGATTCTAGGCAGAAAATTTACCTTGTGATTTTGAAGGTATGGTCTACTGTCTTCTAGAATGCTGTGAGGTCCTTCGTCACTTTGATTTGTCTCCTTTATTATGACCCAGTTTTCTTTATGAATGTTTTTAAGAATTCCTCTTTCATGTTCTTATATTTCGTGATAGTCCTCTGAATGGCCCAAACATGCTGACTTAGAACAATAAACATTTTGTTTGTCCGTGATTGCTCAGGTGGGTGTTGAGAGACAATTCTCGCATCTCAGTTATTGCTTGTCTTGCACGCAGAGGCACTAAAGCTTTTGTTCTTGACTATCCTTTCTAGGATGTTTATATAGCAAACAGCTTGGAAGGTAGAGGTAGTGGCTCCCTCCCTAGCAGAGAGCAGGTTTATTTACTGTCTAGTGCAGGTAAAGACAAGTGTCTGCCCTTGGGTCCCAGACCGAACAGGTTCACCTGCAGCCCATTATAAAAGATGAGGTTCCCTAAATTCAAGGTTCCTCAGTTGTGAGGCAAACCTGGGCCACTCTTTGACCTCCCCTGGGACAGAGGGGCCAGTAGAATCTGATGGACAGATGAAGTTCATGCTTGATGCTGTGCTGTAGGTCAGAGAGTCCTTTGTTTCTGACCTAGGCGTCTTAGGTCTTCTGCCAGAGTCCAAGAAACTGTGATGAGCTAGCCTGTTAGCTTGCAAGTAGGGTAAAATCTCAGAACCCCTACACTTCTTCATACCGGGTGAGTCTTCTCTTGGTCTTGCTAAGATCATGTTGTTGTCATTTGGTGGTTCTGCTGAATACTTGGGTGCTTTTTAGGGTGGCCTCATTCCCATGTCTGGCCATTGATGCTGGCTGGGCCTCTCTTTCCATGTGGTCTCTCATCTCAGAAGACTACCCTAGCATCTTCACATAGTTGGTGGAAGCATTCCAAACAGGAGAGCAGAGGCTGTAAAGGCTTCTGACACCTAGAATTACATGGTGTCAGTTGGCTACATTTTGTTGGTCACAGTGAGTCTTGAAGTCAGTTTAAATGAAAGGAGTGGGGGACATAAATGCCACTTTTTGATGGGAAGAGTGGCAAAGTCACCCCATAGAGGAGTGTGTCAGACTAGATGGGAAGAATGATTGTGGTAGCCTTTGCAAGTCGCCTGAGTCTTCCCCCACCCCGCATTCACTGTGCTGTGTACTTGGTGAGCCCTTCCCTTCTAGAGATGTATTTTTCAGTTTGGGAACATTTAAAAAATACTCTATCTTTGGCAATTTTCTCATATTTTCTGGTTTCTTTTTCTCGAGCTCCTATTATTTAGATACTGAAGCTTGTTGGAATCTCTGAATTGTATCATTCTTTCTCTGTTATCTGTCTTCTTGGTTCTTTCTGGGAAATTTCCTTCATTTTGCCATTCATTCTGTTGAATTTTTTTTTTTTTTTAAAGATAGTATTTTTCTGACAGAGAGAGAGAGAGAGAGAGCACAAGCAAGGAGAGCAGCAGGCAGAGGGAGAGAGAGAAGCAGGCTCCTCGCCGAGCAGGGAGCTTGATGCAGGGCTCAATCGCAGGACCCTGAGCTGAAGACAGATGCTTAACTGACTAAGCTACACAGACGCCCCCATTTTATTAAATTTAAAAAATTTATTTCTTTAAAAGATTTTATTTATTTATTTGACAGAGAGATCACAAGTAGACCGAGAGGCAGGCAGAGAGAGAGGAGGAAGCAGGCTCCCTGCTGAGCAGAGAGCCTGATGCGGGACTCGATCCCAGGACCCTGAGATCATGACCTGAGCCGAAGACAGCGGCTTAACGCACTGAGCCACCCAGGTGCCCCAAAAAATTTTTTTATTTTTAAGAAAAAATTTATTGACAGAGCACAAGTGAGCACAAGCAGGGGGAATGGGAGAGGAAGAAGCAGGCTCCCCACTAAGCAGGGAGCCTGACATGGGGCTTGATCCCAGGACCCTGGGATCATGACCTGAGCCCAAGTCAGATGCTTAACCTACCGAGCCCCCCAGGTGCCCCCTATTGAATTTTTAAATAGCAGCTGCCATGTTTTCATTTCTTTAGGTTTAATACTGTCCTCTGTTCCTTTTTTTCCTTTATTTGAAAAAAAAAATTTATTTATTTTTTAAAGTAGATTCTCTGCCCAGCAGGCAGCCCAAGGTGGGGCTTGAACTCATGGCCCTGAGATCGAGACCTCAGCTGAGATCAAGAGTCAGATACTTAGGGTGCCTTTGTAGCTCAGATGGTTAAGTCTCTGCCTTCAGCTCAGGCCATGATCCCGGGAGTCCTGGGACAGAGTCAAGCCCGCTTCTCCCTCTGCCTCTGCCTCTCTCTCTCTCTGTCTCTCATGAATAAATGAAATCTTAAAAAAAAAAAAAAAGAAAGTCAGATGCTTAACTGACTAAGCCACCTAGGCACCTCTCCTTTGTTCCTTTCTTACAGCTTCCTGTTTTTCTCTCATGGGTGCAATGTCTTCTTTTATCTTTTTATTAATGATTTTTAAAAATACTTTTCACCTGGTCCCTTTAATGTCTGTTTCTTATATATTACCTTTTCTCTCTCCTTTTAAAAATACTATTTTTCATCTTGGAGCCTTTCTTTAGTTTTGTATGATTCTAGGCCTTGATTCCTGTTGGACATACACCTCAAACTCATACTCATTCACTCTGTACCCAGATGAGGCTTGCTGACTAAGATTGCCAGCAATCAGCAGGTACTGATGGAAGTTTTCCAGATGACTCTTATCTGTAGGTCTGTCCTCTGAAGTGTTTAGTTTCTACAGAGAAAAGTCTTGTAATCTGTGTGTGTTCTGGGAGCAGGGTGGGAGGAAGGGGACTGGTGGCCTCTGTCAGTGTGACTTTCACATGGCTTCTCATCATACTATAGCATTTCACCCTCTTTTTCTTCTGGGGCATTATGGACCTGAGTCCTTAGCCTCTTTGGCTCATGGAGAAGGATTAGTTGTTAGGGTATGCAAGGTGAGGAGGGCTGTGTGCGGACTGCCTCTGCTGTGGGCACAGGTCACCTGTTGGTAGCCCAGAGCTTCGTCTCCATCATCTGTGGTATGTCCTGCCTGTTGCTCACTGGGTTATCCTCCTCATTGGCTTTCTGTTTCCTAAACTTTTTTTGCTGTCTCTTTTCTGCAGTTGTCTCCTTTTTGGTCCCTTTTTTCTCCTTAGGATTTTCCCTAAGGATTTTCGCCATTTTAGTGGCGTTTCAAGAGGGGGCATAGGATAGAGAACTGCCCATGGTCATCCAGAACCCTCCCTTTCCCTCTTTGAAGTTTCTTGGTATAGATCCTGTGCTGGTTCCTGTTCTGATTATTATTGTTTTCATTGATGTCGTGAGTTCTTTACGGGCCAATTATTTGTGGTTTATTGTTTCGAGAGGAAATACTCTGTTTTCAGCCTTTGCTTCCTCCCTAGGCGATGAAGATTGGCTGTTCGCTGGTCCTTTCCAACATGTGCTTTGCTCACAGGCTTCTTCAAAGATAGCATGTCTGAGTCTTTCTCTCTCTGTCTCCCCCACACCTTTCTGTTGTGCCTGTCCCGATCCAGGGTAATTGTTGACACCAGCCCACACACTGCGTTATCACAATATAAGCGAAAGATTCCTGATTTTGCTACCTGGGGGTATTCCAGCTCTTCGGTAGAACAGCTCTCTGGATGATTCCTTTTGGCTCCTTCATCTCACTTGATCTTCCTTGTCTGTGGTGGCCCTTCCTCATATGTCGGGATTCAGAGTTGTAGATGACTGCTCGTGTCCTCAGAGCCGAAGTTCAAGGTTTTCTCTTCCTTGGTTCTAGTGATTTCTGAGAAGAGGGCAAAAAGTGTTTCTTCTCTTATCGGAAGCGTACTCTTTAATTTTATATCAGCTTTTATTAGTTTCTGTCTCAAAAAATGAACCTTTTTTTTTTTTTTTAAGATTGTGTTTATTTATTTGAGAGAGAGAGAGACAGAGCATGAGTGGGGTGAAGGGGCAGAGGGAGAGGGAGAAGCAGCCTTCCCACTGAGCAGGGAGCCTGGCGTGGGACTGTGTCCCAGGAGCCTGATACCGGGCTTGATCCCAGGACCCCAAGATCATGACTGAGCTAAAGGCAGACACTTGACCGACTGAGCCACCCAGGTGCCCCTAAAAAATGAAATTTTCCTAACATCCTCTAATTCTGAGGCTATCTTTCTTTATGTTTTTTCCCCTTATGAAAGGATGACTACACATGGTACCGAAGCATTTTTCTTGCTTAATTTTTTTTTTATGTTCTTGTAGGGAAGATCCACCAACACATTCTCAACCAGACAGTGATGATGAGGCAGAAGAAATACAGGTTTGTTCAAAACATAAAATCCATTCTATAGACTCTTGTAATTTAAATGAGCCCTGGTTTGGTTCTGATATTTACATCTTAGCATACATTTGGTAAAGTGAGATATTATACAAAAACCTCACTTTGACATGTAGTTTGTCTTCAGAAAGAGGTGTTCTTGTATTTATGTATCAGTTTTAGATGGAGCATTGCTTTTTGGAAGCCCAGTATACTAACCACATTTAATATTTTGTTTCTGTCCTCTTCGTGCAGTGGTCGGATGACGAGAACACCGCTACGCTTACGGTAAGAGCAGAGCCATACCAGTGTGGGGACAGCCTCACACTATTGCTTAGGACGCTTCAGGGTTTCAGTTCACATCTCTCTCAATCTCTTTTACTCACTATTTCAGATGTATGCTTCTCTGTTGGTTTTGGTAGATTACTTTGAAAAGTAACTTGAATCATTGTTTATAGGCAAATATGGCCTGCCCTTCTTTCCCTTTGATTTCAAAGGAAGTATTTTAAGTGCGTAGTTGGTGCCTTGGCTTGTTTCTGTTGAGCTCTGAAAGAAGTAATTAAGCCTAACATTGAGTTTTGAGGTTCCCAGATCTGTGGAACCTGAATTAAAGTAAAATCTATAGTCACTTATTTAAGTATATTTAAATGGCATAAAAATTACAGTTTCTTTCAAAGGAGAGCAAAGAAGTGTGTGGCTTTAACCAATATCATAAAAATGTAGAAGTTGATTGAGTATATTATGGTCTTTGATGCTAAGAATGCTGTTGTCTAATTCAACTTGAAATATATTTTTAATAGAAATACTTTTTAAAGGAATGAGTATGGTAAAACATGTATTTCTAAAAATATAGTAGATAAATGAAACTTATTATAACTTGAGATAAAAGAGAAAGGTTTTTATATAATTTCCTGCAGATATATGTACCAAGCACAAGGGAAACTAGTTTTAGGGAAAGTTATAGTCTAATACAGCACTAAATAAGATACTTCTATTTATTTTAATGGAAGAGAACTGGTATCCACAGTACAAGAAAAGTAAGTGGAGATGCCTAAACCAGTATATTTTCTTAGGTATGAAAAGCACGCCAACATATGCAGAAAGAGAAAATTTCAGTGCCTTATTTTACAGTTGCTCTGCGTGTCTGAAAATCCTGTTCAGTTAAACATGCATATTTGTGATCTCTTGTATTTAGGGCACTGTAGTGGGTTCTGAACAAAGATGAATTTGGTTTGATTCCTGCCAGTAGTGAGTTTATAAACCTGCAGGGAAAGATGCCTCAGTTTGGGGGTAGATGGTGAAGTGCTGTCGGAACACAGAGGGTAACAATTGGAACTGAGGTCATCTAGAAATGGGGAAAGGGAAACATAGTATTTGAACTAGACCCTAAAAGTGGTGAGGATTGTCAGTGCCAGCTCCTGCTTTCTTTTTTTTTTTTTTTTAAAGATTTTATTTATTTATTTGACAGATAGAGATCACAAGCAGGCAGAGAGAGAGGAGGAAGTAGGCTCCCCGCTGAGCAGAGAGCCTGATGCAGGGCTCGATGCGGGGCTTGATCCCAGAACCCTGAGATCATAACCTGAGCCGAAGGCAGAGGCTTAACCCGCTGAGCCACCCAGGTGCCC
Source organism: Mustela erminea (assembly GCF_009829155.1). Classification (NCBI taxonomy): domain Eukaryota; kingdom Metazoa; phylum Chordata; class Mammalia; order Carnivora; family Mustelidae; genus Mustela; species Mustela erminea. The sequence continues at coordinate 116,493,349 of NC_045619.1, forward strand.
CCAGCTCATGCTTTCTAATAGATGGCTAGATAGGGAAATTAATAATTTACATGTGTATATGTACCAAACTCTGTTCACTAAGGACTGGAAGCAGTGATGTGGTGACATCATGGTGGCAGGTATGGTGAGCATACCTAGTGCCCTGATCTTGGTTTCCAGATACCCTCTCCACTGAAATGAGTCGAAGCCCTTTGGAGAAAGTTTAGACTGAGGGTAGGAGAGAGAAGATGAACTTGTGACTGTGTCAGAAAGTAAGAATAAGGCAGACATGTCAGCTTGAATGGAGTTCTCTTAGCCAAATAGCCAATTGTCAAAACAGGGATATTAGTGGAGTATAACCATTTGCTAAGATCAGTGATTTGTGATCCCATACTGACAATTAAATGATTGTATTAAATAAATGGGAGCAGAAGGGAAAGCTCTTTATAGTAGAAAAGGCACCAGCTCACAAATGCAGAAGGAATTACAGAATCAGAAACCATCATTTGGCAATCTTCACAGTAATACTTGATGGAGTAGATGTTAAAACTAGAGGGTGAATATTAGATGAGAAAGAGGATACTTTAATACTCTCAAGATATTTCCACCAAAATTACTTGTTAATTATAAAGAGGAAAATAGTGACTTTATAGTGGGAAGACCTGGTAGCTGAATGATCATAGTTAACCTTGTCAGTGATGGCGCAGACCTGCATTGTGTACCTCTTGATATGATGCACTAAGAAGGACACACCACCTGCCAAATGTGGATAACCTAAATTAAATCATGAGGAAACCTCCCGCAAACGCAGCTCTTTGGAAATTATATAGAATAATTGCTAGTACTCTTCAGAAATATCAAGGTCCTGAAAGATAAAGGACAACTGAAAGAAGGACTATTACAGATTAAAGATCGAGAAGACATGACAGCTAAATGCAGTGGTGTGATTCTGGAGTGGGTCCTTGGTCAGAAAGAAATGTTTTCTTGGGGCGCCTGGGTGGCTAAGTGGGTTAAGCCTCTGTCTTCGGCTCAGGTCATGATCTCAGGGTCCTGGGATCAAGCCCCGCATTGGGCTCTCTGCTCAGTGGGGAGCCTGCTTCCCCCCCTCTCTCTGCCTTTCTCTCTGCCTACTTGTGACCTCTCTCTCCCTGTCAAATAAATTAATAAAAATCTTTAAAAAAAAAAAAAAAGGAAAGTTTTTTTCTTTTGCTATAAGGGACATTATTGGGAAAATGGGCACATTTTGAATAAGATCTGTAAAAAAGATAATGGTATTCTATCAGTGTTAGCTCCCTGATTTTGATCATTTTGCTAGGTTCTGTGAAATCTAATATTCCTGCTCTTTTAGGAAACATACTAAAGTATTTGGAGGTAAAAGGGCAGGATGACTTGTACTTACTTAAAGAATATAAGAAGAAATTTTGTTATTTATATGTGTGTATATATAAGTAAATGCACACATCCGCATAGACCTGTAAGAGAGAGAGGTTTGGATGGGGAACGATAAAACAAACAGAGTAAAAGACTGGCTGAAGTGTATATGGAAATTCTTGCTACTCTTCTTTTAATGCTTTCTGAAATTAATTTCAAAATAAAAAGTTAGTAAATGATTTGGGTTTTGCTGGGTGGAACTAGCTGTTGTTGAGCGGGAGAATATTCACGGCGGAACATTCTTAGTAGAGGAATCTGGGCCAGGACCCAAGGAGGAAAATATAAGGTATTGATAAATGGTAAGAGTCTGTTAATCTAGATACAGAAACACTGAATTAAAAATGGGAAAACTGGGGCTCCTGAGTGGCTCAGTGGGTTAAGCCTCTGCCTTTGGCTTAGGTCATGGTCTCAGGGTCCTGGGATTGAGCCCCCGCATTGGGCTCTCTGCTCAGCAGGGAGCCTGCTTCCCTCTCTGTGCCTGCCTCTCTGCCTACTTGTGATCTCTGTCTGTCAAATAAATAAATAAATAAATAAAAATACATTTAAAAAAATGGGAAAACTCTGTTGAGGTGGGTAAATCTCAAAAGCAAGAGCAGTTTGCTAAAAGTATACGTATCAATGACAGCAGTTGTATTAAATTTTTTAAATTTATGGAGAGGCACATATTATCATTCAGTATAAATCATGACTCTAGAAGAATATGTGCAAGTCTGTAATGCTGGTTGCCTGTGGGGAGGAGAAGGGTGAAGATTAGGGAGGAGAGTGAGCAAGTAAGGAGCTTCATTTGTTTTTGTTTGTTTGTTTTTTAAAGATTTTATTTATTTGAGAGGAGAGAATAAGAGAGAGAGAGTGCGAGCAGAGAGTGAGCATGAGAAGGGGGAGGGTCAGAGGGAGAAGCAGACTCCCCTCGGAGCAGGAAGCCTGATGTGGGACTCAATCCTGGGACTCCAGGATCATGACCCGAGCTGAAGGCAGTCCCCTAACCAACTGAGCCACCCAGGTGCCCTAGGAGCTTCATTTGCATTGTAATTGTAACCTTGTCCCCTTAAGAAATTTAAAGGTCTGGGTTAAGTATACCAAATTGTTGAATGTATGAACCCATGAACACAGATGTGTGTGTGTGTGTGTATATATATATATACACGTGTGTGTGTGTGTGTATTTTTATATATTTATATATATGAGATATTTTAAAAATTTCATGATTAAAAAAAAGAAGAAGAAATACCCTTTCTGATTGGGTATGGTAGGTATAGTTGGAAAGATGGAGTTTGGATTACAGAGAGTCCCCAGATACGATGAAAAATGTGGATTTTTATCAATCACAGCAGGAACCTTTTCCTGGAAAACTGAGGTGTATTGCATATTTAAAATCAACTCTTTGAGCTATGAGCTTAAAAGAATTCTATTAGTTAAATCTGTTGAAAGATAATTTTCAAAGAGCTAGACTCATGACTCCCATACTAATATAAAAATCTTTAACACATGTTGAAGTTTTTATTTAACTCATGGGGGATCTAAACAGATGTTTTAAGTGGCTCCAAAGGGAATGCAATGGACAGACACATTTATAGATCAGAAATATTGAAATGAATATGTAAATGAGGCAGAATTGGTTTTGCCTCTCAAGGGTTGGGGAGTTGGGGGAGACACTTGGCTCTCTATCAAGCAGGGTAGAATTTTTATGTCCATAGAAATACTTTTCATTGTTATCACTTAACGAAGGTGTCAAGTTGTAAAACAGCTCATAGACCTAGCTAGAATCCAGTCATCCAGAGGGTGTGCTGTAGGAAGATAATACATAGGTCTTCCACTGAAGCACACGTTTTTTCTCCATAATATGTAAACTTTATAATTTAAGTTTGTTTTAGGATCCTTATAGCAGGATTTCCTGAAGTTGAGTAATTTGAGGATTTGAGGGAATCTGTCACCTCTCATAATACATAAAATACAAAGCAATGGGAAATTTTATGGGTTAGGAAAATTGTTTTGTCTTTGAAAGTTGAATCCTTCATGTTGTAAAATTTGTATAACTACACTGAAAATGTTGCTAATGCAGATTTTATTTTATTATTTTTTAAGATTTTATTTATTTATTTGACAGAGAGAGACACAGCGAGAGAGGGAATACAAGTAGGGGGAGTGGGAGAGGGAGAAGCAAGCTTCCTGCCGAGCAAGGAGCCCAATATAGGGCTTGATCCCAGGACACTGGGATCATGACCTGAGCCGAAGGCAGAGGCTTAACCCACTGAGCCACCCAGGCGCCCCGCTAATGCAGATTTTAGATATGTGTTTTTATGGATAGAACCCTAGTAACTGAGCCACATCAGCAACTTCAGCCAGTCGTAAGGAAATTATTAGCTCAACATACATGGTAATTCCTTCTCATGGGGAGAGGCAAATGGTAGATAAAAGACTCAGGATGTACTCATTTTGAAAGCCTCTCTGAATGGCAGCTGTTTGATTTCCTGTGTCTAAGCTGAAGATGTCACAAGGAAGACGACACGGTTGCAGATACTAAAGATGCTGCCAGACTGTCTGGAGAGAATAGACATTTGTAGGAGAGAGGAAGGGGATCCAGTTGGCTGTGATCTCTCCCTTTACTCACTAGCCTACTGCTTAAAGCTGGTTTCTAGTTTGAGGGATAGATCACCTATTATTTTAAACTGACATTTTTTGCTATGTTTCCTAGACTCTTAATACAGTTTTCTTTCTGTCGTAGCTGGATTAGATCATGGGGGTTAACAGAAGCAGTGTGTATTAATTAAGTTCTTCTACAGAACTCATTACTGGACTTTTTCAGAATATGCAGTTGCCCAGTAGGGGGCGGCAGATATAAAGGGATAATGTGACTGGCAAACCTGTTAATGTTTTTGTATTCTGTGCCCTGCAGACCCCACTTCCGCGTCTCATAGTCCCCTTTTCTCTGCTAATGTTCATGTGCTCCTTAGCTAGGGACATAAGGCTCACAGAAGAGTGTTTCTTCATACTGTTTCTCTTGATTTCCTGGTTGAAATGACACTCAGGACGTTTTGGTTACTTGCTTATATAAACTGCATTTTAAAATCAACCAAAAAGGAAAGAACATTTTAACTGCACTACAGTCCTATTTTTGAGTTTTGTTTATATTAAAACTTGTCTGGAAATAGCAGCGTTTAAATACAGTTAAGCATATCATTTATTTCTCATTCTCATGAAGGCTTTTGGGGATATGCCCAAGAATCTTTTCCTCTAGATGGAAAGGTTTCTGGCCCTTTAAATGTGAGGTGTTCTTTCGGAGTGTTGGAGTATGGGTACAGGTGACATTCCATCTGTCTCTCCACTTAATAACTGTTAGTTCTGTAGATGTTAAGAGAACCATTCAGTCCTTCCTCACATTCCCAGGTGCCTCGTGACATCTGTCTTTTAAGCTTCCTGGGTTTTGATTGTTTTTTGGAAAGTACCATTTGGGCACTCTTTTTTTTTTTTTTTGCTTTTCTGGTAAATATTTGATCATTGATTTTATTTAGATCAGTTGAGAAATTCTGATAGTAGTTTGTATTCTAACTTATTTTTAACATGCCTAATTGTTTAACCTTGAGATTTTGATCTTGTATTCTGTATTTATTGTGCTGTTATCAACCTGCCCAAATGATTTCTCCTTTCTCTCTGTAGGCACCGGAATTTCCCGAGTTTACCACGAAAGTTCAAGAAGCTATCAATTCCCTGGGGGGCAGTGTATTTCCTAAGCTTAACTGGAGTGCCCCAAGGGTAGGAATACATCAGTAAATCTCTCAGCTATTTGAATATTCTTTGTTTTGCTATTCATTTCTTTTTATATTCCCACAGAGGGTCTAATTTTATTTCTAATTCTAGGGAAAACACTGTGGTATTTATTTTTATTTTTCCCCTCTTACTTTCCTGATTTTCCACTTTCCTGAGTCTGTAAACTACTATATAGTTTGCCAGAAGACAGTTGCAACCTCTTATGTTGCTGATCATACTAGAACCCGAGGAAGGCCATTCTCTGCCCCTTTCAAAACTTTAGCTATTCAGTGTAACAGAGAAATTTTTCTCTGTTGAAAAATAAGGAAAATTAAAGTCACAGGACCTAGACATAGGTCCTTAGAGAATTCAGCTGACATTTTCTTAAATTGTATTTTATCGTTATGACATGCATTGACAAGTTGTTTTTACGTCAAGGTCTGTGGAAAAATTTGGTCTTTTTTCTAAACCAGTAGAAAACAACTACGGCGGCAAAGTTCATTTAAAGACTCAAAGATTTACCTGCATTTTCAAAAATCATCCCGTGTGCCTTTCTTTTCTTATTCTAAAATGAATGACAAATTGTACCTAATCTAGCCTTTATTTTTACTGGTTAAAATTAGTTATGCATGTACATCACTTAAATTTTTAAAAGATCTGGACTCTTGCTCCCCCAAACCAGCAGATCCTGACACTTGCTTCGCTTTGCCATTTCTTATTCCTCAGAGGCAATGGCTGTCAGTATTTGAATGCTTTCTTTTGTTGTTTTCCTTTACTATTTTAGCTGTCAGTATTCATTATTGCTGCCCACTCAGGAACGAGAAGGTTCTGCTCTCTCCTCCCATTCTTGCTACTTTATATTCCACTCTCCTCAGCTGAGTACTGTCATGTATTGATTAGTGTCTCTGATGTTCTGGTACGCAGTGTCTCTGATGTTCTGGTAACGCAGACTCTGTGCACATCTGATAGGTAGGATCATTCAGTGTTCTTGTTCTCTGCGCATCTTTATAGGATGATTTCGTGTTCTTGTTCACCCTTCTGTTTTCCCTGGAGTTCATGGTTTCCTGTGCATCTACCGTTATTTCAGTGGAATTAAATCTCTGGTCAGTGTACCATTCTCAACCAGAAGTTCATCATCTTTTTCACTGGGAGAAATTATAAAGAGTTTATTATAAAGAAGTTATTCAATCTCATTTTTAGTTTTATATGAGCAGTAACTTGAATCATTTCTTATTGCTGAACTGGGCTGAGGGTTTCCACTTAAGAATGACAGATTATTTGTGGTTTGAAGTTGTTCATTTATTCATTTATATTTTACTTTTTGTGTGCCTACTGTGTGCCACTGCTGTCTTTCGTGTGTGGATAATTAGATATTTTTTTGCAGTTTTCTCGAAATTAGATACTGCCCTGTGTCTGATCTATGGGAGAAGTATGTTTAATAAATGGCTTAATTATTCTGTCATTTTTAGGCATGTTTTGCTAAGCCTTATGCCTGCTAGTCTTACTTTTTTTGGTTCATATGTATGAGACATTCACCATTGAAAGTTGTGATAGTGCAGAGTATCTCATCTCCTCTCTCCCTGACTTGGTAAACAGGGGTCTGAACTGCTTTAGTCCTCGTACTTCAGGTGTCCCAGCTCTCACTGCCCAGAAGCAAGAAGGGATCTCCTTTTTCTTAGAGAGTAGCCAGTCGGACTCTTTCTTTACACTTTGATCTTTTAGCTGAAGTGTCAGCACTTCTGATACTTCTTCCCCCCCTCTTTCATCATCAGTAAGACAAACGCAGGGAAGTGCTTGGGCCTGAGTGGGAAGGTAAGGACCTTACCAGCTCAGTGTTTCTAACCCCGCATGTAGCATGCAGTAGCCCTGCTCTTGGCCATTAAGAAGTATGATTTGACACTGGACAGTATAGTTAAAATGTCTCACCTGAATTTTTTCTTTAAATGTAATATGCATTATCAGTTTTGTATATTGGCCTGACCTCATTCATAGCAACTGACATGGAATATATGCTAAGTTGAGTGTGCTTTATCATTATTATTTAGGATGCATACTGGATAGCAATGAACAGTTCTCTGAAATGTAAAACCCTCAGCGACATCTTTCTGTTGTTCAAGAGTTCTGACTTCATCACTCGTGACTTCACTCAGCCGTAAGTATGTCTCTTGATCTCCCATGTCAGCAGTTTCTGTACTTAAGAGAGTTTTGCTGAAGGCAAAATCCCATTGCTTCTAGTACTGTTAAAAACAACAGTTCCGGGTTGCCTGGGTGGTTTAGTCGGTCAAATCATCTGACTTTGGCTCCGGTTGTGATCTCACGTCCTGGGATTGAGCCTCATGTCCAGCTCCCTGCCCAGTGGGAAGTCTGCTTCTCCCTCTCCCTCTGCCCCTAAACCCTCCTCTCACTCTCTCTCTCTTTCAAATAAATAAATAAAATCTTTAAAAAACCAACAACACAATAACAGTTCCATATAACAACATCTATTAAAGCAAATCTTTCTTTTCCTTTGATAGTAAATGCTCTACAATGAATATGTGTAAATATTTGTATCTGTCCATTAAATATTTTGGCAATTTTTTTTTCATTATAAAATCAGCATATGCTTATCATAGAAAAATAAAATTAGGAATTTGAGCTAAATAAAAACAAATGTGGAAATGTGGAAGGACCCATGATCTCACCATAGTTGGTTTTATGTACTTCCGGAATTCTTTCTGCGCATATGTATAATATAGGTATACCAGTCTCTAACTGTATTCTGACATTTTAACACAAAAATGGGATCATGTAGTTCATATTGCTTCGTAGCTTTCAGTGTATAGCTGACATCTTAACGTGTCTTTAAATACTTATGTGTGTCACTATTTAAAATTACTTTAATGGTATTCCGCTGGACACCTGCAACATGATTTGTTTGATCAGCCTTCTGTTTTTATAGAGTCCTACAGTAAATATCCCTAAGCTAAATTTTCTTGCATGTTCCTAATTTTTTTCCTAGAATATATTTCTAGAAGTGGCATTGCTATTTTCCTTTCTTTGCTAGTTACTCTTCAGCTAAAGAACTCATAGGCAGGTAACCCACCTCCACTGTTGACCTGCTAGTGAACTCTTTAGGCTCTCTTGTTCTGTTGTAAAGTAGGTATTCTTTTAGAATTCCCCTCTTACCATTGTAAACAGACCAGTTATCCCACTTAAACTAATACTTAAACTGATCTCTAAATTAAAGCGTATCACAAAATCCAGCAACTAAGCAGGTCAGTAGGGGTGGAGATACTGTGTATCCTTGGCACCTCTTCCCCATCCATTCATGTAGTCTGTCCTGCCCATTCACCCCATTTCAACTTCAGATCCTTTTTTTTTTTTTTAAAGATTTTATTTATTTATTTGTTAGACAGAGATCACAAGTAGGCAGAGAGGCAGGCAGAGAGGGAGGAGGAAGCAGGCTCCCGGCTGAGCAGAGAGCCCTATGCGGGGCTCGATCCCAGGACCCTGAGATCATGACCTGAGCCGAAGGCAAAGGCTTTAACCCACTGAGCCACCCAGGCGCCCCTTCAGATCCTTTTTTTGAGGAGAATCCTGGCACAAGAAAAAATAAACTCACTGCATGTCAGTTGTGCACCTGGTCTTTTGCCTCAGAGTTCTGCAGCTTGGGCATTGGTTTTAGTATTATAATAATGAAGGGAATGAAGTTTGGTGATAATAAACGAGCCTGGTTAAATTGTCAGTTTATTGTAAAAGTGTTTACCTGTGTTGATATTTCTGGTTCATTTACGGAGAAAAGCTTTATATTGTCTTGAGATCTCATTGTCCGCCTCTTGTGGTCACGTTGGCACAGATGTTACTAGGTGTACGGTGGCCCTTGTTTTAGTAATAATGCTGCAGCATTTCCCTTCTAGGAGAGGCTCTCTGATTCAAGGAAGTTGTTGCTATCTTCTTTGTCCATTATAAAGCTTTTAAATACCTAATGCTTTAAGTAAAGATGCCTTAAAATATAGTACATTAAAAATGCTCTGTATGTATTAGTTCATCAGATAGGGGTTCCTTCAACACCAGTTGAAGTGAGAGTATGAGGACATCTTTTCTTCTTTGTCCATTATAAAGCTTTTAAATACCTAATGCTTTAAGTAAAGATGCCTTAAAATATATTACATTAAAAATGCTCTGTATGTGTTAGTTCATCAGATAGGGGTTTCCCTGTTCCTTCAACACCAGTTGAAGTGAGAGTATGAGGACATCTTTTCTTTTTCAATCAAATCATTACTGTAAGTTGCTTTTAATTCTCTGTGGCTAAAGGTTTTTTTTAAGTCATCGCCCTTGGTGAACTTCTGCTGCTCTGTAACCCACCTCTGCCTCTTTGTTATGCATGAATCTAGTGGGAGTCCAGTAGAAGGTAGAAATACCAGTCAGTTGTCTGGCCTTCTGTGCTTTGGCTTGAGTTTCTTGGCTTTGGCTTTGTGCTTTTGCATGGGAGGGCAGTTAAGTCAGCAAGTGAATTTGAGGCCTAGGATTAAGAGTGTTTACCCACAGAATACCATGCTTCTCCTAGTCTAAATAATTGGGAGTTGGCAGGAACAAACCCTAAGTACCAAGCTTGCAGCCTTTCAGCTTGGCGGCTTTAATTAGTCACCCTCTTCTGGAAGTATTCCTGTGTACAATAACCAGTTGAGGAACTGCAGAGCTTAAGTCTTGTCGCCATAAAAATCTGTATTGATGAGCTCTTTAATGGAAGAGGAACTTCTGTTACATAGGCCTTTCAGGACCTCTGAAAGAGTAAATGCAGAGTGTAATTCTTTATAGACAAGATTGTGCCAATGATTTAATCTCTTTCCTTCTGTCAGCTAGAAAATCAAGGCCTAAATCTGCTTGGTTACTTTTCCCACAAACTAGTTAGTAGAACCAAAACCAGAATATAATTTCAGTAATGCCATTCTAAATGGTTTCTGTACTTTCACTTAGTAAAGTCGTAAATTCCTTTCAAAAATGCTTCAAATTAAAATACAGAATATCATAATGAATTTTATTTTATAAGAATTTATTATAAATAAAAATAAATAAAAACAATAAATATAAATGTAGACTATAAAAAGACATTATGGCATATTACATAATTATCTGTAATACATAGAAGATTATATAAAAGTGACATTATATTGTTTATACTTTTTTGGGGCTTACCTCAAAAAAAGAAAGCTATTCCAGTCAGGATTGCAAGCTAACAGAAGGCCAACTAAAAGTATTTTACACATACAGAGTTTTTAAAAATATATTACTTAACAAGGACTCTGGAATGTGGGTATTTCTGGGGTTCATTGAGCTGGTCCTCAAGGTCCCCAAGGAGCCAGGTTCTTCAGTTTTTCCCCCACGCTCATGCTTGGTTTACTGGTGTGGAATTTGGGATTATCACCTACTGGTTACAAGATTGCTGCTACACTTCTGGGCATCATGTGAAAAGACAGCAGTATCTGATCCAAAAATAGAAGGGGTGGTTTGTTTCCTCTCACTCCTCTCTGTACATGAGCAAGTAAAGCATTCTGGAAGCTTCCTGAGAGACTTCTTCCAGGCTCATTGGTCACACAGTGACCCAGGCTAATCCAGCAGTTGGCAGAGGGAACAGAAATGCAACGACTGGTTTAGACCAGAGCTTTCAGACGTTAGCGCGCATGAGGAGCATCTGAAGGGTTTGACAAAACACAGATTGCTCGTCCCCTTTCCAAGGTTCTGGCCCAGTAGGCTGCGAGTGGGACCCAGGAATATAATTTCTAAGAAGTTCCCTGGTTTTCTGATGATGCTTGTGCAGGCCCACCCCTTGATGACTGCTTAGATTAAGCAACACATGCCTCCCTGGGATTCCGGAGGGGCCTACAGAATACCAGTGCTTCCTGATCCAGCAATCACAGTTGTGTTAGCAAGGATGGAGGCTGGGGATAGCTCGAGGGAGACAAGCAGTACTATCTGTCACAGTCGTAAGCTGATAGAGATCATTAAGTACTTTTATTTTTCCTGTTCCTCAACTGGTTATTGTACACAGGAAGCTTTTGAAGCTTTAAAAAGTGGAAGTTGAAGTATGACACATTAACACAATCTGTCTGCACTAGACTCCCTGAGCAAACTGTTTGTCCAGATATAAACGTTTCATGTGGTTAGACTTGTTAAGTCTCAAGGCTGCTTTCAGTAATTATTTTATTGATTAAGTGTCACTTCAGTAGGCCAAGGCAAGAAAATAATACCTGGTATTCAACTGGCATTTGGAAGAAAGAGCTGAGCAAGTGAAAAAATAAATCCATTAAGTGTTTCTCTGAGGGATTTGTGACCCACAAGATAGATTTGATTAGAGGTCAGGAAATTTCACTTGTCTTAGTAATTTAACTCAGCTCTGCTTGACATAATTTGTATGCATTCTTAAGATTATCGTAAAACTGGTCATTAATCCTAAAATTCAGCAAGTAGTCTCAGGAGTACAATTTTGTGTGTAAGTTGGACTGATAGAACCTTTACCTTGTGATTTTTAGGGCCCATTTAATGAGGTGACACTTTTTCTTCTGTGGATTGTTTTAATTTTAGATACCATATTTTCTCTCTTTTTGAAGAAGAATTCTACAAGAATTCAGATGAACATACTCAGTAATCCTTAGTTCAGTCTTGTTTTACTTTTATCTTTGTTTTTCCACCACCAGTGAAATCTGTAATGGAATCTGTGCACCAGTACTCAACTTGGTTCTCTTGGTTCTACCAGAAACACTGATGTTTAAGGTTCCATGGCTCTGCATTGTGTATGTGTGTGTGTGTGTGTATGTGTGCGCACCCATAATTTACACTTTTTCTTAAACTTAAAAGTGTTTACCATGAGGTATAATGTAACCTTCCAACTTTTGATAAAAGCTTACCAATGAGACTTGTGTCCTAGTAAGTATCTAGGATGGTTTGCCACTTTAAAACATCAGTGATTGTGTTTACTGCACTTCAGAAAGCTTTAATGGAGATGTTTTCTTACTGCTTATAAAAATGGTCAAATTGTGATCTCAGCCAAGGGACTTAGGTAATACGTGATTTGCCTAGAGTAAATTCATATAGATGTTATGCTCAAAGTATACCCCTAGTGTGATTCTCCTTCCCCCACTCCTGCCATGTGTCTGGCCCAAATTACAGGCCCAAATCATATGCTTTCAGTAGGTAAATCTGTATGTCCAGTGCCAGAATCTCGCTCCTTAGCCCCACCACACGGAATTCATTTTCAACTTAGATGTTTTCCACTAGTATCATCTGTTTTCATCTCCATCTAGCTCTTTCTTACATAGTGTAGTTCTGAATTGTAGCACAACTCAGCATAGTGCAAGCACATGCATCCTTTTCTGGTCCTTTTCTCCTTTACTTGTAACAAAGCATGGGACACATTCTGCCTCTTCTGTATACTAGAGTACAGCCATATTTTCCTGAGGGTGCTCCCCTCTGCTCCACAAACCCACGTCCTAATCATTGAGTGTGTTACATTTGTTCTCTTTTGATGTGTGAAATATTTGGAACCACATGATAAAAACTTGTTGATCGCAGTTATGAAGTTCACAGAAAAAAGTATGTCAATATTAAGACATGTTTAGGGCATAACGAATAGGCCTATTTATGCTAAGCCCTCGGGACTGACAGGTAGTGAGTGCAGTCTTGTTGAAATTGAGGGAGTGATTTGGGCAGGACCTTGAGTAGACATGAAAGAAATAAGATGACCCTTCTGCCTGCCAATGATCCATGCTTACAGTTTTGGGCTAAGACTTTTTTTTCCCCTTTCTTCTCTTTTTAAAGATTTGGATCTGGAACATTACTTTCAAAAATTCCTATTAACTGGCTAATTTCAAAATGTTTTAAAAATGCACTGTTTTAATTTCATAGTAGCTTTTATCAGAATAGACTTTGGGGTTTTGTTGTTTTTTTCCCCAAAATAAAATCTTTATTATTTTTGTACCTGAGAATTTTTTTTAGTTTGTGATTCCCGCTGTAGATAATGTAGCATTCATCATTTAATAACATTTGTGTATAATTGGCATTTTAATGGGTAGCTAGAGGAACTATAATTCAGTATAGGAGCCTCCTTTCCATCCAGATTGTAAAGCAGTGACTTAGATTTAGTACTACTTTCTGTTGTTACCTTGTTGAAAATTTCAGTCAAAGAAATCTTCCAAGTTATAAAATACTTACCCAGGAAAATAAATTAAGAAGTGGGATTTAAAAACACACACACACAAACACACACACACAAAATAAGTTCCTAAGTGTACATGAAAATGGTTAGTAAGTACTAATTATAGTTAGACTGTTCAGGTTGGCAGGGATGTTTAAATGAGATTCAGAATGTTCTAATTTCTAATTGTAAAAGAACTTTAAGAAACTGATTGTTAATTTCTGGTTTTAGCTAAGTAGTAAGCAAGATAACCTGAAAAATCTTTTGTTACAAATTATCTAGAAATGTTCGGTAAAATATTAGCTATAACAAAAATTTAAGTGCATAGCTGAATTCAGGAGAAACAAAAGGCAAATCCCAGTTGCAAGAGATGTGAAGAGGATAGAAAGTCAGAGGGTGTGGTGAAGTCTTTTAGGGGTCATTATCAGAACCGATAAGGGACATAACTTTTAATCCCTTTATGGGACTAGAGGCTAAGCTTTAAGCCAAAATAAAGTGAAGATTTGGAAAAGAGACCATTTTGCATTTTCAGTAAAGGATGAACAAGAAAAAAATTCATCCATTAGCACAGAGACAGGGAAGCAGGATTGAAAATTCTTGGGCTTTGGCTTTTTGGTTTAAAAGTTTGAAACCTCAGGCCTGTGTCTCATGAACTTTGAAAAACAGAATTTGAACCACCTGCCTGTTAGAGATCTCCCATTAACTAAGAAATTAATCTAAAAGTCAGTCCTCCAGGCATTTTTACCCTTGAGGTGCCTAGAAGATGCAAATGCAAAGTGTTCTGGGAAGACTCCACAACCCAGGCCCCGGGGGACCCCCAGAGAAATGAGCCACACCAAATAGGTGCTCATGTAGAAATAACAAGATCTGTGAGAAAACAGCACATCGTGTGTCAAGGTGAGACAGTGGACTAGAGGAGGAAGTAGAGCTGTATGAATTTAAAATAACGGAAGTTTCAAAGATAATATAAAGGAAGTATTTTAATTAATTAAACTCAAATTGAGACTTTTAGTACAAATTTTAGGTCCATTAATTTATATTTAAGGATTGTAAAAATTCCAGGGTTGTTAGTACCCTAATTATCTTATTTTTGCTTTTTAAATCTACCTCCTCCAGAATGTAAATGGAATCTAAGTACACACAGCGTTCTTTGCAGTATTTCAGCTAAGCTCTTGAAAATGCTATTATTGACCTTTACATTTGGACTTAACTAGCTGGCTCTGTACTTCTCTTGCAGGAACTGTACTGGGCCATCTGGTTAATCATCTTAATAAGAAAAAGCCTTATACAATAATCTCACATAGCACAGACATTCTCACTTCTGCTTTCTGAAACTAACCAGGCTTTTAAAATAACATTAAATGTTAAACCAATCAACACTTAAAAAAATAGATGTTATAGGATGGGGGAATGCAAATATGCATTAAAACACACTTGTTTTAAAGTAGCAATATGAGGATTAATCAAGGGCTGAAATCAGTATTTGTAAGAATATCAAAACATTAAAAACATTATATAACGAAGATCTGTGTTTTGGAATTGTGTTGATTGGGTTTCCTGTAGTATTTTAAAAATAGTTAGATATAGGATCTTAATCCACCTTGTTCTTTATAGAGTAATAACAGTATTCTATCCTCTGTTATCTGATTTCTAAAAACTATGGCACCCACATGATTAAATCACATTTCAAGGGGCACTTGGGTGGCTCAGTCAGTTAAGCATCTGCCTTTGGCTCAGGTCATGATCCTGGGGTCCTGGGATCCAGCCCCACATCAGGCTCTCTGCTCAACAGGGAGCCTCTTTCTCCTTCTCACTCTCTCATATGCCCGCCCTCCCTCCCCTGCTTGTGCTCTCTGTCAAATAAATAAATAAAACCTTAAAAAAAAAATCACATTTCAAGAGTGAGAATGGTACTATACTTACCACTAAGATAATGCCATTATTTTACTTAATCAAATTCCTTTGTCATTTCCCTACTTCCATCTCCATGTATGTTTTAGATACATTTAAATTAAGAAAAGATAGTTCAGTTTTATCATCGATAATGAATTGTTGGTTAGTTGGAAGCCAAAATGTTACCTTTTTTTCCTATTGAGGTTTAATTGGCATAATGTTATATTAGTTTTAGGTGTATAACATAGTAATTCCATATTTGTATATGTTATAAAATGTAAAATATTAACTTTTAAAGTAAACTTGAATTGGTTTCCTACAAAGGCAATACATGTACACTTTGTACTTTTATGTATTTTTTAATTCCTCAAAATTAAAAGTTGGAATAAAATTATATATGTTTTAAGGACAAAAAGAAATTTTTGTAATAGAATTCATAAAATAGCATTTTTTTACTAATCAAAAGGCTTAGACTGTTAAACTAGGAATAAAAGCCTGGAATCTTTTGAAATGAAAAATTTATTATGTGGAACTATTAAAGATGATCAAGGATTTTTTTTTAGATGCATCTGGTATTTATGGTGTTTTGGTTTTTTGGCTAAAATTCAAGAGCTTTAACAGCAGCTCTTTTTTTTTTTGAGAGGGAGCTCTCGTGCACAAGGGCGGGGTGGGGCAGAGGGTGAGAGAGAGCAGTGGACTCCACACTGAACGTGGGGCTCGATCTCATAACCCTGAGATCATGACCTGAGCTGAAATCAAGAGTTGGACGCTTAACTGACCAACTGACCCACCCAGGTGCCCCAGCAGCAACTCTAGAACCTCTGTCCTTGCTGGTTTAGTGCCCTCCCTACCACTTATTTGATCTCTCACCTTTCAGAGCCTTGGTATCCTCCTGTGGTAAACATTAATATTAATAGCACTTTCTCATAGGATTATTAGTGCCTCTTCATTAATACAGAGAAAACCCCATTGCTTTTCAACAAAGCACATTGGGTGTACTTTGTATTTCAGATTATATCTGCCCATGCCCAGTTGTTAGTAGAAATAAAGGGTTTTGTCTGAGAATCTCAGCCAACCAACCTAATTGGAGTTGCTATTGTTTCTAGTATAAATTACAAATGATTACAGAGAATTCCAACCTAATCAAATATTCAGGGGAATTGAAAAGCTTTTCAAACTCAGTTTTACTTGTAAATTGCTTAAGTGATCTTCAGAAGTATTTTTTATTTTCTTTATGTGGGTTTTTCTTTTTAATAAAAATGTCTCTCGATTGCAAGTTTTACTTACTCTTTAATTTTCGCTGTTCTCCCAAGTTTCTGTCATCTGCCTGAGGTGATCGCTTCTATTTACTTTCTGGACTTTAGCCCTTATACCTATGTGATTACCTCCAGATAATTTTCTACAACTCCTCCCTCTCTTTCAGTTATGTTTTTCCTGGTTGCTTCCTACACATCTCTGTGTGGTTCTCAGGATGTTTCCAGTGCTCCACATACAAACATTATTCTCTCCTATCTTTCTCTCACCCCTGTCACCTGCTTTTCTCTCAGTCTCAGCGAATGGCATTCTCATCACTGTCCAGCCAGTCATCCCGCTCTCTTTCTCCCTCACCCCTCACTTTCAGCAGGTGCCAGGCAATGTTAAATAGACTTTGACTCCTGAATATCTTTTTAGAGTGCTTTCCTCCTCCCGGCCTCCCACTGCAGCAGGTAGACCCTTATCTCTCCCCAGGGTTATTGGACTGAGCCTTCTAACTAGTCTCTCTGCCTCCCTACTTGCCACTCTCCCCGCCCCCTCCGCACTGCCAGCCCAGCTGTCCAGTACCTTTACCACAGTGGTAGTCCTGAAGCCCTCACATGCTTAGAGACTTAGCTCCCCATTATCTATATAATATAGTACAACCTCCCTAGAGAGACAAACAAGACTCTTCACAATCTGGATACTCCTTTTTATCCAGAATTTCTCTCCATTGTCATCTTTCTTTTTTTTTTTAAATTGGATTATAGTTGATACAAATGTTATATTAGTTTTGGGTGTAAAACATAGTGATTTAACAAGTCTATATTTTATGGTATGCTCACCACAGGTTACCTGCCATCTGTCCCCATACAGCCCTTTTCCAGTGCCGCTGATTAGATTGCCCATGCTGTGTCTTTTCTCCCCATGACTTACTCATTCTGTAACTGGAAACCTGTATCTCCCACCCCATTTCACCGTTATTTGTTCATTCCCCCCATCCCCCTCCCTTCTGGCAGCCACCAGTTTGTTCTCTGTGTTTATGAGTCTATTTCTTAAAATATGAGTCTGTTTCTGCTTTTTGTTTGTTTAACACACCCCATATCTTCTTTTTTTTTTTAATTTTATTTATTTATTTGACAGAACACAAGTAGACAGAGGCAGGCAGATATAGAGGAAGGGAAGCAGGCCCCCTGCTGAGCAGAGAGCCCGATGTGGGACTCGATCCCAGGACCCTGAGATCATGACCTGAGCCAAAGGCAGTGGCTTAACCCACTGAGCCACCCAGGCGCCCACACACCCCATATCTTCTTTATCCATTCATCTATCGATGGACACTTAGGCTGCTTCCGTATCTTGGCTGCTAATAAATAATGCTACAATACACATAGGAGTGCATAAATCTTTTCGAATTAGTGTTTTTGTTTTCTTTGGGCAAATACCCAATAGTGGAATTACTGGATACCATGGTAGTTCTACTTTTACTGTTTTGAGGAAGCTTCGTACAGTTCTCCACAGCAGCTGCCCCAGCTTACTGTTCCCCACAACAGTGCATGAGGTCTAACCTCATCTTTCCGCGGTTCTCCTTGTGCACTCCACTCGGTCAGCGCGAGCGCAGTTGTTCTCTGTGCACTGCGTGACAGTTCTCATTTCCCTTCCTGCTCTAGTGCATGCTTCCCTTTGCCTTAATATGGACGCTTCCCTTCCTGTTGAACAAGGCCTTCTTGACTACCGCCTCCCCTCCCCCTCACACAACAGAGAGCTAATTGGTTTTTCCTTTGTGCTATCAGAGTATTTTTATTTTTGCTATCAGTATTTTTAATTTCTTTGCTTGTGAGGCTTTGCCCACCAGACTAACTTTCTCCTAAAGAACAAGGGACTTAGGCCATTTAGCATTTCTGGTGCCTAGCCAGTCCTTATAGGGAGGTATTTAACAAAGGCATTTAGAAAATATATGAAAAATTGTTCATGAAATGGAGGATTTTTAGAGACGGAAATAGTTTGCTTAATGAAGGGATGAGTAGTTCTAGCAAATATTTTTTTAAACAGCGTGCAGGATAAAGATTGGGTTAATTTTGTGTGGCTTTGGATGGTGGAGATAATGTCAGCCGAGAAGTAGACTTTTGCTTTAGCCATAAAGAAGGCAATGAGAATTATAGAACAGCAGCGCCATCCTGCCTTCATTTGGAATCTGTATTTAGACAACCTGAGTTTTAGCCCTGTCTTGGTCATTAAATTTGGTCATTTCTGGATCTAAGTTTCTTTGTTTTTTGACAGAAAAATGAAGACAATTGTAGATTATGTGGTGGTTTGGAGGACTAGTGAAATACCTTTTTGGGCTCCTCACCTATCATCTGATGTTGAATAGTACTTAATAAATGTTCATTGGGTTTGAATTAGCCTCCTGTTACTGGATTCTTTTAGTAAAACCTTACATGTATCACACTGAATATAAGTAAATGTGTGTACCTAAGCTGGCACCCAAAAAAGATACTCAATTGCCTTTTTTTCTCTTAAAGATTTATTCATTGTACTGATGATTCTCCAGATCCTTGTATAGAATATGAGGTAAGGATTTACTTTTTTAAATCTTGAAATTGATAATCCTAGATGAAGATGTGTTGGAAATTGCTATCTGTTCTTAAGCAGAATGAATAAAATTTTTTGAATCAATTTTTCTGGGAACCTGGAGCCACTGAATTTTTTAAATTTATGAAAAATATCTGTATAAATAAATATTTAACACTTAGACAAGACACAGTGTATACATACTATAGAATATATATATTTTTTAATGAAACAAATACTTTACATCCATCATCTGGCTTAAGCTGGGTAAGCTTTTTAACCCGGTATATGAAGAAAAATAACCACCATTTTACCATTTAGGCTCAGTAGACCTTTTTATTTTTTTACATTGTTCACTTATTTTATAAATTACATATAGAAGTTAGATCAAAAGGATAGTGGAAAACATTTTTAGAAATAGCAGTAAGAATTCAAACATAGCAAACCCAAATTTGTATTCCACTTTTCCTAGTTTGAAGGTTACATACTACCCCCCCACCAAATACCTCTCCCTGAAATGGGCAGTATTCTTGGACTCAAATAACTACTCATCAATTGTTATGAGTGAATACTTTTCTTTTAAATCTTGATTCCAGGTTTCAGCTACATCCCTGATAGGCTGTTCCTTATCATTACTCTTGGTTCTTCTTGCACTTGGATTGTCAAAATGTAACACTTTTGAAAACTTTGACAGCTCATACTTTGTTGAAGAGAGTGGTCATCTTGCTTCATAATTGCAAACCACTTGCATTTTTGGATTTGTAACATTAATTAGAATTAGTCCAGTAGTCTTTAAAAAAATTCTTCATTAAAAAAAAAAAAATTCATTGTTTGCTTTGTCACCTTTGTATACACACACTTTCAAAACTTGCAGACTGACTCACTATATCAAGAAATTTTTAGTGTGCTGAATATGTATTGGTATATCTTCTGTGATTTTACCATGTTTGTAGAACAGTTAATTTACTATTTATTAGGCCACCAAACTGGATCTTTTATCACTTAAAATTGAGTTACATACCAGTTGTGAAGGGTTTTTTTTGTTTTGTTTTTTGTTTTTGTTTTTTACTTAACAGCATATAGTATGAGCATATTCCTAATCGTTAAAGATTTTTATAACATTCTTTATATGTATATATTATATTCATATATTTTGTCTCACTGAAAACACATCTATTAAATCCCTGCTGTGTCTTATCATTTGGTGCTGGAAAACACAAAATGACAAAGATGATTTCTGGAGGCTTGCCCTGAGGCATAATCTTTGTTTGAGATGTCATCTTCTATCCCCAAGATTGATTTCACCAACAGTTTGCTCTTTTATTGCTTTCTTGGAAATGTGCCATCATCATGGTAGTAGTACATAGGGTTTAAAACTAAGTTTTAAAAGCTCAGGAAAGTGATATACTTAGAATAATTAAAATGAAAAAAGTTGCAAGCAGAATCCTATATATGGTGTATTCCTTCTGTGTGTATTTAAGAAGATACATACATGTATTCCATGCTCATTTATTTCTAGATTATATCTGGAAAGCTATATGAGTAATTGAGTTACCTCTGAGGGGGAGAACAGAGGGACTAGATGGAGTCGGGGGGAGAATTCACATTTTACCCTTACGTGTTTTTTCAGTCACCTATACAGTGTATGTGTTACCTGTCCAAAACATTATTTTAATAAAGATTATGCAGATTATCCAAAAAAATGAATGTTAGTTTACAATAACTGCTTATTTCTTTGTTGCTTAAATAAAAATTATTGTAGCCCTAAAGAACTGTATTTGTCAGTATTAGCTTTTAATAGATGACAGCTGTGTACATTTTTAGTTTTTTAGTTCTTCATTTAATAATTAGGTTCTTTTTTTTTTTTAAGATTTTATTTATTTATTTGACAGAGATCACAAGTAGGCATAGAGGCAGGCAGAGAGAGAGAGAGGAGGAAGCAGGCTCCCTGCTGAGCAGAGAGCCCGATGCAGGACTCGACCCCAGGACCCTGAGATCATGACCTGAGCCAAAGGCAGCGGCTTAACCCACTGAGCCACCCAGGCGCCCAATAATTAGGTTCTTTTTAAAAAATACAGCACATATAAATCTTGACTAAGAGCTTATAATAATGAAAATTGAAATCAGTGCATTTAAATCTTAGGCATATTTTAAGGATGTAAGTTTAGTTTTTTTAAGAAAAGCAATATACTATCAAAAATTAAAAAGTATAAGAAGATGAGAGGAACATATCGCCCGGATGTATCCTCAGTATTAGCATTTTGGCATTTAACTGCCCTTTCCTGAGATAAGTGTATATATGTGTTTGTGTGTATATATATACTCTCTTCATAAAATACTTTGCATACCATTTTCTTTCATTTATGGTTTATTTTTCCAGCTCATTAAATATTTTTTATATCAGGATTTTTAGTGGCTGTGTATCTTATATATTGACAACTTTACTTAGTAACATTTTTTAAGCATTTGGTAGGTATTATATACTTGTGCTGGGAACATAAAGATGAATTGAGACCTAGTTCCTTGCCCTTTCTGAGTTGCTAGTTAGGAGGGTAGAGAGACTTGTTCAGATTATTGCCGTGTATAACTTGGTATATATGTGCATACTATGGAATGTTAGATACAAGAAACTTGGAGCACAGGGTATGGGAAGGGAGGATACTGAGGCCACTGGAGGTTATTCGAGGAATGGGGCTTAGTGTGATTTAAGTTCCATCTCTTAGGCCTTAAAGGGCAAAGAAGTGTATGCCAGTCTAAGGGAGGCTGGCCACATATTACAGTTAATACTTGGAAGAGTAGGACTGGTTTTCGCCAAAGAACATTTTAAAAACAGACTCAGAAGTGTACATCTGTCAACTATAGTATTTATAAAATTGCAGCAATTCAGTAGTATATGAGAATTTGTATATATTAATTATAGTAGTGGAACCCATTTATGACTTGAGCCAGTAACAGAATTGTTTTACTTTAAAGTGGAGGCAAAAGTATTGAGGGTTATAGTGATTTTTAGTGATAAATTATAATACTTTGATCAGAGTATTACACAATAGTGCGAAGAAGGTAGATAACTAGGATATCCTTTTTTGTTTGTTTTAAAATATACTTAAAGGGGTGAAGAACAAATAATTAGAGGGCAACTGTATGCAATGATGATAGGATTCAACTTCATCCTTGGGTTTATATATTATGTCAGCTCTTAAAGTGATGAATAAATGACAAAAGTACTTTTTGTCATAAAGAATTTTAACAGTGTTTCTGCCACTAATTGGACTAATCAATTTGTTCTCTATATCTCATGATAAGAATGGTTTATGATGCTTTTTCTTCCAAACTATTTGATAATGGCAATTATTAAAACATACTCTTGGCATAAAATTATCTGTTAGACCAGTAAACATTCCTTTGTTACATGGTTGTGTTACATTTTTCCTCTCTCTACAGCTTGTTCTTCGAAAGTGGTGTGAATTAATTCCTGGGGCTGAGTTCCGATGTTTTGTCAAGGAAAACAAACTTATTGGTGAGTTTTTTTACACATTAAAAGAAGACAAGATTTTTTTTTTTCTTTCTAAATTTATGTTTTACTTTTACTTCTTTTTTTTTTTTTTTAAGTAAACTCTACACCACACGGGGGGGCTTGAACTCACAACCCCGAGATCACAACCCTGAGGTCATGTGCTCCACCAACTGAGCCAGCGAGGCATCCCTGAAGTTTATTTATTTTTAGTAATCTCTACACCCAACATGGGGCTCAAACTCATGACCCTGAGATCAAGAGTCACATGCTCCTCCAACAGCCAGCCAGTTGCTCCAAGAAGACAAGCTTTTGATGGAAGTGAATTTCTAATAATTAGGAGAGGGTAGTAATCAGTTTTTATCTCAGATGCTACCTCTAGCCAATTAGTAGTGACTCTCTGAAATTCTCTATGGATAGTGCTCCTGAGGCCATATTCAGTTTCCACAGAGAAGTATCTTGTCCATTAATCATGTCTGGATTCTGGAGATGAAAGTGATGGTCTTGGCCATTCCCAATTTAAGCTACATACCATGTTACCTGCTTTCTCTTTGGGACTTTCCTAAGTATTACTAGCAACACACTACTTATTTTAAGCATCATAAAAAGTCAAGTTTTGGGATCTTTGTTTCTATTATTAGAGCAGTGTTTATTATTCTAGCAAGAGGAAGTATGTAGACAAATAAGTGCATTACTTAAAAAGCCACCCATTTTCTTCCTCTCAGATTATTATTTTGTTTGCTGTGATATACTCAAGTATTGAAGATAATCTGCTCTTTTTGTCTTTGCATGTTTTCCATGCAGTAAAACTTATCTTTGACCAAGAAAAGTGTGATTTGAATAAAATCACATCACTATTTTTAAAAATTTTTTTAAATTTAAAAGTTTTTAAAAATTGTCTATTATTATTATTTTTTTTAGAGAGGGAAAGAGAGACAATCTTATCCAGGCTCCACACAGCTCAGGCCT
The DNA here is from genome assembly GCF_009829155.1 of Mustela erminea. Lineage (NCBI taxonomy): Eukaryota > Metazoa > Chordata > Mammalia > Carnivora > Mustelidae > Mustela > Mustela erminea. The sequence goes on from NC_045619.1 coordinate 116,516,847, forward strand.
ACAACCCTGAGATCATGACTTGAGCTGAAACCAAGAGTCAGGAGCTTAACTGACTGAGCCACCCATGTGCCCCACATGAGCACTGTTTAGTGAATGTGACGTTCTATTAATTTACCTGAAAGAAATTTGGGGTGTTTGAATTGATCATATTGTTAGGTATTTCTGGAAGAAGGTGCAACATAAGCAGAGCTAAAGAAGTCATATTGTCATTGATGCAGAAATTGGGTGGAAACCCTTCTTTCAAAGTAGAAAACTTTCCTAAGCCTAGAGCAAATTGAGGGAGTTTTTACAGTAATCCCTTTAGTGTGTCTGGAATAAAATCAGCAAGTCATTCTGAAGAAAGGAATGTTTACTTTTCCATGGCTTGAAACATCAGGCTTGTGAAAGGCATTGTAGCATGTGTGAACAGGAAAAATAGCCTGTTTCTGTGAAATACAATATGAATTGGAAGACATTGGGAATATTTTAAGTTTCCCAAAGAAGAGTGGAAAAGAATACCATTTTGTAGAAAGTTCGTTGGAAAAAAAAATCAAGAAGCAATTGTGTATGTGTATAGGTTTAAAATTGCTTCTTTCATTTTTTTACATTGTAAATATATTTATGACTGAGCTCTTTATTATACTAAATAAAAATAACTTTCTAAAATAAGAATGCATGACAATATGGAACCTAGGATATCTATCCATATGAATGGATAATTTACTAAGTTTTTTACCTGTATAAAATGCTGAATCATGTATTATGCAATACTCATCTGATTGGTCTTCTGATCTACTTTAATGGTTCTCTCAAAATGGTTCTCTCAAAAAATGTTTAAATTACATTTTGATGTTTTTGAAAAGAATGTTATATAATAATGGATATAAAATACTTTCTTGTCAGGTATTTCTCAAAGGGACTATACACAGTACTATGATCATATTTCTAAACAAAAGGAAGAGATTTGCAGATGCATACAAGACTTTTTCAAGAAACACCTACAGTACAAATTCTTGGATGAAGACTGTGAGTATTTTTTATTGACTCAGTGAAATGAAGTACATAATGTTACTGAACATTATTTCATGGTGGTGCAGATTTTTTTTTTTAAAGAATTTATTTATTTATTTGAGAGACAATGCACCAGTGAGGGGAGGGGCAGAGGTAGAAACAGCCTCCCCGCTGAGCAGGAGCCAGGTATGGGGCTTAATCCTAGGACCCTGAGATCATGCCCTGAGCCAAAGGCAAATGATTAACCGACTGAGCCACCCAGGCACCCTGGTGGTGCAGATATTAGAACTGGATTTAAAACACTGTATTTTAACCATTTTGCTGTATTACTGTATCTGATGGTTGGTGTGTTAATTTTATCTTATTTTAATCAGTCACTTTTTAATACCAAGGCAGATACTTCTTTTGTCATTTTAGACGTTTTATTATTCATCTCAGAGGGTCTGTCTACAGAGAGCAAAATGCTTGTGTTACTCAGACTGAATTAGCTAGTTGACTGATACATCTTTCTAGATTTTTTTATTTGAATGATCAGATAGTACCAGTTACAAGGTAAACATTTGTGACTTGCTTTTAAGAAAGTATATTGTATATGAAAGAGTTTTCCTGCATTCTAAAATCTGTTCTGATTTCTTCTTGCCAAACCTGGGTTCTGTGGCAAATTTGATTTTAAAAAAGATGATCATGCCATAACCATAGCTAGATTTTATGCTTTCTTACTACAGATTTTACTGAAGTCATTCCTCATCAAATGAATTAAGTGATTGATGTCTTTGTCATTAGTACATGTTATTTGTTTATTATGGTGAATTTGTTGGGATGATGTGTTTGGTTTGAAGTTTTAAATACAATTAACTTTTGATTAACCCAGGTTTGAACTGCATGGGTCCACTTAAATGTGGATTTTTTTCCTAATACATGCAGTGTGGGGCTGTAGGTATATTTTCCTTACAACTTTACTAATATTTTCTCTACCTTTAATACAGTATATAATACACAAAATACATGTTAATTGTTTATGTTATGGGTAAGGATTCAGGTCAACAGTGGGCTGTTAGTAGTTAAGTTTCAGGGAAGTAAAATCTTAAGCATGAGTTTTCCAATTCTGCGGGGAAGTCAGCACCCCCAGCCCCCGCCTTGCTTAAGGATCAACTGTATAAAGGATTATGGCCAAGAGTAGAGTAAAGGAAAACAAAATCATGTAATAAAACATTGTAGGCTATCTTATTATCTTAAAAAATTTTGAGATTTAGAAGCATGAAGTTCTCAAGGTACTTATATCCTGCTATTTGAGTAATGAATAATAAGATTCATTTTAATTTTCAAAAGGAGACTTAGATCATGAAAATAGTAGTTCATTGTTAACTTTGAGTTTTTTCTGCTTTACAGTTGTGTTCGATATATATAGAGACAGTAGGGTAAGTAACAACTATCTGATACGCTTTAAAATCAGGGCTCGTCTTCCGGAGTGTGTAGCCATTATGTAGGGGCCCGCTGCTCAAAAAATACTTTCTCAAACCAGCTAAGGTGTTTGAAAGTCACAGTGGTCAAGAGTCTCCCTTAACATATACTTAACATTGGAACACATATTTTCAATAGTTTTGTGGATTAGGATTTATTAATTTAACAGACGACTAAATGGCTACTTGATGTCCTGCTTTCCACTTTTGTTGGGGTTCTAGGCCTGCTTAAAATAGTTCAGTTGGCACATGTAAGTGTGGCCAGGAGTTTGTCTTTTAATATTTGGGTCATTATTTTTAATCAACTAAAAGATCCTTAGCATGATTGGGATCACTTTTATCTTTAGACTGAAGATGAGGATTTGCTTATTCTTTAAATCTTAAAAGTGTTGGAAACTATATAATGAAAAAGAGAACAAAAACTTGACTTCATTTAATCCTATAGCAGAGGTTTTATTATCAAGACATGCAGTCTTTAAAAAAAAAATCTGGGTCACTAAACGTCCTGTGATTAGTGCTTATTGACTAAGCTGTTGGGAAGACAGCAGGTGTGTTTCCCGAGTATGTGACCATATGTTTTCCAAATGTTACCCGCACATTTCTCATTCCCTCTCCAAGCTCAAGCAGCTCCACTGTTGTGATGCTTACGATACCTTTGAATCATTTTTTTGGACAAAAGGTCTGGCCCATATGGTCATGTCCCAAAATACCTGTTAACTGTTGACTTGCCTCTATTTAGCCAAAAGATGCACTTACTCTGTTTTCACCTCTATGTCTTCAAGGGTGAGAGTGTCTGCTAAGAGTTAGAAAGACGAGTTACAAATTGAGATGTGGTAAGGAAGAGGGATGTTACTTTGTACTTTAAATTTAGTGGAAACAAAGGTTAGAGAAAGGACAGGAAGCTGGTGTGATGGAATGGATAGAAACCAGGGCTGATCAACAGGAGCCCAGGCTCTAGTCCCAGATCTGCTTCTGACTGATAGACACTGGCCGCTCAGTCACTCACACAGCTAACATTTATAGAGAGCCTGTACTGTCAGATGCCATGCTTCTAACAAAAAGCTTCCAACAAGATGATTTCCTGACCTGCAAGGAGCTTATCTTCGAGACTTAACCATTCCAGGGAATTGGCTGGTCATAAGTGGGATCAAAGCAACCAATTAGTGAATGAATAAACCTGGCTTATTACCCTAATGTGTAGCTCAGAAAAACTTTTTTTTTAAAGATTTTATTTATTTATTTGACAGAGAGAGATAGATAGAGAGAGAGATCACAAGTAGGCAGAGAGGCAGGCAGAGAGAGAGAGAGGGGGAAGCAGGCTCCCTGCTGAGCAGGAAGCCTGATGCTGGCTCGATCCCAGGACCCTGAGATCATGACCTGAGCCGAAGGCAGCGGCTTAACCCACTGAGCCACCCAGGCGACCCTCAGAAGAACTTTATTTATATTTAACTCAGGTTACCCATATAACCCTGTGAGGTATGTGTTATTCTCATTTTATAGATATTAAAACTGAAGTAACTATATTTTAATGCAGTTATATTAATGGCATTTAAAAATTTGGAATTTACTTAGGTCTGTCAGTATTTCCCTGGAAAATGTCCATATCTGCTTAGATTCACTATTGCTGGCAGGTCAGTGCAAATGTGTAATTTGGTGAAAGAGTTATATAAGTGAAGTTGGACGTGTAGAGAAATAATTACTGCTATGATCTAACAGAACTGAAAGAAGTTGTATGTTTTTAAAAGTGAGAAACATACCAGTAGAAACATGCCAACAGTTTCTGAGAAGAGATTTAAACCGTGATGTAGAACACATTTGCATATACTCAGTGACACTTGTATCACTGTTTTGTTAGGCACTTTGCGGAAATTTGGTTTTATGACTTTTGCAGAAAACTAAGTCTTTATGGTGGTCTCTCCTATGCGGTGGAACTGAAGTCTGAATTTGGCGATATTCTGATGTGTCTATTTTCTTACAGAAGCTGGGCAAGTTGACTCAGTGTTGATAGATTCTAACAATCACATATGTCAGAGATGGCCCACACATTCAGTAGGTCTGGGATGAGGCCTTGGTATATGTATCTTAAGGAGCTCCTTAAGTGATGATAGCTCATAACTAGAATTTAGAATAACTACTTCAGAGACTTGGAAAATTATTGTAGTCTCCTTATTATTTTAGTGATGGCTGTTGTTTTGTTACTAATTTTTGTTGTAAGGACTAAAAATGTCTGATCGTGAATCTTTGATATTGTTGAGATTGGCTTTGCAACTTGGTCACTTTTTTGCGTCTGTTCTGTGTGTGTTTGAAAAATTACAACTAATGTGTGACATTCTGTAGATGTTTGTTAGATTAAGCTTGGTAATAATAATTGTGAAAATCTTTTTATAGATTGTGAATGAAATGGTGTCTGAAGAGACCTTCAAAACAATACAGATTTGGGGGGAATGGATGGATATAGATGTAATAAGATTGGCTGTGGGGCTCAACAAGATAATTGTTGAAACTGAGTGATAGGTATTTGGGTTCTTTATATTTTGTGTGCTGAGTGCAGGGCCAGAAGGGGGGCCCAATTCCATGACCCTGGGATCCCAACATGAGCTGAAATCAAGAGCCAGGCACCCAACTGACTGAGCCACCCAGGCGTCCCTGTATTTTCAATCATTTAAAACTACTGAATTTTTTTGTTAGAGTTTTTGAGAAATAACTTACACAGAGTAAAATTAATCCTTTTTAGGGTACAGTTATATGAGTTTTGACAAATACATCCAGTTGTATAACCACTATTACAGTGAACATGTAGAACTCCTATCACTCCCCCAGATTTCCTGATGACCCTCCCTGCACCCTAGCAAACATCGCTCTGTAAAACCTACTGAGCTTTAAACTTTTTAGTTGAGAATATCTTCACATTGCTCAAAAATTAAATCAGTGTGAAAATACATATAGAAAGTCTTGCTTTTCTTACCTCTGTTCCTCTATACCTCCTACAAGTACGCTTTTATTAGTTTTTTATATATCCTTCCAGTATTTGCTTGCAGAAACAAGCAATATACTTACCTTTTTTCCATCTTTCATACACAAGAGTTAGCAAGTGATATATGTATGCTCTGTACCTTGCTTTATATACATTTGTTTAAAACACTGTATTTTTGGAGAGCTTTCTACTTTCATACAGTGGTGTAGTATTTTATTTTGAGAATATACTATGTAGTTTGTTTAGCCATTTTCCTATCTATGAACACATAGCTTATTTCTAGGCGTTTACAAACTGCATCAGGCAGGGGGTGTATGTGTGTGTGTGTGTCTTGGCCCGAGCTCTTTGAAGGAATAGATTTTGTGTTATTGGTCTTTATGCTTCAATGCCTGGTAATGTTTGGTGCATAGAGATTTCTTTGGGCAGGTAGCGGGGTGGTTAGTTGGTAGATACCAGGAAGGTCAGTGTGACCACTCTTACCTGATGGATTGCCTAAAAACGGACTTTCTCAGGATGTCTTGTGCCTCAGGAGTTACATAAAAAACATGTTAGAGCTATAAAATCCTTGATAGTGTCATCTTGATAGTTTCATGCCTGATTACAGCTGGTTTCTTTTTCCTTTAGTAAACTAGAGGATGCCTTCTGAACAAACTCTGCCAGCTGATGTTTTAGTTTTGCTTGTTTTTTATAGTATGACATATTTTTAGTTTATAGAGCTCAATATTCCTGTACTAACAAGTATCCCCCCCACCCTTTTAATAAAGGGGTGGTTTTATTGGTTATGAAAACTCAAGTAGAAAGAATTTGGGGGTTAGAAAATACCTATTTTGTTAGAGTAATATACAGTGTGTTAAAGACATCTTACTAACCACCCCAAAACAAAGCTAATGTCACACAAAGAAGTTGATTAATAGCTAACATTATTTCACTTGAACATTGAACAAGTGGTTTTGGAACCTGTGTGAGAAAACAGCTCAGGTGGCAAGAAAGAGATACAGGCTTTCTCCTGGGCTGGGGGGCTGGTGGGAGCAAGAGGGTATTAGTATATAATAGGAAACTTATAAAAAAAATATGTGGTCCAAACTTCCTGTAATGGTTTTTGGCTACTTGCTAGATGTTTCTGATGTTTGAAGCTAGTCCTAATAAGATGCTTCATCTTTCTTAAAATTTTCTTTGAACCCAGATGAGAAGCAGTGCTAGAGATTAATAATGCCAGCTCAGCAGTCTAGTTCCTTAGGTGGATATAATTTTATGCATGCACATCTGATCAAGACATGATTACATATTTACCAAAAAAATTATCAACAGCAAAATGGTGCCAGTATATGAATGTTTCAGTGAGGAAAAAATCAAAGATAAAAGTTTCAAGGAAACATTTACTAAATGCCAAATACATCTCTGTGATCAAATGTGGCTTTAATCTCTTGGCACAATTACACAGATTCCCCAGGTCTGTTATATCAGTGCTCTGCTGCTTTATAATACTAAGATGCACCTGATTCTAATCAAACTCAGAATAACTAGGATAGAAGTATTCTTTCTCCGCATCTAGAACCTTTCACATTGCCCACCAGTACTCAAAACAGAAGATAGAAATTGCTTTTAAAGATTGTTATTTTTCATTTCCCCTTCATGTGCCACAAACTCTGTCATACAAAGCAAATATTACATGAAGACTGAAGATAACAGAATTTCCCTACATTTTTCCTGTGTGTGTGTGTGTGTGTGTGTGTGTGTGTGTGTGTGTTTTAAGTGCCCCTTTTGCAGCAGCCTCTCAGGGGTAAGGAAGGTGTTCTCAGATCTGCTGGTTCTTCCCTGCCTAGCTTCCTCAGGCAAGATGATTGCAGACACCCTTGAAAGCATTCCAGTCATAGTATTTTGGTGAAACCATTCTGTGAGCTTGTCCTTTCTCCTGCTTGGATTTTTGACTTAGTATTGTGTGATTTTAGGCAGGAGTTGGCATATCTGCCTTTGTCAGGGCTTTTCTTTCCTAGGTCCCTTCTCTGCATTTCTTTTCTTTCTTTCTTTTTTTTTTTTTTTAATTAATTTATTTATTTGACAGACAGATCACAAGTAGGCAGAGAGGCAGGCAGAGAGAGAGGAGGAAGCAGGCTCCCCACTGAGCAGAGAGCCCGATGCCGGGCTCGATCCCAGGACCCTGGGATCATGACCTGAGCCGAAGGCAGAGGCTTTAACCCACTGAGACACTCAGATGCCCCCCTTCTCTGCATTTCTTTAGACAAGTGATCCTTTCTCAGCTGGGACCTGGAGGAACTGTCTTTTGAAATAAATTACAGGATTTTTAATATTATTATTTGGGTAAAAACAATATGAAGATGATCTTTTCGATAAGACAGATGACAAACTTGTGTTTGTTTTTATTTCGTGCTTACTAATTCTCTGTCTGTACTCTAGGGAAAGGTGTGGCTGATTGATTTCAACCCGTTTGGTGAAGTAACTGATTCACTGCTGTTTACTTGGGAAGAACTGATATCTGGACGAAACTTAAAAGGTGATTTTAGTGAAGGAGACACTCTGGAGCAGGTAAGAGGTTAAAAAAGGATTACAGGAAACCTTGTAATCCATTAAATAATTGCTCCTTTGTTCTTTAGGCATCAAAACAGATTTACTAATAGGTACTCAATCATGGAGGTGACCAAAAAGAGTGTGTACCTGATTCACCTGAAAGAATCTTGACCCTGGGTCATTTCTATGTTGGCTCTGATCCTAGCTCCAGGCTTCTGACCCCTGAGAGAGGAAAACTGCAGGTGCCCAGCCTGCGTTCTTGTCATAGTCATAGTCCCCATCAGGGGGACCTTACTGCAGTGTTTCCCTCACCAGCTTTCTCTTCCACCCATGGTGGCCTTCCATACCCCTGTGGAACCCTTTAGACCGCCCACCATCCTCCCTTTCTGCCCCTCAGCAGATGATTCCACATCCTCCTTCATAGGAAGAGGAGTTTCTAGTGCAAACTGACTTTGTGTAATTGTCCTCAGACCTCTGAGCGTCCCTCTGTCCCTCCTCCTTAGTCTAACAGTTCCACCTGCTCAGCTATTCCTTACCATCTCTTGTGGTACTCGTGTTGCCACTCACTCCGTCATGTTTCCCGTTCTCTTCTTGTCCACCCGCCCTGTCTGTGTTCACTTATCTTCTGTCCAAACGAGACAAACTTCTTCAACCTCATGTCTTCAGCCAGCAATTGTCTCATCTTCGCAGCCAAACTTTCTTTGAACAACACCTTTGTGTTACCGTTTTCTGCTTATGAAAGTAATACATACCTGCTGTTGAAGAACATTCTGAAGTACCCACAGTCCATGTTGAGAACCACGGTTTATATTTTCTATATCATATTTTGTACACATAACATGCTTGGATACATACTCATAAATGTGTTAAAATAAATGATTTTACTATATATGCGTTATCTTTGTGTTTTTTTTTGTTGTTTTTTTTTTAAAGATTTTATTTATTTATTTGACAGAGAGAGATCACAAGTAGGCAGAGAGGCAGGCAGAGAGAGAGAGGAGGAAGCAGGCTCCCTGCTGAGCAGAGAGCCCGATGCGGGACTCGATCCAAGGACCCTGAGATCATGACCTGAGCCGAAAGCAGCGGCTTAACCCACTGAGCCACCCAGGCATCCCATCTTTGTGTTTTTTAATGTATTTTAAAAAGCAGGGTTTTTTTAAACACATTTAAAAAACCAGGGAATTAGAACAAGGCAAGACTTGAAATCCTACCACCTGGAAATTGCCATTCTTACCCCTGCAGTTTATATTGTCCAGGCGTGGTTCTGTAATCATATGTACAAGTATTTTCCTACTGGCTTCCCTCATGCTAGCAGGTGACCTGTGGTTTTGTAACTGCTCACAGCCGGTCTCCTCACTTTGCCTCTCCTGCCTGCTGCCTCTCTATACCTGTGCACCCCTCCTCCCGTGCGGTTGGCCTCCGCCCCTGCCTCTCCACAGGCGGGGGCTCTACCTGCTGGCTGCGAGGGCCAGGGAACGATGCACAGCAACATTTGAATGCGTTACCCTCTTCCATGTTTTCACCGCACATTTTCCCCTGGTTTCCATGATCCACACTCTCTTCCTGGGTTTCTTGCTGCTGCCTTGCTTTCAGTGTGAGGATCTTTTGTCTTAGCTCTGAAATACTTCTTTTCATCATTACTCTGTCTGGGCCCTTTCTGGCCTTGTTTTTCTAGATCTGGCTCAGATGGCTATTTTCCCTGTCAGGGCTCTTGCCCTGTTGTGTTGTGCTTGCCCCACACTGTAAGTTGCGGGGGTGGGAGTATCTCTCATGTTCTCCACAGATTGGTGTGGCTTAGCACAATTCAGGCACAGTTGATTTTTGTTGAATTAATGGCTGAAAGAATTGTCTTCGTGCTGGCATCTTAGAGTTGGAGGCCATTAAATCTGAATGTCAAGGAAAGAGAGTGTAAATTATTCAGCACAGGGTTATTTTTAAATATGAGGGACACAGTGGATAGAAACAGTTTGTACAAAATTCACTCTGTGATCCAAATCCTTTCTTTCTTTTTAATTTAAACAACATTATATTGGAGGTCAGGGGCTGACAGGAAAACAGGAGCAAGCTCCTGCCTTTTTCCCAGAGTCGTGTCCTGCCTGTCTCACCGTCCTTACTCCCCTCCACGGAGACCTGGCTTTTCTTCTCATTCTCACAGCTACAAAGCCCTGCCTCGGGATCTTTGCCCTGGTTGTGCCCACTGCTTTCCAAGCTGTGCCCGGTCCCTGCCTGAGTTCCCAGACCTCCCAGGGCTCTTTCATCGTACTTTTTGGTCCACATCTTCCATCCTTAGCAAGGTGTTACCTGACCACCCCTGTGAAGTGGCCTCTTATCATAGCACCCTGTTGTTGTGTTTTTAGAACACCTCTCACTATCTGAAATGATCTTGCTGTTGTATTTATTTGCTTATTTATTGGCTGTCTGCCAGACTGGTTTACCAGTGTATCTCCTACACCTAGGACAAGGTCAGCGCAAAGTGGGTGTTTCCTAAGTATTTGTCCGATGACTGGTCTGTCATAAGATATGGCCTGCTTTCTAGGGCTCTACGGTCCTGTTCCACTCAAGTTCCTGGCCTGTCTCCATCTGCTGGACACCATCCATCCCTCACCTAGATACCTGCCACCCATGAAGTCCAAACCCAAGGCCTTCTGTCTCTGAAATCCTTTTTGGCACAAGGCAACATGTAAATATAAAATGCAAGACTCTAAGCAAGTACATTGAAGAATATGAAGACTTGTTCATTAGGATACTGAAATTTGCAGTTTTCCATAGGTGCTAAGAGAGATACACAAATATGTAAGTTAAATGACTAAGAGAAGCACAAAAGTGTTAGGAATTCATAGCACTTGCTTGCTCTCACTATTAACTTTATTCTCCAGGGTAGTACTTCCCCACTGTGCACCTGTAGAAAATGCTAATATTGATAAAGCTCTCTGACCGAGAGAACTGGCCATAGGCCTCCAGTCCATTCAAGGACTAAGGAACCCATAACCAAATCGCAGTGAATAGTGGCTGGTAGCATTTAGGGATTGACCGAAGCTCTCCATGAGGGCACTGTTTTCAGATACTGTGTATTTATTTTCTAGTGAACATGTGGAAACAGTCTTAAAATTTTGGTGTTTCTTTTACTTCAGAATCTTATTTCCTTCCTTACCTACTACAGAAGGGAACATGAATTTGAAATTGTTATACTAGTATCTTTTTCACTTTGAAGAATAGACTTAAAAAGATAATTCCTCACAGCCTTTCCCTTTTTTTCTTTGTAAAGGATTCTCCAGCTTTCCGTTGCACAAACAGTGAAGTGACAGTTCAACCCAGTCCCTATTTGAGTTACCGACTTCCGAAGGACTTTGTAGACCTGTCTACTGGGGAGGATGCTCACAAACTCATAGATTTTCTTAAACTGGTAAAGTATATGTGTACTTAGTACACATATGTGTACACCTTTGTTTTCAAATTGACTTTGTAAAATTTCATTGTACCCATATACTACCTAGATTTTACTTGGTTAGGTCATTCTGTAATGAAATATATAAAGTAAGCTGTAGGAATAATTTATTGCTTAGAATGATAGAAAATCTGTTTTATGATATTTATGCTTTTTGAATAATTTTCACAATACTTGTGCTTTTGAAGAAAGTCTGTATACGGTTACAGAGCTAAGAGAAGATCCAGCTCTGAGCCGTATTACTCAAGGGGAATGTGTATATTTGTACTCTTATGTGTTTTGCTATGTGGGAACGTTTGCACAAATGGAAGAAAGAGAAGTATTCAAGTACCTGAGGATCATGTGCCTAGCAACCAAAGTGATAAACTTATCTGATGAATTAGTTAAGACATGTTTCTCCATGATGATTTTTGACCATATCTATTGCCAAGGGCTCTAGAAAATTATACTTGCTGACAGAAAAAGTGATCTTGGCTGAACAAATATCCCAACTAGAATGTGCTAATTTAATGTATCATGGTTTCTTTTGACAGAAAAGAAATCAGCAAGAGGATGACTGATGAGAGTGCCAGAGTTAAGTCCGAGGTAAAGACGAAACCACGTTGGCATCAGGAGGCTGCTCTGACTTCACAACTTCCTGTTATCCCACTTGGGTTGGGATGGGAGGTGGAGTGAAATCAGTAGCTTTTTATATCCATGTACATTAAGCTGGAAAAAAAATGGAGGGACTTTGCTATTTGTAAAAATAAATAATAAATAGATCTTAAATATAAGAAACCATACTGTTCTGATGATAAATACCTTCTCTGAAATACCTCACTCTTTTGGCTCAGTCTGTTGAGATTTATCTGTGTTTTCTTGTGCTATTTATAGATGTTTCTTGTGCTACCTATTGGGTAGATGGGTACATTTATATTTGTTATACAGAAATGGGTTCTTTTTTAATCATTGCTATTTCTTGGAAAAAATAGAACCTTATACTGCTATAGAAAATATTTTTCCTACTTTGAGAGGATTTTCATATAATTTTTCTATTGGTTTATTTTTGGTTTGCATATAACTAAAATAATACAGAATTCTGAAGCTATCAGCTAACCAGAAAATGTCAGTATATTACAACTAGCTTAATATTTAATGTGTATTAGTAAAACTATCACAGATTTAATTAGAATTTGACCTTTTTCAAAAACATCAGAATTTTGGGGAGGTAGATTCACTTTTCTGAGGCCACCATATGAGTAATTATTCTTCAGTGCACTAAAGGATGATAAATATATCAATAATATCTAATTTACTCAGTACTTACTATATGCTTATTATTACTTATTAGTACTTATTATATACTCTGCTATGTGTTCTTTGTTTATTGTTTTACGTCCTGGATCAATTTTAAAGAAATTGACTTTACCGTTTCCCAGGGCATCTATCTAATGTGCTATCATAGAATATTTTACTAGTTGGAGGTATGTTTTTCAACTTAGGAGTGCACATTTGAATGCTCCCATGGGAAGATAGAAAAGTGGAATAGAATTTCCCCTTTCTGTGTGGTTATGGCAGATTATACATAATGATAAAAGATGCTTGATTTTTTTGTTGTTGTTATCTCAAACTCTGTAGCTTTTTGTGTGGTTATAATCACTTGGATATTAGTATTTTTAAAAAAAACACAGAGATCAAATTGTGATCTTTGTACTCAGTATATCCTATGCCATTTCTGAGGCCAGTTGTTTGAAGTTGAGGTGCTTCAAAATATTTTTTTTAAGCCACAATTGAGGGAGTTGACTGTTAACTTGTAATAGAGGGATTTATTATCGTGAGTTGACTTAACCTTAGCTTTGGAAGCTGGCTTCATCAAGGTGGTACTTCACCAGTCAAAAAAAAAAAAAAGATGTATTTAATACCAACTGAAAAGAAATGGACTACAAATAATAGAAGGACTTAAGTAAAATGTGGCAAATATTTTATAAAAAGTACAATTCTTGATATAAAACTCATTAAAGTTTTGCATTAGTTTTCCCGAGGCATTACTGAGTTCAACTCTCACTTTTAAAAATGTGATTTTTATATATTATTTCCCTAGTATATTTAATTTTTTTAATTAGCTTGATGTTAATAGTAAATATAGGCCAATGTGCAGGAAATGTTTTCCTACAGTCAAATGATCATTTATGCCTGCCTAAAGATTAGTTTTGAATTATCCTTATATTTTATTGGCATCTGCTTTTTCGTTTTTTGTTTGTTTGTTTGTTTTTTGTTTTGTTTTGTTTTGAGGTACGTCCGGTTTGTGCCTGAATTTAGAAAGAGAATTAGCTTAATCCTGAAATTCTACCTTTTGAAGAGAAGACATTGTAGCTGTCAGTTTAGTCAGGTTGGGACAAATATTTTTACTTTGTCCTGTGGAACAGTAGCATGTTATCATGGGCCTCCGATACAGCAGACTGTCAAAAAGTTCTGTTTTTAAGTCTCATTTTGATATGTATTTTCATAAATTTTTCCCATCTCCTCAGCCATTTCTCTTAGGGTAATTGAGAATTGTGTCCACTGTTAAAAATCAAACAGTAGAATAATAGTTGAAAATTCATTTGTTAAATGAGAGCCCATGTAATTCTTTTCATATAGTATATCACTACGTACATACTAAACCCCCAGCACATGATAGCTGTCATTATCATTCTGCTTTGCAGACCTCTGTGTATTAAAGGCAAATTCTTTTTTTAATAGAATCAAGAAAATTCTGAGTGGCAAAGGACTTCCAAGATGATTCGCCCCAGTTTCTTTTCCTTTTTCCCTCCTTTCCTCCTCCCTGTCCTGACTTTTTTTTAACAAAGCAGAAAACTGCTGCCCAGAGGAGTTAAGGTTTTTCCAAAATTGAAGCGGAATCAGGACCACAAAAGAACTTCTAATGCTCTTCTCTAAGGGCTGTTAGCATAATATTTTTTATAGATAAGTTTCAACCAGGACAGATTAGTATTTTAATAATAGAATTTTCAAAAAAAAGTTTTTTCTTGAATATAGTTGACTAGTTGACACACAGTATCACATTGGTTTCAGGTATACAACATAGGGATTCCGTAAGTTTATACATGATGCTATGTTTACAAGTGTAGCTAGGGATTTTTTTTTTAAATAAAGGTAAGTACAAATTCACATTTGTGTGGAGGACTTAGATGAGAAAAGATATTAAATACAGACATTAAGTGAGGAAGTAACTGTCTTTGAAAAGTTAATTCAGTCTCATGTTTATATTAACCCAGCTCATCCTGAGAGGTGACTAAACCATGTTTAGACATTTTAAAATTCCTATTTAATTCATTGTTATATTTACCTGTGCTAGCACACAGAAAACAGCTTCTGTAAGTAATCTAAGAAAATAAGTGATGATCAGCGCACCACTCACACACAGCACAGATGTGTCATGGATACACATGGGGAGGCTTGCGGGGAAAGGGAATCTGAGAGAGCATGCATTCAAATGCGTCTTTTTTCAAAGAAGCAAAACCAAACCAAAACAGTGTCCGGAAGGACAGATAAGCTGGTAGAGGTGGGATGACACTTGGCTACCGCAGCGACTGGTCCCTGGGGCAGAGCCTTGGGGGCTGGGCCGGAGGTCGGTGCTGTGCGCGCGCATCCAAGCGGTCCTGCCTCACAGACCGCGAGAGCGGGCACCGCTCAGGATCCAGCAGCTGTGGAGGTGGGCGCCGCGGACACGGACACCTGCTCTGGCAAGAAGAGATTTCTGAGGTGGCGACAGGGAAGCGATACCGGAGGTTGGGGAGAAGCCATCCACGTGAAGCGGGGCAGGAACGGCCCACAGGAGCGTGGCCTGAGGTGGGAGAGGCGACCGGGGTGAAGGCTGGGACGAGGGCGAGGGCCGGACGAGGGCCAGGGCGCCGCCCGTGGCTGACGCGTTGGGATTTCATTCTTGCGGGAGGTGAGAAGCCAGGGCAGAGGTTGAAGCAAGGGAGAGAGATGATGGTCTGGGTTAAGTTTTCGAAGTGGTTTTCTGGTTTGTGTGGAAAGCCGATCAGTTGGGAGAAGGGTGCCTCATGGCGATCATGTGAGTAGCCTTGGGGGGAACGGGTGTGGGGCACACTACGGGGGCGCCACTGAGGGGGAGCACGGGCGGGATGCAGGGCGGAAGGAGAAGCAGGAAGCCGACCCGTCTGTCAATAAATAAATAAATAAATAAATCTTTTTTTTTTTTTAAAAAAAGCAATCATTGGGAAATTGAGTATAAATAACCTTATATAACCTTCAAAATAAGCTAAGTAATTCTTAATGATTTGGGGAGAAATCAATTTCTCAGAGAATTTGGTGAAAGCTGTGGGCTCTCCCAAGAGGGTCATAGATCCTAGATTAAGAATCCCTCGTGGGATGCCACGTAGAATCAGATTGGAAGCCAAGGATTCTGTAGTTGTAAGAATGGAGCCATCCCATACTGTATAGTATCCTACACTTTTAGTAGCTTCTAACTTTGATAGTTTCTTTTTTTAACTAATTTTTTTTTTTTAAAGATTGTGTTTATTTGTCAGAGAGCGTACAAGCAGGAAGAGAGGCAGGCAGAGGGAGAAGCAGGCTCCCTGCTGAGCAAGGACCCTGTTGCAGGACTCAATCTGAAGGCAGACGCTTAACTGACTGAGCCATTCAGGTGTCCCTAACTTTGATAGTTTCTAACAATAGTCTTTTTGTAATTCATTTATCATGCATCCGTTTCAGATTGTCAACTCTCACAAAGTAAACTGTGTGTGAGAATTCAACCAGAGAATCAGAACCAGTATGAGATGCCTATGTACATGCATACAGATGTATATATAAAACCTTACTACATGTGTGTTTATATGTAGATATTATATACACACATACATGTAAGTACATACATTTGTGTGTGTAAATAAGGGTTTTATTACAAGGGATTTATTTATGCTGTTGAGATGGACTGGCCATGCAAATCTGAAGTGTATAGACCAGGCTGGAAGTCGGGGCATGGGCCGAAGCTCTTGTCCACTGGTAGATTCTCATCTCATTTAGCCTCAGGAAAGCCTCAGCCCTGCTTTAAATGTCCTCCAGGTGGTTAAGTCAGGCCCACCATGAAAGCAATCATTATTTAAAGTTAACTGATAAAGACTTATTTAAAGTTAACTGATAAGGACTTTATTTACATCTGCAAAATTTTCTTTTCTCTTTTTTTTTTTTACTTTTTTTTTTCGGCATAACAGTATTCATTATTTTTTCACCACACCTAGTGCTCCATGCAATCCGTGCCCTCTATAATACCCACCACCTGGTACCCCAGTCTCCCACCCCCCCGCCAATTCAAACCCCTCAGATTGTTTTTCAGAGTCCATAGTCTCTCATGGTTCACCTCCCCTTCCAATTTGCCCCAACTCCCTTCTTCTCTCTAACTCCCCATGTCCTCCATGCTATTTGTTATGCTCCACAAATAAGTGAAACCATATGGTAATTGACTCTCTCTGCTTGACTTATAACTCAGCATAATCTCTTCCAGTCCCGTCCATGTTGCTACAAAAGTTGGGTATTCATCCTTTCTGATGGAGGCATAATACTCCATAGTGTATATGGACCACATCTTCCTTATCCATTCGTCCGTTGAAGGGCATCTTGGTTCTTTCCACAGTTTGGCGACCGTGGCCATTGCTGCTATAAACATTGGGGTACAGATGGCCCTTCTTTTTACTACATCTGTATCTTTGGGGTACATACCCAGGAGTGCAATTACATCTGCAAAAATTTCTTTGCAGCAGAACTTAGTATTTGTGTAACTGCAGGATGCCATCACAGATGGATAAGAAGGTCACATTGTACGTTAGAAGCTAATTCTTCTGATGGATTATAATTTAAAAAGTATACTGTGTGACTTAAATAATAATTCTGATTGTCTTTAAAGGAGCAACTGATTATTCACTGGGATAGGTGTTTATCCTTGGAAGCAGGTGCTTTTGAGAATACTGTATATTTATTTTGTGATGCTGCCACCACTCCAAAACCTTTGAGTTTTTGTTTTTGTTTTTGTTTTTTTGGAAGTTCTATCAGATCAGTTTATAAGCCACAGAAGGAAATCTATCTTACTATTTTATTCAATACCTTGGTTTAAAAAAAAAAAAGATTTCATTTATTTACTTGACAGAGAGAGACAGTGAGAGAGGGAACACAAGCAGGTGAGTGGGAGAGGGAAAAGCAGGCTCCCTGCTGAGCAGGAAGCCCAGTGTGGGGCTAGATCCCAGGACCCTGGGGTCGTGACCTGAGCTGAAGGCAGCCGTTTAACCAACTGAGCCACCCAGGTGTCCCCAATACCTTGTTTTTTGACCAAAAATGATAAATACTTCCATATCACTTTTCTTATTCATCAGACTTGGTTCAGAATTTTTCCAAAATTCAGATGTCAGCCTCAAGAGGCCTTAATCCATTGTATGCACCACTAGGACATTAATCTTTCTGAAGCACAATTCTAGTCATTCTAGTGCTTATAGCCTCCCAGGTTCCCATCTCTTGCAAGTTAAAGTAGACTTCAGTGGGCATTCAATGCCCTGTGCAGTGTTGCCTCAATCTGTCTTTAGAGACTAATTTCACCCTAGCAGCCCATACTATTCTCCAGCCAACCTAGATTACCTGAGATAGCTGAGGATGTCTTTATCTTTCTCAACTGCTCCCTTTGCTGTGCCTACCCTATTTACCCCCACTCACCTCCTGCTCAGTCTTCTTATTCAAAGCCACCTTTCACAGCCTGGCTCAAGTGTTATTTTCCTCATGAAATTATCTAAAGATTTTCTTTTGTGCTAGAATTTCTTTCTTCATTCCTTCCTTCCTTTCTTTTCTTTTTTTAAAGATTATTTATTTGAGAGAGAGAGAGAGAGGGAGAGGGAAAAGCAGGCTCCCTGCTGAGCCAGGAGCCCGATGTGGGACTTGATCCCAGGACCCTGGGATCATGACCTGAGCCAAAGGCAGATGCTTAACCAAGTGAGCCACCCAGATGTCCCTCGTGCTGGACTGTTCCTCTTATATTTAGAATCCTGTGCAGTATTTTAAAGAAGTAGCTGTCATGGGTGTAAACTTAGGGCAAAAACGGTGTACTGTGGGGTGTCTGGGCAGTTCAGTCAGGTCCGAATCTTGGTTTGGGCTCAGGTCATGGTCTCAGGGTCCTGGGATTGAGACCCAGTTGGGCTCCCCACTCTGCTCCGAGTCCACTTGTTCCTCTCCCTCCTGCTCCTCCCCTTCCTCCTGCTCTCTCTCTTTCAAATAACTAAATATATTTTTTTAAGATTTTGTTTATTTATTTGACAGAGAGATCACAAGTAGGCAGAGAGGCAGGCAGAGAGAGAAGGGGAAGCAGGCACCCCGCTGAGCAGAGAGCCCGATGTGGGCTCGATCCCAGGACCCTGAGATCATGACCTAGCGGAAAGCAGAGGCTTAACCCACTGAGCCACCCAGGCACCCCTCAAATAAATAAATCTTAAAAACAGAACAAAAAAAAACAATCTTAATTAAAAAGAAAGAATGATGTACTTGCATTGTTTTCTCATAGGGGTGTGGTGCTTTATCTTGGCCAAATGAAATGTGATTTAGCATCATTGAAGGTATTCTGACTTAGAAGCAGTTCAAAATGAGTTCCCAAAACACTCCACAGTGGGAGCATCACTCAAGCTAATAATGTGTCACTCTTAAGGTCGACAATTTGAAAAATGCAACACTGAATTATATATGTTAATTTTTTCCATTCACATTATAGAATCACTACTTCCGAAGGTTTTTAGAATTCTTATCTTCCCTTAACTAAACCAGATCATCAAGACCTATTGCTGTTACCTCAACACAGCATTCGTGACAGAGCACGCTGGCCCTGTGAATAAGCCCCAAAGGAGTAATTATTTCTGCCTGTTTGTTCTAAAAAATGCTGTAGAACTTCAGTATATCTGTGTTTGCTTGCCTTGTATTTTCCAGACATTTACACTCCTCCTGCTTCCCCATGCCCAGCTCTAACAAGCACTGTCTCCATATGAGGCAGGCCCAGACAGAACTGTAGCCACTGCCTACAGAGCTATGCCTTCCATATGTTTAAAGAGTCATTCAGAATGATAACCTCTTAGGATGAAGTTGTGCTTTTATTTTGTTTTACAATTAAGTGAAAAATCATGCTTACGAGTTGTTGGATGTCAGCACAGCCCTAGGAACCCAGCTGCCTGGGTTAGGATTGGCTTTGTCACCTACTGCTAGCATGGTCCAGGACCAGGTAATGTGTCTCTCTGGCCCTCCGTTTCCTAGTCTACAAAACAGAAATGGCAATAGTGCCTACCTGTCTCAGTTGTTGCCAAAAGTCAGTATAGGTCAGTTCTTGACATCAGACTCAATGCTCGGTATATATGAGCTCTTACTTGCTCTACTATATCACCGTCATCATGTGATTCCAGTGAGCTGTTAACATCTATATTCTAATAATCCAGTAATATGTTCTGCTTTCTGCCTTCCTGTGTTTGGGGGAAGAGAACCAACACTCACCCAGCTTCCCAAGACTCTGACTTCCTGAGTGTCAGTGTGTGTATTTCCAGAGCCACTCCACTTGGCCTGGGACAGGAGGGAGCAGCAGGGGGCTAAAGAGTTAGTTGAGAATAGAACAGATGTATCAGGGGGCACCTGGGTGGGTCAGTCGCTTAATTAAGCGGCTGCCTTCAGCGTGGGTCATGATCCCAGAGTCCCGGGAACGAGTCCCGCATCAGGATCCCTGCTCAGTAGGTAGTCTGGTTCTCCCTCTGCCACTCACCCGTTCAGACTCGCTCGCTCTCAAAGAAGTAAATAAAATTAAAAAAAAAGAAGAAGAACAGATGTATCAGGAATGCTTTAAGTGCAGTTATATTAACACAACAGAGTAAGGACTAAAACAAATGCATCCATTCAGAAGACATAAGAAATGACCAACCTGATAGTAAAAAATTCTAGGATAAGGGAATGCCAAGTGTCTTGTGGACATTAACTAATTTTAAATTCTGTAGCTATATGAATTAAACCATTTTCCCATTTTGCAGAAAATGAGTCGGTTGCTCAGATAATTTGCTCTAGATAATAAGCAGTAAATGATAGACCTATGATTCAAACCCATATTTACCCTATGTTTCTCTCCTTCAAAAATCACAGGAGAATAACCTGAAGTCCATACAGGTTTATCCAGACTGTCTTTAATTAATCTGTGGCTCTTTTGATTTTCCCCTACAAGTAAAATATATACAGCATTCTCAAAAAATCCTACGGGAGGCCACTGATCCAAGGAGCTCCTACTTTCATGAACTGGATTCCAAGTAAAGGAACAAATGTGGAAACATAGAAAATAAGACTTGGAATCTCCATAGTACTTCTAGGACAGACTTCATTGTCCTGTTCGAAGAGTTCATGATTCTCTCCCCTTACCAATCACTGCTCACTTAAATTAGTCAAGCTGCCTTATTGTAGCTGCACAATAAAATTGCAAGAGGCCAGCCATTCTTCCTGGCGGCCAGGGAGACAGCCCTGCCAGAGAGCGTGTGTACTGTGCTCTGGACTTGATGAGCGCCCTCTGTTTTGTCTTGGTTCTGTAGTTCAGGGTCAGTACTCGTGGCTCCATGTGGACATTTTTATTGTGTGCCCTCAATTAAGCTTTTGGCTTCATGGGATCCCTTCTACTGAAGCAGTAGTGATGCTGCGTGGCTGGCCCTTGTACCCTTGTATTCTTGTTCTAAGTAGATTGTGATTGAATAGATTGCTCAACTTTCATTACATTTTAAGGAAAACAACAACAAACCTAAAAAACTGAAAGCTAATGTGTTCATACTGGGCACTTTTTTCTTGCCTTTCTCCACTTCAGAGTCTAAGTATAATGCATCTGTGTCTGCTGGGAGTCAGCCTCAGGACGAATGTGATATTTTAGAATGTTCACTTGCTTCTGAATCTTAGGTTACTCTATTTCTTTTCTCTGATTTCCCTTTTTTCTGATTCCCCTGGACTGGTAGGAGGTTTATAGGCCAGTGGTAAAATAGGGACACACACAAATAGAGGATGTCTGAGAAAGAATAGATGGATACATGTATGTATTAACAGCCAAATGGTAGTAAATGAAGATGTGCCTTGATTTGTGGTTGGTTTTATAAGGTGTGGAAAGTGAAATTTTACAATTGAAAGTTTAATATAATTTTTTGAGTTTATGAGAACAGGACTCCATAGTTTAAAAAAAAAAAAAAAACCAAATCCTCCCCTTGTGTCCCATTATGCAAATACCTATTCATCAAATGATCAGTTCTGAATAGGACTGCATATCTGTTGCTGCATATCTGTTTTCTTTAATGCCACACAGTTCCATACACAAAATAGGGTGGTATTTGAGAAGGAAGATGGGGCTTATGGAAGGAATTGTACTTTCCTCATTGTGATTGGAGAACCAGGAGACAAGAGGATACTATGTGGGTGCCTAAGCTGTGATATACTTTGGTCTTTATGGGAAACCTGTGTGCAAAGCATTGAAAGAAAGGCTTTGGCTCCTACCTTCATGCCCTGCATTTATTTGCAGTTCACAGGGTGTCTAACTGCTCAGAAGTTCAGCCAACGATTTCTCTGAACAGGTGGAGGCTCGTCTTTCTTTTGATGGGATGATTTCTTAAGAAGTAAGCCCAACCTTAATCTCATTGAGTTCTTTCCCGTCACATCATTGCAAAACATTGGGCTAACAGGCATGGTTCATTATTTACCTTTCTTCCCAGCTCCTAACCCCAAATAAGAAGCGGGGGTGGGGGGTAACCAGGCAAGAAAGAGCACAGAGGTTGTGTATGTACGTGTATGTGGATACATGCACTCACAAATGTTAAAGTTGATTTGCTTTGGTGCACTTGGTAGGACTTGAATTGGGAATAAGGACATGTGCCAGAGACACGAAGGAAGAATCATCAAAAGATAAAATACTACAGCTTGAGAGGTGACTGGGAATGACCTAATCTCCGTGGAAACTTCTCAGTGGGTCATGAAGTAGGATAAATGGCAGCAGAACCCTGGAGGGTTTTTCTCTAGACTCTCCTGTCAGACTCACAACATTCACTAGATAAATTGTAGATTTTCTTTTCTTTCTTCCTCTTTCCATTTCCCCACCTTTGTCCCCTTTTTTGCCCCCAAGAAAGCATCTTGTGCAGCCACAGTTTATATGTGGGGCCCATTTTGGGGTTTTAAGGAACTGGACAGGACTGTACCCAGCACTGTGCATTTACTCTTGCGGAAATAACTGACAGCTTACCCTTCAATGTCTACAAATTGCTTTCTAGATGAAAAGTGTTGCATCAATGCCAAGTAACATTATCACTTTTAGGAGTGCTTGTTGTCAGCATGGTAAAAGGCTTTTGTCTCTAGGCCCACTAGAAGCCCAATCCACAGCCTGTTTCTCCTGTTTCTCTCAGATACAAGAGAAGCATTGATGATGCTGGGAGCATCATTGTTCTTAGTTTTTTAAAATAAAGCGGTCACTCGAAAAAAGAGGACACTGGGTAGGGATGTGGGGAAGAAGGGATGCAGAGGCATAATCTCAAATACTCTTCAGTGGCACCTGATCTTGACTGCAAGGGAATTTAGGGTTGGAGAAATAGATGGAGTAAGAAGAGACACAACATTTTACTTTTTTAAAGATTATTTATTTCTTTATTTGGCAGAGAGAGACACACAGAGAGAGGGAACACAAGCAGGGGGAGTGAGAGAGGGAGAAGCAGGCTTCCCGCTGAGCAAGGAGCCCAATGTGGGCCTCAATCCCAGGACTCTAGGATCATGACCTGAGCTGGAGGCGGCCGCATAACGACTGAGCCACGCAGGCGTCCAACACAGAATATTTTAAACAGATGACTATAAAATACACTCTAGGGCAAAAGGATCATGGGGACCTCTTCCAATAAGTTAGTAGGTACAAGAAGTGAAAAGTACAAGGCTGGCAGAGGGCTGCTGCTCATCACTATTTGTTGTTTGCAAAGGAAATGAGAATCCCTGGGGTGAACAGCTTTAGAAAAGGAGAAACAGGGGTGCCTGGCTGGCTCTGTTGTTAGAGCATGTGACTTTTGATCTCAGGGTTATGAGTTCAAGCCCCACTGGGCATAGAACTTACTTAATTAAAAAAAGGAAAGAAAAGGAGAGATAAAGATCCTAGGATATACCACACTCACTTCTGGATTTTGAACACAAAATAGAGCTGTGACACAGTTTGAATAATGGGAAGGAATATGGTCAATCAATAAAGCTTCAGTCGCAAGCAATGGAAACTAGTTCTGTTTAACTGTAGGCAAAAGGATGTACTGGCAGGATTTGAAGGACCCCAGAGGCTTAACAGCAAAACTGAATAGACAGGGACCCAGGAAATTTTAGAGATCCAGGGGAGAGTGTTACCAGGACTTGGTCACCAAATAGATTGCGGGTTCCCTACTGTTGTTAGTCTGCTTAAGGCCCAGAATTCAGGAGAGAGAGTCTGATGAGCCCACCCAAGGTCAAGAGGAAATTACTGCTAGTTTGAACAGTGTGAACCATAGTTCTCTAGAAATTCAGCCGAGGAGGGGGTTGATAGGCACAGTGGTCCAGGAAGCTCTCAGGGAAGAGGAGAGGTTTAATGTCAAGCACAAGGCCAAATGCGTAGGTAGTGGTTGGAGACCCTAGCCAGGGTTGGCAGAGCACTTTGATTGACAGGCCCAGCAAGACTGTGTGCGCTGGGGGAAGGGAAGTTCCCGAGTGAAAATAGGAGCCAGCAAAGGAAGGGAGTCCTGGGTGACAAAACAGCAGAGACTCATTCATTCTACGTGGGCAGGAGATGGCGAAGGGAAAGGCTGCTGCGGGGACACATTGCTCGAGATTCTTAGCAATCCTTATTGGAGATCAGGGACAGCACTCCAAGGCCTTTGTGGTATCAAAGCTTGAGTTCTTATCTCTTCTGTGTTCATTTTTCTTCTCTGTCACGTGCACTTTTATATCTGATGTATACTTTGATGTTCCAGTTTTACCTCATTCAACTCTAGCAACCACAGTGCAGTGGAGCAGTTGCTACATGAGAATGGTCATGCCGAGTGTGAATAAACAAGATGCTCTCTCTGACTTAACATCCCCTAGAGGGAAGCTCAGGATGTAGCCAGATATATGCTCTTTACTCCACGACAACAATTTCTCTTAGGCATTTACTTTTTATTAATAATATATGCCCAGACCGTCAGCCTCAAAACCTTGAGATCATTTATAACCCAACCTTTTTCTTAATCTCCCATATTTTTATCACTTATCAACTTACCCACTTAGCCAGTCCTACCAATCCATCCTTCACAGCCTTACAGTCGTGTCTGCATTTCTGGGTTGATAACCACTGCAATAACCACATAGTTGAGCTTCCTAACTTGGTGTCTGCCTCCCTCCTGCCTTTCCAGTCTGTGCACGGGTTCCATAGGCCCTCTAGGCATTTCACTCTGACCGATGCAAACTTATTTCCACTACTCCCCACACATCCACCCCTCCAGGCAAGTGGGTCTTCTTGTCCTTCAGATACCCCAGGTTTTTGCCTTCATGTTCCTGCTCGTATTCTTTTCCTCAGCCACGGTGCCCTCCTGTATCTCATCCACCCATTCAAACCAGCAGTTCAAAGCTGGGCTATGCATTCTAATCACCCGGAAGGGGTTGTTTTTGCCTTTTTAGAAAGATTTATTTATTTTAGAGAAAGCGGGAGAAAGTGTGAGCAGGGGGTGGGGTTGGGGAGAAGGGCAAAGGGAAAGGGAAGAGAGAATCTCAAGCAGACTCCCTGCTGAGCTTGGAGCCTGACACGGGGCTCAATCTCACAGCCTGGAGACCTTGACCTGAGCCTAAATCAAGAGTCATATGCTTGGGTGCCTGGGTGGCGCATTGGGTTGAACCACTGCCTTTGGCTCAGGTCATGATCTTGGGGTCCTGAGATCGAGTCCCGCATCAGGCTCCCTGCTGAGCAGAGAGCCTGCCTCCCCTTCTCTCTGTCGGCCTCTCTGCCTACTTGTCATCTCTCTCTGTCAAATAAATAAATAAAATCTTTAAAAAAAAAAAAAAAAGAGTCAGATGCTTAACTGACTGAGCCACCCAGTGGCTCACCAGTGATGCCCCATTGTTTTGTTTTTTGATGCCAATGCGAAGGACACAGCTCGATCCCGCAGATAATTCTAAGGTACTGTTAGAGTTTAACACAACTAGTTAAAACCTCAGGCTTGCTGCCAGTGTCCACGAACCAATCCTGCTCCTGAGGGCCTCCTGACCCACTGCAGCCCCTGTGCTTTTGATCCCTGTCTTTCTTTGAACTTCTAGAAAACTATGGTCCTCTTTGTCCAAACCAGCAACTAATTTCCTACTTTATTATATTTTTTCCTAGTAGTCTCTTGTGTTTGTTTATATCACAAACTCCTCAAGGGCAGGAATAAAAGGCTTGGGTGATTAGTAAGCTCTTCCAGCTAATGACAAAAAGGAGATCAATCCAAAAATGTTTCAGACACTTCTGTGTGGGCAGTGAAGTGTTAGGGACTGAACTGTGTCCTTTCCCAAATTCACATGTTGACTCACTAACCCCTAGTACGTCAGAATGGGATTGAATTTGGAGATGGGGCTTTTTAAAGAAGTTCTTAAGTTAAAATGAGGTGGTTAGGGTGGGCCTTGATCTTATCTAACCGGTGTCCTTATAAAAAGAGGAAATGTGGACACACAGAGAGACACGCACAGAAGAAAGACCAACTGAGAATATAGTGAGAAGAAGAATATCCGCAAACCAGAGAGGCCCCAGAAGAAAGCAAACCCTTTAAAAATTTGATCTCAGATTTCCAGCCTCCAGAACTGGGAAAAGATTACTTTCTATTATTTAAGCCCCCCCAGTCTGTGGTATTCTGTTATGGTCGCCCTTTCCAGACTAGTATATGAAATGAGGGGGTGGGGAAATTCAAATAATGAATTTGGGGCAGATACTCAATACTTGTAAGCTCTGAGCTGTCAGATACCGCTTATTAACAGAATCAGACACTACTATAGGCTGTCCTCCTAGGCAATAGCTCGATGTGTTCATTACTAAATGCAGGGATGCCTTCACAAAGGATATTGGAAACACACAAACACCCCCACACACAAGGCAGAGAAACGTCTACACCTGGGAAGCTGTGTGTGCAATTCAGGTGAGCTAGTACTCTTACTCAAAGCCGAAGGATTTTTATCTGTACTGATGTTTGAAGATGCAAACTGCCTGCATGTTAGGGCCACTGTAACAACCTGGACGCTAATCCTTCCTCAGTCAAGCTTCCATTTGTGAACACTGACCAACCAACACCCAGATTTCAGCCTGGTGAGTCCCTGAGCAAAGAAATCAGATAGGCATATGCTTCTGACCTCCAGAGACTGTGAGATGAAACAACTGTGTGTTGTTTTATACCGTTAATTTGTGGAGATCTTTTACATAGCAATAGAAAATGGATACAGAACTTACTAAATCTTGGAAGTATAGAAATAGCATTGAAAGCTCAAAAGAAATTAGTTTTTGAACACCTAAAAGTTAACATGACTTTGCACAACAGAGATTAAATTTATGGAACCAGTTATCCAAAGAACCCATAGCATCAAAAAAACAAATAGGTTTTAGGAGGATTTCCATGAATGACCTTTCTAGAAAATGAGAGCTCGTTCTCTATTTGCTTCCCAAAATGATCTGAGGTGACTTTTATAAGGGATGTTTAATGATAATTAAAAAGACAAATAGAGGGGCGCCTGGGTGGCTCAGTGGGTTAAGCCTCTGCCTTCGGCTCAGGTTGTGATCCCAGGGTCTTGGGATCGAGCCCCACATCAGGCTCTCTGCAGAGCGGGGAGCCACTTCCCCCTCTCTCTCTACCTGCCTCTCTGCCTAGTTGTGATCTCTATCTGTCAAACAAATAAATAAAATCTTAAAAAAAAAACCTCAAAAAAAAAAAAAAAGACAAATAGAAGTTGTAAACCATGGAGGATGAGATGTGAACAATATGAAAAATCTTGGCCAAGTATTATAAGGAATCCAACTTTGCATGTCTTAGTAGTTAAGATATTTTTAGAGAGGTAAGATGATAAACTATAGGAGGGATTCTCAGTCCTGGGTGTACACAACAATTCTTGGGAGAACTTACCAAAAATCATCAGTGCCCGAGGCCCATGTACCCAGATTGTGACTTAATTGGTACAAGGTGAGGACGGAGCACCTGGAGCTGGTCAAACTGCCCAGGTGATTCTAAGACGGAGCCGTGGTGGTGAACCACCAAAGTTTTTTTTATTATCAAACAAAACCACACATACTGATTCATTAGGAGAGATACATTATGCTTTGGGATTTTATGTTGTGAAATTTGTGTAATTTGTCCTTATGCCTTTATGCTTAAATAGTTTTGCAGAACACGCAAAGATATTTATATGGCTATTTCTTTAAAAAAATTTTTAAGTATAGTTGACATACAATGTTATATTAGTTTCAAGTATACCAAACAGTGATCTAACATCCCTCTACATTATGCTGGCTTTACCACCATGTAGCTACCCCGTGCCACCATACAAGGCTAGTACAGTACCACTGACTATATTCCTTAAGCTGTGATTTTTATCTCCGTGACTTATTCATTCCATCCCTGGAAGCCTGTATCTCCCACTCCCCTTCATATATTTTGCCCATCCTCCCCAGCCCTTTTCTCTGGCAACCATCAGTTTGTCCTCTGTATTTATGAGTCTGATTCTGCTTTTTGTTTATTTTTTTGTTTTTTAGATTCCACATATGAGGAAATAATATGGCATTTGTCTTTCTGACTTATTTCACTTAGCATATTATCCTCTAGGTCCATGCATATTGCAATTGGCAAGATCTCCTCCCTTTTCATGGCTGAGTGATATTCTATTATATATATATATACACACACACACACACACACACACATATATATATATACATACATACATACATACACACACACACACACACACCCCACATCTTCTTTATTCATTCATTTATTGATGAACACTTAGGTTGTGTCTGTATCTTAGATATTGTAAACAACGCTGCAATAAACATAGGGGTGCATGTATCTTTTTGAACTAGTGTTTTCATTTTCTTTGGGTAAGTACCCAGTAGTAGAATTTTTGGATCATACGGTACTTCTATTTTTAATTCTTTGAGGAACCTCCTTACTGTTTTGCATAGTGGCTGTACCAGTTTGCATTCCCACCAATGGTGCACCAGGGTTCCATTTTCTCCACATCGTTGCCAGCACTTGTTTCTTGTCTTTCTGATTTTAGCCGTTCTGACAGGTGTGAGGTGTGAGGTGATAATCTCATTGTGGTTTTGATTTGCATTTCCCTGATGATTTGTGATGTTTAGCATCTTTTCATGTGTCTGTTGACCATTTGGATGTCTTCTTCGGAGAAATGTCTATTTAGGTTCTCTCTCTATGACTTTTCCCTTTCTCCCCTTCCCCCCTTCCCTTCCTTTCCTTTCCTTTGTTTCTTTTGAGGTTTTATACCTTTGACAATCAGCTGGTAGTTTTTATCCACATTAACTCTGTAGGTTTTTGAAAGTACATAGGTAACCAATGGATAGAGCTTGTTTGGTGAATCTTTATTCTCATTACATTTTCTGGACAACCACACACAGATGCGGTATAGAACATTCCTTATTCCTTTGACCCAGACAGTTTTGTTGAGCCTGGTGTCAATGGGAACATCTGGAGTTTCCATCTCCTTCGTGGCAAATTTCCGGATCTCTCTGAGTGCCTGAGGGGCAGGCTTCTTGAAATTCACTGCGTGGATGTGCTTGTGGATGCTGAATATTCAAAATAAAATGAGAAAACTTCATTTTTATTACCTGTTCCATCTGCCACAGGAGATGTTTCATTCAGGGTGGAGTTAGAGAGTGGAAGCATGGAGGCCACAGCAACGTAACTTCCCACAGGATGCCTACACCCAGTGGCCTTGAACAGACCAGAGAGCCAGCCCTCCACCCCAAGGGGCTTCCCTGCCAGCAGATCCTCAGGCAATATGTTATACACCATGGGCTGTGAACAGCAGAGAAAGGAGTGACTAATGCCTCGTGGAAAATTCTGCTCTTAGGAAAACTTTTGCATTGTTTGTTTTTCCCTTTCTCTTCCCTTAGAGTTTGTTATTCAAGATGGCCCCAGGATAATGGACATTCTTTTTGGGAGATACAGGTGGGAGAGTGGAGAGCAGAGAGTCCTTATATGCCTTCCCTAGTATATAATGTGTTCCATAGGGTATCATGTGTTTTAGCTGTAGTTATCCTCACCTGAAACTGAGTCTGTGATTTATTCGTTGGCCTGATGACAAGGGCAGAGGCAGGGGCCTTTGGGGTGGGGAGCAGCTGGATTTACTCAAGGGTGTGATTGTGCCCTCCCGCCTTAAGGACTATGCCTGTCTGCCCTCCCCCCTCCTTCTTCCCTCCCTCCCCCTTATATCACCCCCCCCCCCCACTTCCTCACCTGTTCTGTGCGCAGCTAGCTGGCCCCTGCCTCTCTCACAATAACTTCCTAAGTGCTACTGTCAACTCCTCTCTGGGGCCTTGTGGGTATTTCCATTGCTTCTCCCAAGACTGTTTTCTCTTCTCCAACTTGCCTCCCACTGTCTAATTATGCCCTAGGCATTTCTCCTTCCATCTGTACCCTATTTTCTGGGACCTCTACCCTTCCTTCCAATTGGTCCATCACAAATATGTCCCTGGGGTATGTACTCTAGTAATGGAACAGGAAGAATATGGACACCCCAAATCCATACTTTGTCACCACCGTACCATCACTTCCCTTAGTCATTTGTGTTAATTTTCTTTCCCTTCTCACATTTTCTGTAGGCTGTGAAGACCAACAAATATAAATGTTTCTCATTTTATTTTATTTAAAGATTTTTGTTTACTTATTTGCCACATAGAGAGAAAACACAAGCAGGGGGAACAGCAGGCAGAGGGAGAGGGAGAAGCAGGCTCCCTGCTGAACAAGAAGCCCAATGTGGGGCTCTAACCCAGGACCTTGGGATCATGACCTGAGCCAAAGGCTCAACTCAACTGACTGAGCTATCCAGATGCCCCAAATGTTTCTCATTTTAGACGCTTGCTTTCTCTCCTCCATGAAATGTCAGTGAACAGGAAATTGGGGAGATAACAAAATTTCCAAACTCATTCATCTTGTTTACCTCCTGTCAACACGCTTTGATCCTTTGTTCCATCTGAAGATTCTCTGCAGAATAATTTCTGCTGTTGGGCCGTCTCTGATGATCTTCCTTTCCTCAGGACCTGATGGCAAGCCTCCAACCACATCGCTTTTCATCTTGCCCTTTTTCTCTGACCACGTCTTTCTTCTGTCTCTCTCTGACTGATGGCATCATCTGTGGCTCTCTTTGTCTCATCTTTAAGCTATGCCCGGCACCCTGCTTTCTGAGAGCTGAACTCAGAGGCCCTCCTGACCCGGAAAGATAATTTTCAGTCACACCCTCACCACTCCATTCCCTGAAAGCTAATTGTGAAACCTCTTGTACTTCACTGCGTATTTCTTCCAGTGGAGTGACTTCCCAACACAAAGATGCATGTTTACCAAAGGTTAAAAGGATAAGAGGGCTGGCTGTATACATACAGCAAGTGAAGATACATGTGACTCTGCCTGGAACATACCAGTGGGCATTCAGTAAGTGTTTGGTTCATCCGAATCTGAACAAAAGAACTGAGTTTGAACAAGAGAGAATTCTGATTTACATTTTTTTTTTTTTTTGAAGTACAGTCAGGTATTTATTGGCCATCATGTTCCAGACACTAGGTTCTTAATGATGCTCACTGTGATGAGATGTATCAGCAGTCACCCTGGGCAAGAGTGTCCACTGAGTACTTTCTGTGAACTTGGCACTGTGGTATCACTGTGGAGAGAAGGACTTAGGAAGCTTTTAGGGGCTGTGGTATTTGACAGGCTGATGAATTTCAGGATCTGTTTACTATAAGGCTGGTCAGACATCAAAAGCGTCCTGAATGTGACCTGAGCCCTCTCCAGTCCCCAGTTTGACAGGTCTGGGCATATTGCTCAGGGGTCTCCCTGTGACTCCTTAGCTATGGGTCTGTCACTCTAATCTCATAACCACCCCAAACGTCCAACTACACATCACTTCTAGCCAGTGTGGGTTCACTATCTA
Organism: Mustela erminea; assembly: GCF_009829155.1. Classification (NCBI taxonomy): domain Eukaryota; kingdom Metazoa; phylum Chordata; class Mammalia; order Carnivora; family Mustelidae; genus Mustela; species Mustela erminea. Next base: position 116,548,411 of record NC_045619.1, read on the forward strand.
CATTAAGCACTCAGATCTACAGCAAAGACCGTGGGACTAGAGGTGAGGAAAGCTTTGTTTCGGCTCTGGTTTTACAGATGCACACTGAATTGTGTGATTTTCATAAGGGCACAGGATTCCCTGTACCCTTGATATGTGAGTTTCAGGGAGACCCCTCCACTGGTTAACCTTTTCTCAAGATTAAAAAAAAGCAAACAGAAAAATCCAGAGCCCATGTGCCCAGACCTTGAGTTCCTTCCAGGTTGTTTGAAACCAATCTATCAACGACCATCTGGAAAAATTCCCTTACCTTTTAAGCCATTTGACATGAGATAGTACAACATAGTCTAAAGCTTGAATCACTGCATGACACTTTTTTTCTTAAATAAAGAAAGATAATTACAATTTAAAAATAGATTTTTCTGTGAAGCAGTCAAATTCCTTCCTCGATTTTATGATTGTTGATACTGGGGTGGGGAAATCTCAATCAGTATTCATTAACTTTTAAATCCAATGGATAATTTATCTAATGTATCAGAAATCCTTTTTTAAAATTAGGAAGTGAAAGCTCAAGCTGTTTTAAACTAAATACTGTACTTCATAAAATTTATAATTTTATACATTTTAATTGTATATATTACTTCAGAACTTGGTAGTTCTATAAAGTTGGCCTTGTTACTTTCAAGTCACTAAAGAGACTCACCACAAGATGGCACTATGCAAGCAGTAGTTAATAAAGAGTCTTACCCTGTGCGGAATGTTTATCTTACATTAGGCCCTCTTAAAAGCAGTGGCACAGGGTAATCTGATAAAGCTATGCATACAGAGACAAATGTCTGTCTTGCTATGTGGGTTTTTAGTAGTCTTTCTTTTGTGTTCTTCATATGTGCTCCTCCCTTCAACCAAGCCTTTCTGGGTAACATGCTATTATCTTGACAGCATGAAGCCAACGGTTAGTTACATATTTTGAGCAGAAGGTGGCTTAGTTAGGTCAGCCTCTGAAAGCGTGTGTTAAGTTTTTCCCTTGGCAAGTGATGGAAAGTATGGGAAGATTATGTTCTGGGTCCTCTGTTGTATTTGCTGTGGATTTCCTGAAGCACCAAACACTTGGTTTCCTTAATTTATCCGTGGAAGCTGAGCAGAACCAGAAAATTCTGCCAGGCTTGTGATTCTCATTTCTGAGAATGCAAGGATGAGTCTGGACTTCGGGGCTCAGTGGCAGCCGTTCACTTCACACGTGAGAGAAAACCTAATATTTTTTTCCACTGGGTGTTCGAATCCTGGATAACTGGGTGATTTGGGGATTAAAGGGGTCCAAAATTCACGTGGCTTTTAATGCTTGGAAAGAGCCACAGGGAAGGATGGAGCCTTTTTTATGTGTGTGGAGAGAATGGTGTGCAGGGTGTGTGTTCTTAATGTTAAATAGAACTCTAACTAGCACTTCCCTGTTGCCATGTAGCTAGGTAAATATTTGCTAAACGCCTACCGCTTCTCTGGATTTGGGGTACGTGTCTACCGGGTATGAAACAGTCTCTGTGGGAAGTGAGCTTACCCCACCCTTATCTCTCTCTTGTGACAGAGTTCACCGAATGACACAAACTCTAGAGGGAACGGAGGCCTTGCCAAGTCTTATCGTTCCCTCTCAGCCACCACTGGAACTTCTGGTGGTCAAGACCAGTGGGTCATTTGTAGGAGCCTTGGAGATAAGGGTAGGCCCAGATGTTCACCTTCTGAGTGTACATTCCTGAAGCAGTAGTATTTCCTAGGGCCTGTGATCAAAATGTATTGAGGAGTAGACCACTTAGTTCTATGGTTGTTAGGGGCCTTGATCTGTAAGAAACACTAAAATACTGTGGAAATGCAATGAGATGGAAAAGGCTATCTTTCAGAATTTTTCTGTGGTAGAATATTCTAAGGGGTAGTAAGAAGTACTTTGATGAGTGGCTTAAGGTAAAGGGAAGCTCGCACCCCCACCCTGCCATACTCCTAAGGGCATGCTAGAAGAAAGACAATAAGCTGTCCAGCAGCCTCCCAGCTGGAGAACTTGTTTGCTAAGTGGGATATACAGTGTGGAGCCTGAATTTTTAGGGACAAAGAGAAGAGGCCGAGTTATCAGACACTTCCGTTTTCTCTGTCTCCCCATCCCTTAACCCTACAGACTCTCGTAATCATCAAACAAATCCTTAAAGATCACAGATTTAAAGGAGTGTCCAGTTATAAGCCTGTGAGAACACCAAGTGTCAAATGTCTTTACCCTGTCCTGGAGAGAGGGCCAGTTGCTGGGAGGACTTCTCAAAGAGAAGCACAAGAAGAAGTTCATGTGAAAAGCTCCTTTTAGAGGGCTCCCTGGTGAGGACTTCAGCTTTTCAGGCCTTCCTTGATGTCCCTCTCCCCCAGGCATCTCAGCATGATGACAGCCACAGATCCTGAATTTTCAAGAACAGTCTGGTTTGAATATTCTGTCCATTTGGTTCAGCTAAGTATATTTTGATTTGACCTTAATGTCTCAACTTCTGACTTCTGATTCAGAAAATTAGTTACCATAGACTCAAGAATTTTGCATTCAGCAGTTCTCTGTTTCTCGTAGTAGGAAATCCTGTACCAGGTCATTGGAGATGGACCACTTGGAAACTGCTAGGCCAGGGGCTGGGCATTGCTTGTGTCAGTCCCCTTGGAAGAATATTGTGATTTGATTTTTTTTTCACTGAGTATAGTTGACAACATAATGTCACATTAGTTCCAGAGGTACAACATAGTGATTCAACAAGTTTACACATTCTGATGTGCTTACCACAAGGGTAGCCACCACCTGTCACCATACAATGCTATAACGATATCATTGGCTGTATTCCTTATGCTGTGTCTTTTATTCTCATGACCTATTCATTCCATCACTGGAAGCCTGTATTATTTCCTACTTCCCTGCACCCATTTTGCCCAGCCTACCTCCTGCCTCCCCTCTGGCAATCATCAGTTTGTTCTCTCTATTTATGAGTCTGATTTGCTTTTTTATTTATATATTTGTCGTAGTCTTTCTTTCTTTTTTTCTTTCTTTCTCTTTTCTCTCTCTCTCTCACTTTCTTTTTAGATTCTGTCTATGAGAAAAACCATATGGTATTTGTCTTTCACAGTCCAACTTTTTCACTTAGCATAATATACTCTAGGTTCATCCATATTGTCTCAAATGGCAAGATCTCATCATTTTTTATGATTGAATAATATTCCTGTGTGTGTGTGTGTGTGTGTGTGTGTGTGTGTGTGTGTACTACATCTTCCCTATCTGTTCCATCGTCGATGGTTAGTTGCTTCCATATCTTGGCTATTGTAAGTAATGCTGCAGTAAACTTAGGTGTGCTTATTATATCTTTTCAAATTACTGTTTTTATTTTCTTGGGGTAAATATCAAAGAGTGGACTTATTGGGGGGCACCTGGGTGGCTCAGTGGGTTAAAGTCTCTGCCTTCGGCTCAGGTCATGATCTCAGGGTCCTGGGATCGAGCCGCACATGGTGCTCTCTGCTCAGCAGGGAGCCTGCTTCCCTTCCTCTCTGCCTGCCTCTCTGCCTACATGTGATCTCTGTCTCTCTCTCTGTCAAATAAATAAATAAAATCTTTAAAAAAAAAAAAAGAGTGGACTTATTGGACCATAGGTAGTTCTACTTTTAATTTTTGAGGAACCTCCATACCATTTTTCTACAGTGGCTATACCAATTTAAATTCCCATAGTATGTGAGGTTTTTTTGTTTTCCCCCCCACATTCTCACCTTCTTTCTTTCTTTTTTTTTTTTTTTCCATTGTGACAGTATGAAGTGGTGTCTCATTGTGGTTTTGATTTGCATTTCCCTGATGATGAGTGATGCTGAACATCTTTTCAGGTGTCTGTTGACCACCTGGATGTTGTCTTTGGGAAAAGGTCTATTCATTTCTCTGCCTATTTTTTAATTGGATTGTTTACCTTTTTGGTATTGAGTTGTATAAGTTCTTTAAATATTTTAGATATTAACCCCTTACTGGATATAGCATTTGTAAATATCATCTCCCATTCAGTTGGTTGGCTTTTGGTTTTGTTGATGGTTTCTTTTGATGCACAAAAGCTTTTTATTTTGATGTAGTCCCAATCGTTAATTTTCCTTTATTTCCCTTGCCTTAGGAGACATATCTAGAAAAATGTTGCTATGGCCAGTGTAGAGAAATTACTGCCTGTGTTCTCTTTTAGGATTTTTATTATTTCAGGTCTCACATAAAAGTCTTTCATCCATTTTGAGTTTAATTTTGTGTATGGTGTTAAAAAGTGGTCCATTTTCATTCTATTACATGTAGCTGTCCAGTTTTCCCAACACCTTTTATTGAAGAGACTTTTCTCCATTGTATATTCCTGCCTCCCTTGTCATAGATTAATTGACCATATAATCATGGCTTTATTTCTGAGCTCTCTATTCTGTTCTCTTGATCTACATGTTTATTTTTGTTCCAGTACTGTACTATTTTGGTTACTATAGCTTTGTAGCATATCTTGAAATTTGGAATTATGATACCTCCCGCTTTCTTTTCTTTATCTTTTTTTAAAGACTTTATTTACTTATTTGAGTGGGAGGAGAGGCAGAGAGAGAGACACATACTCTTTCCTGAGCAGGGTTCCTGACGTGGGGCTTATTCCCAGGACCCTGAGATCATGACCTGAGCCGAAGGCAGATGCTAAACTGACTGAGCCAACCAGGTGCCCTCTAGCTTTATTTTCTTTCTCAAGATTTCTTTGGCTATTTGGGATCTTTTGTGGTTCCATACATATTTTAGTATTATATGTTCTAGTTTTGTGAAAAATGCTATTGATATTTTGATAAGGATTGCACTGAATCTATAGATTGCTTTGGGTAATATGGAAATTTCAACAGTTCTAATCAATGAGAATGGACTGTCCATTTGTTTGTGTCACTTCAGTTTCTTTCCTCAGTGTTTTATAGTTTTCATAGTACAGGTCTTTCACCTCTTTGGTTAAGTTTGTCCCTAAGTATTTTATTCTTATTGATGCAATTGTAAATGGTGCTATCTTCTTAATTTCTCTATCACTTCATTATTAGTGTATAGAAATGCTGATTTCTGGTTATAATTTGGTATCCTGAGTTCATTTATTACTTTTAGCAGTTTCTTTAGGATTTTATATGAATAGTATCATGTTCTCTACAAATAGTGACGCTTTAACTTCTTTACTGATATGGATGCATCCTATTTCTTTTTCTTGTCTATTTGCTATGGCTAGGATTTTCAGTAGTACATTGAATAAAAGTGGTGAAAGTGGGTATCCTTGTCTTGCATAGAAGGCTATTATTGATGCTGAAGTAAATTGGTCACTGTGGTAAGGAGACAAAATAAATTAAGGACTTAATTTAAGCTTAATGGAGAGAAATATTTTTAGACAGCTTTGAGTTATTCAAGAAGGGCCCTCTTGAAGTGTGAATGGAGTATAGATACAGCAGTCCAATCTCCTGGCTCTGGAATGTCATCATTGACAGAAGGTTCTTCAGATTGTCCAGCCTCTTGCATCTTCTGGGTCATATTTAGTGATCCTTTCTTATAGTCCATTTCTTTCCATTTCTTGAATTCCTCTTTTATTTTGCCAAAGTAGTCTATCAGGTAATCTTTTCATGGTGGATACATGGGCAGTTAACCTTCTGAGTTTTTGCATGCATGTCCCACAGTGTCTTTCGGTTCCTTCACATTCGATTGATAATTTGAGATTATCTGGATTCAGAACCATATCCCATTAAAAATTTGAACATATTGCTTCATTGTCTACTAGAAGAAAATTTAAATGAGAGCTTTCTTTCAGCCATTTCTGTCAGCCATCAAGCGTCTCCACTCCTATTAACTTCTGCTTCTTGGGCAAAGCATTTCCTCATAACCAGAGTGGGGTAATAACTTTTGGTTAGAATTTCCTCTGAGAATGCATCTGCCTCAAGAGTATTAAGCACTTATACTCAGGGTGAAAAAACATTAATTTTCAGGACCAGGGTCTGGAAGTTGGGCCTTTTATGGAATTAGTGGCTCATCATCCAAGAGACTAAAAGATTAATTTACTCCTGGTGGCCTCCTAATTGCACTGGGCTGAACGCCAGCTACATGCCTAAAATCTAGCATCTAGACACCATTTTAACTAACCAGGGAGCTACCTATTTCTGACTGGGCTTCAGAGTACAGAATACCTGTTTGGTAATTGTCAACTTCCTGGTCTTAAAAACATTTGCAATGCTTGCTGAGTCATAGGAAGAGAGATAACTAGGACACTTGGATGCCAGTATAAGGGACAGGAGTAAGGGATGTTCTTAGCAAGAGGTGATAGCTGATTATAGTCCCTCAATATAACTGATGGTTTTGAATTATGAATCAACTGGAGGAGAAATTGCTAACTCTCAGAGCTGGCTAAAAGTGGGAGGGACTACCTTGGGAATCTGTGAGTTCCTCGATATAGAAATTAGTCTTGGTGGAGAATTTCTCATGGTTGAGAAAGAAACAAGTTCTTTTTCAACCATGATAATTTATGTTTGCAGTTTTAAGCATGACACCTGGCACACAGTAGATGCTCAATATATACTAAATAAAATATTTGTGGACTTGATTACCATGTATCCACCAAGTTAAATGGCATCACTGTTTTTGCTTGCTATAGTTCAAGTTTATACTAAGCAGGTTTTAGTTGCAACTAATATTAGCTACTTATATCGAAAAGTTAATAGAATAATCTCTTCCACAAACAGTAGCTGAGTTTGAATTGGGGACCAGCACTGCTAAAAACTGGTGAATGGACCTAACACACAGGTAGGGAACATGAAGCAGTTAAACAGCAAAGACCTTCTTCTTCTTCTTTTTTTTTTAAGATTTTATTTCTTTATTTATTCATGAGGGGGAGAGAGAGAGAGAGAGAGGAAGAGGCAGAGGGAGAAGCAGACTCCCTGTTGAGCAGGGAGCCCGATGTGGGGCTCCATCCCAGGACCTGGGATCATGACTTGAGTAGAAGGCAGACACTTAACCGACTGAGCCACCCAGGTGCACCAGCAAAGCCCTTCTTAATCATGTGGATTAGGCACAGGGCTTTTGAATAATAGGAAACAAGTTCTAGGCAACACCACACCTGGAAAATACAGCTTTCCTTGTCCGTGAAGGTTGAAGAAGGCAGAGCATGGCCCATCTCCTACAGTTCTTTCGTCCACCTACTTGTGGAGTGAGATTAGAGACAGAATCTGTAAGGGTGGGGACAACAGAGACACAGTTGATGGTGCCCATTCATTCAGTTAGAAAGCTTGAAAAGATGGAGACTTTCTGGTAGAATGTGGAGGAGGAGCCACCCAAAGGAGCACAAGTATCTGCCCACCTGGCCTGGCTGACAGAAAGTAAGGAGTCTGGCAGCCCAGACTTACTGCCTTCACCTCATGATGTTTCTGAATCAAAAATCAGAACTTATGGTCTGAGGGAGGATGTATCCTGGCTTGTGAATTTATTTTCATATATGAAAATAATATCACAAGGTTATAGGAAGATACAAAAATACCTCTGGGCTCTCTGCATATCACATATAATTTATTAGAGATAGATGGGCTATTACAGTTGTGATGCCAATATAATGTTTACAGTTGGCATTTTTTCCCTACTTAATATATACATTTTGCTAGATGGTTTCTCTTAACTTGTGTTTCACACTTTTAGCTTCTTGTGGCTAAGTGGTATTTTGTTAAGCAGAAGGAATGATAACATCTAACATGTACTGTTTGTATTATTGTCAGCTTTCCATGTTTATCTGATTTATTTCTTACAACTTTAGGATAGCAGCTCTTTTATTTATTTATTTATTTTTTCAGATGAAGGACTGGTAACACAGCCCAGGAGTGGCAGAGCTGGTTCTGCCCAGGTCTAATTCCAGACCCTGAGCTTTTTTTTTTTTTAAAGATTTTATTTATTTATTTGACAGACAGAGATCACAAGTAGGCAGAGAGGCAGGCAGAGAGAAAGAGGAGGAAGCAAGCTCCCCGCTGAGCAGAGAGCCTTATGTGCTGCTAGATCCCAGGACCCCGGAATCATGACCTGAGCCAGAGGCAGAGGTTCAACCCACTGAGCCACCTAGGTGCCCCTGGGCCCTGAGCTTTTAACCAGGGTGCTGATCATTTCCTTTCTATGTGGACATTTAAATTACTTCTTTTTTTTTCTTTTGTTATTATAACCAAACCCACAAGGAACATCTCTATCCATACGCCATCTCTGATGTAATGTTGTTGCTCTAAATAATGAAGTTAGAATGTGACTATTTTAATGACAGTTGGCGCATTGTGCTAAAATGACTTCGAAAATAATTATGCCCATTTGTAATATATAAATGACATATAAACATGACACCTTCTTTGTCCATCAATCTATAAATTACATCCTGCTAGCATTAGTTAGGTTAATGTAAAATTTTGTTTTGCTAATTAAGTAGCAGAATGAAAATACAGTATTTTGATATTTATAATTAGAACAATTAAATAATATTTCATATATATTTCCACTGGCTAAATAATTCTTTGAATTGTAGCTTTATGTCCTCTTCCCATTTATCCAGAAGATGTTTTAAAAAGTCAATTATAAGGATTTTCTCTTAGTAATAACAATATTAACCCTTTGTTAGAGTTGGTGCAAATATCTCTCTTGGTCTGTTTGCATTTTAATTGTTTTTCTCATTTGACGTGTTTCCAAATATGTCATTTCAAGCTGTTTTATTTAACATGCTGCTTCTAGACACAATTATCTCTTCCAACTTCTCCAGATATTTCAAGATGATCTTACTTTCCTGCTCTTTGGTTAAGCAATACTGTTTGAAATTTATACCGATTTTTGGTGTGACAGATATGCCTGACATGCTCAAGGCTGTTTCACAACAAACAAAAAAATCTTTCACCCCAACCTGCACCCACCCAGCTCCCCACCCAGCGACTGCTCTTTCTTCACTTCCTCACCTCCCACGCACCTCCACCCACTCCAGTTTGGATTCCATCTCAATCATACTAACAATATCCTTCTCCACTCACCAATGACCTATACTTTCATCTCTGTTGAGTAAATTACTAGGAGTTGGCAGATCATACGGCAATTATATATTCAGTCTTATAAAAAAAAAAAAAAACCTGCTACGGTCTTATCCAAAGTAGTTGTACCATTTTAAAGTCCTACTAACACTGTAAGAAAATTCCAGTTGCTTCATCCTCTTGCCAGCATTTCATATAGTCAGTCTTTTAAATTTCAGCTTTAATGGGCATCAAGTGGCATGTCACTCTGAGTTTAATTTTCATTTCTGCAGTGACTTAATGATTTTGAACACCTTTCTTTGTGCTCGCTGGTGATTTGTGTATCATCTTTAGTGAAATGTCTGTTAAAATCTTTTGTCCATTTAAAAATTAGTTTTGTCTTCTTATTTTTGACTTGTGGAAATACTTTATATATTGTGGCTATAAGATTTCTGTCAGATACATGTATTGTATATTTCTCCCAGCCTGTGGCTTGCCTTTTCAACGTTCTTAATGGTGTTCTTTGAACAGGGTTTTTAATTGTGATGATTTACAGTTTATCAATCTTTTCTTTTACAGTTAATACTTTCTGAGTTCTAGGAAATTGTTGCCTACCCCTAGGTCATGAAAATATTCCTATTTGTTTTCTTCTAGAAGCCTTATAGTTTTGGCTTTTACTTTCAGGTCTAAGATCCATCTTTATTTTTTTTTTCCTAAAGATTTTATTTATTTATTTGAGAGAGAGCATGAGAGAGAGAGAGAGAAAGAGAGAGAGAGAGAGGGAGGAGGGGAAGGGCAGAGGGAGAAAGAGAAACAGACTCCCTGCTGAGCATGGAACTTAACGTGGAACTCGATCCCAGTACTCAATGCTTAACCGACTGAGTCACCCAAGCGTCCCTGTCTAAGATCCATCTTAAATAAATTTGTGTGTGTGGTGTGAGGCAAGGGTCAAAGTACACTGTTATTTTAATATGGATATTCAGTAGTTCCACCATGACTTGTTGAAATGAATTCCCACTCTAAATTACCTGTGCATCTCTGATTAAAATCAACTGATCACATTTTACACATACACACAATTTCTGGACTCCCTATTCTGTTCCATCGATGTCTTTGTCTGTCTTTGCACCAATACCAAATTGTTTTGTAGTTTTATAGTAAGCCTTGAAACTGGGTGGTATAAATCTTCTAATCTGGTACTCCTTTTCTCCAAGATTAATTTGGCCATTCTGAGTCTTTGTATCTTAGAATCAGCCTACTAATTTTTTTTTTCTAAAGATTTTATTTATTTATTTGACACGGAAAGAGAGAGAGAGAGCACAAGCAGGCAGAGCAGTAGGCAGAAGGAGAGGGAGAAGCAGGCTCTCCATGGAGCCAGGTGCCCCATGCAGGGCTTGATCCCAGGACTCTTGGATCATGAGTTGAGCTGAAGGCAGCTGCTTAACTGATTGAGCCACCCAGGTACCCCAGCCTGCTAATTTTTTTTTTTTAAGATTTTATTTATTTATTTGACAGAGAGAGAGATCACAAATAGGCAGAGAGATAGACAGAGAGAGAGATGAGGAGAAGCAGGCTCCCTGCTGAGCAGAGAGCCCAATGCGGGACTCGATCCCAGGCCCCTGGGATCATGACCTGAGCCGAAGGCAGAGGCCCAACCCACTGAGCCACCCAGGCGCCCCCAGCCTGCTAATTTTTATAAAACCTGTTGGTATTTTGATTGGGATCATGTTGACTCTATAGATCACTTTGAAGAGAACTAACGTCTTAACAAACTGAGCCTTCCAACTCATGCATATGATGTGTCTATTTATTACTTAGGCATTTAAGAAGTTCTTCTCCGCAATGTTTTTGCACCATTTTATTTATTTACTTAAATTCAATTAGCCAACATATAATAAGTTATTAGTTTCAGATACAGAGTTCAGTAAGTCATCGGTTGCATGTAACACCCAGTGCTCATCACATCACATGCCCTTCTTAATGCCTATCACCCAGGTACCCCATTCCCCCCATTCCATTTCCCCCAACCACCTCCTCCAGCAACTCTGTTTCCTATAGTTAAGAATCTCTTGTGGTTTGCTTCCCTTTCTGATTTCTTCCCATTCTCTTTTCCCTCCCTTCTCCTATGATCCTCTGTGTTATTTCTTATATTCCACCTATGAGTGAAACAATATGATAATTGTCTTTCTCTGAATGACTTATTTTGCTCAGCATAATCCCTCTAGTTCCATCTACATTGATGTAAATGGTAAGTATTCATCCTTCCTGATGGGTGAGTAATATATACCATATCTTCCTTATCCATTTATCTTATCCATTATCTGTCAATTTAGCCCTTTCCACTGTTTGGCTACTATGGCCATTGCTGCTATAAACATTAGGGTGCAGGTGCCCCTTCCAGTTGCTACATTTATATCTTTGGGGTAAATACCCAGTAGTGCAATTGCTGGGTCAAAGTGCAGCTCTGTTTTTAACTTCTTGAGGAACCTCCATACTGTTTTCCAGAGTGACTGTACCAGCTTGCATTCCCACCAACAGTGTAAGAGGGTTCCCCTTTCTCCACATCCTTAGCAACATTTTTTGTTTCCTGAGTTGTTAATTTTAGCCACTCTGACTGGTGTGAGGTGGTATCTTATGGTGGTTTTGAATTGTATTTTCCAGATGCCCTGTGATGTGAAGCATTTTTTCATGTGTCTGTTGGTCATTTGTATGTCTTCTTTGGAGAAATGTCTGTTCTTGTCTTCTGCCCATTTCTTGACTGGATTATTTGCTTGTTGGGTGTTAGGTTTGATAAATTCTTTATAGATCTTGGATACTAGTGCTTTATCTTATATGTCATTTGCGAATATCTTCTCCCATTCTGTAGGCTGCCTTTTAGTTTTGTGAAGGTTTCCTTTGCTGTGTAGAAACTTTTTTTATCTTGATGAAGTCCCAATAGTCCATTTTTGCTTTTGTTTTCCCTTGCCTTTGAAGACCTGTCTAGTAAGAAGTTGCTGTGACTGGGGCACCTGGGTGGCTCAGTGGGTTAAAGCCTCTGCCTTCAGCTTAGGTCATCATTTCAGGATCCTAGGACTGGGCCCCACATCAGGCTCTCTGCTCAGCAGAGAGCCTGCTCCCCCCTCTCTCTGCCTGCCTCTCTGCCTACTTGTGATCTGTGTCTGTCAAATAAATAAATAGAATCTTAAAAAAAAAAAAGTTGTTGTGACTGAGGTTGAAGAAGTTGCTGTCTTTGTTCTTCTCTAGGATTTTGATGGATTCCTGTCTCACATTTAGGTCTTCCATCCATTTTGAGTTTATTTTTGTGTATGGTATAAAAAAAATGGTCCAGTTTCACTCTTCTACATGTGGCTGTCCAATTTTCCCAATGCCATTTGTTGAAAAGATTATCTTTTTTCTGTTGGATCTTCTTTTCTGCTTTGTCAAAGATCAGTTGACCATAGAGTTGAGGGTCCATGTCTGGGTTCTCTATTCTCTGTTCCATTGGTCTTTGTGTCTCTTTCTGTGCCAGCACCATACTGTCTTGATGATTATAGCTTTGTAATAGAGCTTAAAGTCCAGCATTGTGATGCCCCCAGCTTTGATTTTCTTTTTCAACATTCCTCTGGCTATTTGGAGTCTTTTCTACATATTTTAGGATTATTTGTTCCATCTCTGTGAAAGATGTTGATGGTATTTTTGATAGGGATTGAGTTGAATGGGTAGATTGCTCTGGATAGCATAGACATTTTAACAATATTTATTCTTCCAATCCATGAGGATAGAATGTTTTTCCATCTCTTTGTGTCTTCCTCAATTTCTTTCATAAGTGTTCTGTAGTTTTTAGAGTACAGATCTTTACCTCTTTGGTTAGGTTTATTCCTAGGTATTATATGGTTTTTGGTGCAATTTTAAATGGGATCAACTCCTTAATTTCTCTTTCTTCTGTCTCATCACTAGTGTATAAAAATGCAACTGATTTCTGTGAATTGATTTTATATCCTGCCACCTTGCTGAATTCCTGTATCAGTTCTAGCAATTTTAAGGTAGAGTCTTTTGGCTTTTCCACATAAAGTATCATGTCATCTGCAAAGAGTGAGAGTTTGACTTCTTCTTTGCCAGTTCAAATGCCTTTTATTTCTTTTTGTTGTCTGATTGCTGAGTCTAGGGCTCCTAGTACTATGTTGAACAACAGTAGTGAGAATGGACTTCCCTGTCATGTTTCTGATCTTAGCGGGAAAGCTCTCAGTTTTTCCCCTTTGAGAATGATAATTGCTGTGGGCTTTTTGTAGATGATTTTTAGGGAATTGAGGTATGTTCCCTTTATTCCTATATTTTGAAAAGTTTTAATTAGGAAAGGATGCTGTTTTTGTCAAATGCTTTTTCTGCATCAATTGAGGGGAGCATATGGTTCTTGTCCTTTCTTTTGTTAATGTGGTATATCACATTGGCTGATTTGTGAACATGGCCCTGTAGCCCAGGAATAAATCCCACATGGTCATAGTGAATAATCCTTTTAATGTACTGTTTGATCCTTTGGGCTAGTATCTTGGTTAGAATTTTTGCATCCTTGTTCATCAGGGATATTGGTCTATAATTCTCCTTTTTGGTGGGGTCCTTGTCTGGTTTGGGGATCAAGGTAATGCTGGCCTCATAGAATGAGTTTGAACATTTTCCTTCCATTTATATTTTTTAAAACAGCTTCAGAAGAATAGGTGTTAGTTTATCTTTAAATGTTTGGTAGCATTCCTGTGAGAAGCCATCCAGCTCAGGACTCCAGTTGATTGGGAGATTTTTCATTACTTCTTCAATTTCCTTGCTGATTATTGGCCTGTTAAGGTTTTCTATTTCAGTTTTGGTAGTATGTAAGTTTCTAGGAATACATATATTTCTTCCAGATTGCCTAATTTTTTGGCATATAGTTGCTCAAAATACATTCTTAAAATTGTTTGTATTTCTTTGATGTTGGTAGTAATCTCTCCTCTTTCATTCATGATTTTATTAATTTGGGTCCTTTCTCTTTTCTTTTTGACAAGTCTGGCCAGGGGTTTATTGATTTTATTAATTCTTTCAAAGAATCAGTTTCTAGTTTCATTGATATGTTCTATTGTTCTTTTGGTTTCTACTTCATTGTTTTATGCTGTGATCTTTATTATTTCCCTTCTCTTGCTTGGTTTAGGCTCTATTTGCTGTTCTTTCTCCAGCTCCTTTAGGTGTAAGGTTAGCATGTATATTTAAGACTTTTCTAGTTTCTTGAGAAAGGCTGTATTGCTATGTACTTTGCTCTTAGGACCACCTTTGCTGCATCCCAAAGGTTTTGAACAGTTGTGTTTTCATTTTCATCTGTTTCCATGAATTTTGTTAATGCTTCTTTAGTTTCCTGGTTGAGCTGTTCATTCTTTAGTAGGATGTTCTTTAGCCTCCATATTTGAGTTCCTTCCAAATTTCCTTCTATTAGAGTTCCAGTTTCAAAGCATTGTGGTCTGAAAATATGTAGGAAATAATCACAGTCTTTTGGTACTGGTTGAGACCTGGTTTATGACCCAGTATGTGATCTATTCTGGAGAATGTTCCATGTGCACTTGAGAAGAACATGTATTCTGTTGCTTTAGGATGGAATACTCTCTATATATATCTGTGAAGTCCATCTTATCCAGTGTGTCATTCAAAGCCCTTGTTTCTTTGTTGATATTCTGCTTAGATTATTTGTCCACCACTGTGAGTGGGTTGTTAAAGTCCTTTATTATTATTGTATTTTCAATATGTTTCTTTAATTTTGTTATTAATTGGCTTATATAATTGGCTGCTCCCAGTTAGGAGGATAAATGTTATAATTGTTAGATCTTCTTGTTGGATGAACCTTTAAGTATAATCTAGTGTCCCTCTTCATCTCTTACCACAGCCTTAGGTTTAAAGCCTAGTTTGTCTGATATAAGGATTGCTATCTCAGCTTTCTTTTTTTTTTTTTTAAGATTTTATTTATTTTTTTGACAGGCAGAGATCACAAGTAGGTAGGCAGGCAGAGAGAGAGAGGAGGAAGCAGGCTCCCCACCGAGCAGAGAGCCCGATGTGGGGCTCGATCCCAGGACCCCGGTATCATGACCTGAGCCGAAGGCAGAGGCTTTAACCCATTGAGCCACCCAGGCGCCCTCAGCTTTCTTCTGATGTCTATTAACATGATAAATGTTCTCCACCCCATCACTTTCAATCTGGAAGTGTCCTTGGGTCTAGAATGAGTCTCTTGTAGAGAGCATATGGATGGGTCTTATTTTTTATCTAATATGATACCCTGTGTCTTTTGATTGGAGCCCATTTACATTCAGAGTAAATATTGAAATATATGAATTTAGTGCCTTTGTATTACCTGTAAAGTCACTGTTTCTGTATATTGTCTCTGCCTTCTGGTCTATGTTATTTTAGGGGTCTCTCTTCTCTTACAGGATACCCTTTAACTCTTTTTGCAGGGCTGGTTTAGTGATCACAAATTCCTGAAGTTTCTGTTTTTCCTGGAAGCTCTTTATTTTCCCTTCCATTCTGAGTGACAGTCTTGCTGATAAAGGTTGCATATTTTTCTCATTTAGTACCCTGAATATATCATGTTAGCCCTTTCTGGCTTCCCAGGTCTCTTTGGATAGGTCTGCTGCCAGTCTAATTAATGTATCTACCCTTGTAGGTTAAGGACTTCTTGTCTTGCTTATCTTTCAGGATTTTCTTATCTCTGAAATTTGTAAGCTCACTATTATATGTCGGTTTGATCTATTTTTGTTGATTTTGAGGGGGGTTCTCTGTGCCTCCTGGACTTGAATGTCTGTTTCTTTCCACTGATTAGAAAAGTTCTCAGCTGTGACTTATTCAAATATACCCTCTATACCCCCCTTCTCTTTCCTCTTCCTTTGGGACCACAATCAATCTAATACTGTTTTGCTTTATGGTATCACTGATTTCTTAAAGTCTCCCCTCATGATCCCTTAGATGTTTTTCTTTTTTACTTAGTTTCCTTACTTTCCAACATTTGTCTTTTATGTCATGACTCTCTCTTCTGCCTCATTTATCCTAACTGTTAGAGCATCCAAGTGCAACTCCACTTGCCAGGGGCCTGGGCTCATTGTAATTGCTTCAGGTTGCTCTGTGTGGCTTTTGCTCCCTGAAGACTTTCTGCACTGCTGTAGAGAGTGAAAATAAAAAAGGCAGTGCCCCAATCTCCAGCCTCATAGCTGAAAGATCGCAACCCTTGCTTTTCAGTAAACCCTCAGGTAGAGGCAGTCTTCACATTTGTGTGCGCCAAACTCTGCAGACTCCTGCCATGCACACCCTCATTGATCCTCCCTGGGGAAGAAGGAGGGTTGCAGGCTTTCTGCCCTTTGAAAGGCCCCCAAATGGAGAGTGGTTGCCCAGTTGTGCCGGGATTCGCTGTTTATGGCAACACTGAACTGAAAGCCCACTCCTGGATTGCTGTTTGCAGCTGGCGTCTCTGCTCTGATGCTTGGAAACTCTGCCAGCTCAGGCACCCCTGTTCTTTCTTTGACCCTGAGGATCTGAGACCACACTGTCCCATCTAGTATTCTGCCCCACTTTACCACCTGAGCACCTTCCAAGCAAGGTTGTCTCTGATTTTTCTGATTTTGTGCTTTGGGGCTATATTACTTTCCAGGAGCTGGCTTTCAGAGCCTCCCTTCGCCTTCCGTTTGTTTTCAGATATATCCCCTAAGATTTACTCCTCTGTACCTCCTACCTTGCAAAAAGTGGTCACTTTTCTATTTGTAGAATTCCAGCAATTCTTTTCTTACACTTCGGGTTGAATTCACAGGTGTTCAGAGTGGTTTGATAGATATCTAGCTGAATTCAAGGGACCAGATGAAACGAGGTCCCTTACTCTTCTGCCATCTTGCCGCCTGTTTTGCCCTTTTTAATGTAGAGATCTTACACATCTTTTATGTATTCCTAAGTATGTCATAGTTTTGATGCTATTATAATTGTCATTTCAAAATTTTATTTATTTGTTTATTTATATTTTAATTCTGGTATAGTTAACATATAGGGTTATATTAGTTTCGGCTGTACAGTATAGTGATTTAAATTATATTTATTGCTAACATATAGAAATACAGTTGATTTTTGTTTATTTAACTTACATTCTGTAATTTTACTAAATTCATTTATTAGTTCTTTTAGTGGTTTTTGTTTTGTTTTTCCAGTTTCCTTAGCTTTTTTTATGTTGACAGTAATACCATCAGCCAATAATGACAGTTTTAATTCTTCATTTTCAAGCTCTATACCACTAATTAACTGATTAACAAATGAATTTTTGTGTTATGGCACAAGCAATGTCAAAGTAGTAAAAGCAGACATCCTTGCCTCATTCTCAGTCTTAGAATAAATTAAATATTTCAACCTTCAGTATGATATTTTTATCATGAATAGGTGTTGAAATTTGTCAAATGCTTTTCTGCATCCACAGTTACCATGAGTTTTCTTATTTATTCTGTTAATGTGGTGAAATATATTCATCTATTTTCAAGTACATCCTTGGAACAAAACCCACTGAGTTATGATATATTATTACAAATATTTCTTGCTTTGCTAATATCTTGTCAACAGCTCCATCTTTGTTCTTGAGGGATGGTGGTCTATTCTTTTCTTTTAATTTGTAATACTCATCAGGTTATTTCACAGGGTTTACTTTAGGCTATTTGTTACAATCCTAAGGTCATATCCTTGCTGTTTAGTTTGGAATATTTCTGTTCATCTGTTTGGGTTCACTGATTCTCTTCCTATTAATGCCAGGTGATGAATGTTATTTCAGATATTTTTTCTGTTCTGGGATTTCCATTTGGCTTTTTTGTTGTTGTTTTTCAATATTGCTTTTATGAGACTGATGCACTGCCTACTGCACTAAGGAGGCACCTCTTGATATTGCTTTTAAAGTCACCATTTCTTTCCCCTTTGCATCTGTCTTTTCCTTCACAATTTTTTGCCATATTAATTTGCTAATTCCAACAAACAGTTCATCCCTGGGTCTGCTTTTATTAGCTGTTTTTCATCCTTTTGCCATTGGGTATACTTTTTCCCTGCATTTTTTCCTGTCTGGTAACTTTTCTTTTCTGAGTTTATAATTGTTATTGGCATGAAGATTAATTAACAGCAAATTACTGGTAGCAGAACTCTTCCTATCCTTTCATTTGTTCAATAAATAAGTTAAAGTGATTTTCAGAAGTTATAAACCCTAGGCTCTAGTCCCATTCCTGCTACTTGTTAGCTCTAAGATCTTGGACAACTTACTTAGCTTTTCTGAGCCTCATGTTTCTTTATACTTCAAAAAGGTATCACCTAGCTCTAAGATTCTGTGATTTTATGATTATCAGGTGTTGGTACTAGGACTCAAGCACAGGTTTGGGGACCAATTTTCAACTCATTTACCTCAGAAAGTTCTGCTGACTGAATACCCTTCCTATCTCTGAAAAGTTTTGTCTGTTTTCCTTTGCTAATATAACCAGCCAACTGCAACTACCCCACCCCAGAGAGCCTTCACCTTTGAAGTCCTTTTTTTGCCCCAACATATCTCTTTCAGGAGAAAGAACTGGAAAGAGTATCTGGGAAGATAAGCATGGATGGAAAACATCTTACAGCAGAGGAATTTTTGTTGCTAGAAACTTGTCACCAATGGAAAATTTGGCTCCACCTTGAACATACTGAATCAAAAATTTCGGGGGTGGGACCCAGTACTGTGTGTTTAAAAAACTCTCCAGCTCTGGGTGATTATAATGTATACTCAAGATTGAGAACCACTGGTACAGGGGGCTTAGGTGAAAATAGAGCATGAACTATCAGAGGGTCTTGTGGTGGGGGTGGTGGTGAGTGCAACAGTAAAACACATAAGAGTTTTTTTGTTTTGTTTTTGTTTTGCTTTTACTCTTAAAAATAGAAACCAGGGACTATTTTGGTCTTTGGAAAATGGTCACTCAAAGGAGTGTGTTACATTTTGGGGGGAGGGTGATATTTAGGCTGTTTCACAAAGTAAAGGATTGAGGCAGAACCCCATGACCTGTGGACAGACACTTCTCCAACGAAGATATACAAATGGCTATCAGACACATGAAAAAATGTTCATCATCACTAGCCATCAGGGAGATTCAAATTAAAACTACATTGAGATATCATCTTACACCAGTTAGAATAGCCAAAATTAACAAGACAGTAAACAACATGTGTTGGAGGGGTTGTGGAGAAAGGGGAACCCTCTTACACTGTTGGTGGGAATACAAGTTGGTGCAGCCTCTTTGGAGAACAGTGTGGAGATTCCTCAAGAAATTAAAAATAGAACTCCCCTATGACCCTGCAATTGCACTCCTGGGTATTTACCCCAAAGATACAGATGTAGTGAAAAGAAGGGCCATCTGTACCCCAATGTTTATAGCAGCAATGGCCACGGTCGTCAAACTGTGGAAAGAACCAAGATACCCTTCAACGGACAAATGGATAAGGAAGATGTGGTCCATATACACTATGGAGTATTATGCCTCCATCAGAAAGGACGAATACCCAACTTTTGTAGCAACATGGACGGGACTGGAAGAGATTATGCTGAGTGAAATAAGTCAAGCAGGGCGCCTGGGTGGCTCAGTGGGTTAAGCTGCTGCCTTCGGCTCAGGTCATGATCTCAGGGTCCTGGGATCGAGTCCCGCATCGGGTTCTCTGCTCAGCGGGGAGCCTGCTTCCCTCTCTCTCTCTCTCTCTCTGCCTGCTTCTCTGCCTACTTGTGATCTCGCCTGTCTAATAAATAAATAATTAAAATCTTTAAAAAAAAAAAAAAGAAAGAAGTCAAGCAGAGAGAGTCAATTATCATATGGTTTCACTTATTTGTGGAGCATAACAAATAGCATGGAGGACATGGGGAGAAAGAGAGGAGAAGGGAGTTGGGGGAAATTGGAAGGGGAGGTGAACCATGAGAGACTATGGACTCTGAAAAACAATCTGAGGGTTTTGAAGGGGCGGGGGGTGGGAGGTCGGGGTACCAGGTGGTGAGTATTATAGAGGGCACGGATTGCATGGAGCACTGGGTGTGGTGCAAAAATAATGAATACTGTTATGCTGAAGATAAAAAATAAATTAAAAAAAAAAAAAAAAACCCATGACCTAGAAGACAGGGTAGGATTTTCTCCATACTGTTTCACTCCAAACCAAGTTGATTCTTAGGTCCTCTGAGGTCAGAATTATTTCGGGGAGGTTTCCCTGCAGTCATACTGACTCTGATATGGATGGAGGTTTGGTGCTGGTTTTTCCCATGTAGGAGTTTAGGTTGTCCGCTTAGACTCTCATGGAGCCCACTGTTTGGTTCCTATGGTGACTTGAGTGTGGTCACTCAGCCTATAGGCAGGTCCTGGTTAGTAGGCCTAGGAGCAATCTGGAAGGTTTGGCTGACCTGGGTTATAGCACACAGGATGTTATCTTGGCAACACACCAGGGCCTATGGTTTTATTTCCAAATAGGGAAAGATGGAGGTATTTCTCTAGCTAGAGGGACAAGGGAGCCAACATCTTTGGAGCACTTGTTAAGTATAAGTGGATTCAAAAAAGGAAGGGGCACCTGGCTGGCTCAGTGGGTGGAGCATAAGGCTCTCAGTCTTGGGGTTGTGGGTTCAAGCTCCACACTGGATGTAGAAATTACTTAAAAATAAAATCTTTAGGGGCACCTGGGTGGCTCAGTGGGTTAAAGCCTCTGCCTTCGGCTCAGGTCATGATCCCAGGGTCCTGGGATTGAGCCCCGCATAGGGCTCTCTGCTCAGCGGGGAGCCTGCTTCCCTTCCTCTCTCTCTCTGCCTGCCTCTCTGCCTACTTGTGATCTCTGTCAAATAAATAAAATCTTTAAAAAAATAAAAAATAAAAATAAAATAAAATCTTTTAAAAAAATAAGAACAAGAAGGAAACCTGGTTCATGATTGGGCTGAGGAAGAGTCTTATTTAAACCCCATGGTAGGTTTGGTGAAACAAGTAATATAGACTTGTCTAGGAGAGAGAGAACATCCTCTCGTGTTTCCTGGTTTCGTAGGGATTACTGTACTTAAAATCTTGTTAAGAAACTTCTGCTACCTGGTAGAGCATTGCTTTCATCATATCATCCTCTTGCTCAAGACTTCACTCCTGTCCGCCATGCAAAGGCTGCTTTTTTGCTCCAGCCTCTTTCCCAGACTTTCAACCTCCTTCATTAATTTGGTGTAATCCCACCTTTCTAACCTACCAATATCAACTGCTGCATGTTCCCAGCAATTTCTGGATGTCTCCTTGCTCACACCGCTCTCTTGCATACCATCATGTCTTTACTCAGCCTGCTTGCCTTCCCTAAGCCCGCTGACCATCTTTCATAACCCAGCACCCAGGCCGTGATTATATCAGCCCACATTAGACTCAGTTTCCCTAATTCAACCACCAATTTAGTGCCTGCATATACACTATCTTGCATTTTTTAACTTATTGGCTCTCTAGCTGGTTATTCACAGATGCTTGAAGTCAGCCTCCTTTGCATTCTTTGAAAGGGCTGAGTACAGGAAAAATGAAAATACCCAGTCATTGGTAGAGCAGAGATTTGATATGTTGGATATTAATGAATGGAATCAAGGCCTTCCCAATAATGTTCCAAGGAGCATGAGCTGGGTGTGGTGATAATAGTTCTGTCCACATATAGAATGCCTCTTAACATCTTTGATTGCCCTTCCCCAGTGGCAGCAGTTCTTCATGTTACCCCATGTAACATGTTACCCAATTAAAGACAATAAGCTGAAGTTTGGTGGATGGGATTAAAAATAGGGTTGTTTTTGTTTTTGTTTTCACATGGCCATTTCTGTTCCACTTGTTTGGACCACAGCTGCTGCCCATTATTATCCTGTGTATCTGGCTAATAGTCTGCAGGGGAATTTTTCAGTTTTATGAGAAGTGGCGCTAGGCATTTCCCCCTAAATACACAGTGACTGTAAAATTTTAGGTGGTTCTTCAGATAATGTTGCCTCTCTTAGACATTAATGACATTGGAATGAATTGATGTCACCAATATGGAGGACATATGGGCAGATGGATAGACACAAATAGAAACCAGACTCAGCCCAACATTAGAAATCTGTTTACCCCCAATGGTTCTTTGTCTATGGACTTTGCTGTCTGCACATACACACATACCCTAAATCTCCTTTGTTTAACACAGACAAAACCGACAATCACAATCAATCACACAGGGAGACTGATCCTGCCCCTCCTCCCTTTTGCACTGATGAAGTTCCTTTTAAAAACTTTAATTTTTGCTATGCAAATAATATATGGTAAATGCATGAAAATTAGAAATGTAGACAACAAAAAGAAAGCATTTACTTGAAATCACACCATCCAGACACAACTACTCTTACCATTTTACCCAATGCATTCCTCTCATGCGGATGAGTGTATAAATAGAAGCATGTAAACTTTTAAGAGTGTAGTCACAATAAACATATTGTTATAAAGTTTTTCATTCATTGTATTTTTTAAAACTTCTTTTCAATGTTCCAGAATTCATTGTTTATGTACCACACCCAGTGCTCCATGCAATATGTGCCCTCCATAATACTCACCACCAGGCTCACCCAACCTTCCACTCCCCCCCCCCTTCCAAAACCCTTAAAGTTTGTTTCTCAGAGTCCATGGTCTCTCATGGTTTGTCTTGCCCTCCAATTTCCCCCAACTCACTTCTCTCCATCTCCCCATGTCCTGTGTGTTATTCCTTATGCTCCGCAAATAAGCGAAACCATATGATAATTCACTCTGTCTGCTTGACTTATTTCACTCTGCATAATCTCCTCTGGTTCTGTCCATTGATACAAAAGTTGGGTATTCATCCTTTCTGATGGAGGCACAATACTCCATAGTATATATGGACCATATCTTCTTTATCCATTCGTCCGTTGAAGGGCATCTGAGTTTTTTCTACAGTTTGGCAACTGTGGCCATTGCTTTTATGAACATTGGGGTACAGATGGCCCTTCTTTTTACTACATCTGTATCTTTGGGGTAAATACCCAGTGGTGCAATTGTGGGGTCATAGGATAGCTCTATTTTTAATTTCTTAAGGAATCTCCACACTGTTTTCCAAAGTGACTGCACCGACTTGCATTCCCACCAACATTCTCACCAACACCAACAGTTCCCTTTTCTCCACATCCTCTCCAACACACGTTGTTTACTGTCTTGTTAATTTTGGCCATTCTAACTGGTAGAAGGTGGTATCTCAATGTGGTTTTGATTTGAATCTCCCTGATGGCTAGTGATTCTAGTCATCAATGTATTGTAATCATATTTTCACCTCATGAGTTGTCTACATCATTTTTAATGTCTAATAATATTTCCTTTGTTTGGAGGTACCCTAATGTTTTAACTATTTTCTATTGGTTGATATTTAAATATATTTTTTAAAGATTTTATTTATTTATTTGACAGAGACACAGCGAGAGAGGGAACACAAGCAGGGGGAGTGGGAGAGGGAGAAGCAAGCTTCCTGCCGAGCAGGGAGTCAGATGCAGGGCATAATCCCAGGACTGTGAGATCATGACCTGAGCCGAAGGCAGCTGCTTAACAACTGAGCCGCCTAGGCACCCTGATATTCAAATTTTTAAAAAAATTTTGTAATAAATAAGATGTCAACAAGCATGCTTCAGATACATCTTCAGTGACTAGTTTGATAATATTAAGAGAAATTCTTACAAGTGGACTTACTAGGTCAGAGTATACATTGTTTTAAGACTTGTGCTACAAATGGCCAAAATGGTCTCTGTAAGTGTCCACTCCTGAGGTTCTTGCCCACAGCAAGCACCATTCTTGTCTTTAATCAGATACATTCTACTGGTTTTGATGTGAACTAGCATTTTTGTAGTAATAACAACTAGATGCCGGTATACAGAGCAGCCTAGAATTGGTCCGCAGTCCCGAAAGAGGGACTGTGACAGAGCCTTGCCCTGGTGTAAAATGCTGCAGAGCTGTGCACCAGTCAGGTCTGACTTCTGCTCTTGTGCCCTAAGGACAAGCTTCTTGATAGGACAGGCTCTGGACCTAAAGAAGCCGTCAGTCCCGTTTTAGGTGTATCCCAGCCTCCCTCCTGGCAGCTGGTTCATGTCCCATTGGCCACTCTTCTCACTTTCTTCAGACTCAAGACTACTGCTTTTGTAGCCTTTGCTCCCTGAGCCAAGCCTACACTCAGGAAAGATCTAGTGTCAGTCATTCCCAGCTGGCTATGAATTTAAATCAACGAACTCATCTCTCTAGTCATTTGCATTTAAAATTTATCCCCGATGGTACAGAAAACCATAGTTCTTTCTTTCTTTTTTTTTTTAAATAGTCTCTATGCCCAATGTGGAGCTTGAACTCTTGACCCTGAGATCAAGTGTCTCATGCTCCACTGAGCTAGCCAGGTGCCCCTCAAAAGCACAATTCTTAATGAAAGAAATATATTAGCTAAAAGGTTATTGTTATTTATTTGCTGTAGTGACCCTTCCTAGTCATGGAGCCTATCTAAATAGAATTAAATGTACATCACTGTCTGGGGAATCGCAACCTTCCACACAGACCATTACCCAAGTTAACACTGGCCACAGGACAAGAGAGAGTGTTCTTGTGGGAAGAAGAGGGAGTCTCTGTCCCAGGATTCAGGAAGGTGACTGCTCCCTGTGTTTCAGATTCATTCCTCAGTCCACACTAGGGGTACACTGGTGAACCAGCTCTCTGAGGAGGGCAAATGAGCCCTGATTTGTAGCATTTGCTGATTTCTGTGGTATAAATACTCACATGTGGCAGATTCCAAGCAACCAACAGCTTAAACAGCTGGCTCACTGTATTCCTGACTATTAAACAACACTCTCCTTTGTCTAGCATACAAGAGAATCTTCTTTTGAGTCTGTTATTCAGGGACTGCAGCTGTCTCTCACCTGTTTGTTATGATGGGCACACTGGAGCTATTGCTCATCAATATTACATATATATTAGGTAGCACAAGAAAACATTCTGTGATCACAGCAGTTGACTGCTAACACCTGTCTGAATTTCAAGGCTAAGTCATTTCTTCTGTACTTTGTGGAGTATGACACTACTGTAACTAGATGCTCCCAAGAGGTTTTAGGTGGGCTCACAGTCCATGGTTGAGAAAAACTTGGGACCTGCTGCTTTGGGAACAGTAACCTCTTTTTCAGAAAGAACATACATCAGACCCCATAATCTTCACAACAGTCCATCAATTTTTGTAGCTGAGGTAACTGAGGAACAGGGAATGCTTTCTATCTAGCAATTCAGACAATATGAAAGAAAATGCGTATGAGACCAACATTCTTTTCCTTTTTAAAAAGATTTTTACTTATTTATTATTTGAGAGAGAGTGGGCACAAGCAAGAGGAGCGGCAGGCAGAAGGAGAAGCAGACTCCCCACTAAGCAGGGAGCCTGATCTGGGGTTGATCCCAGGACCCCATGATCATGACCTGAGCCAAAGGCAGGTCATGACCCACTGAGCCACCCAGATGCCCCACCAACCTTCTCTTCTAGATTACGGTATCTCAGAGCTTCACGGGGATCAGAATCACCCATGGAGTTTCAAAACTAGGGAGTTCCTAACCCCATTCTCCCAGTATTCTGATTCAGTAGGTATGGATTGGTCTGAGAATTTACATATTATCAGCAGTTCAGCCAAAGGTGGTGCAGGTTCTGGGTGGGGGTGGGGTGGTGAGGAGGACACATACACAGAGGCCCTGCTTTCCTTTCTTCTGACTCTCTCCATTGTATTAAGGTTGGTCATCAGACACGAGTATGTTCAGACCTGTAGAATCCTCCCCATTGCTTATCTGCCCTTGGATTTTTTCAAAGGCCAACATAAGAACCACCCACATGAAATAAATGTACATTTTCATACTTTTTTAGATTTAATAATAAATTCCTTTTAGAATCTAATTCAGTAGAAAAAGTGCTTTTTTATTATCTGAATAGGGAGCCATCACATTTTAAAAAGCCCCCATGATCCTCAGAATGAACTAAATTTAGTGTTTAATAACAATACTTGCCCACCTCTCGTTCCTGGTATAATAATGAGTGCCTTCTTCTCCATAGTTCCTGACGCCTCTGTTTTTATTTTAAGATGGCTTAAATCCTTTTTGGAAGTGCAGAGTGTGTTTTACTATACTTTCAATAAAGCCATCAAAAGTATTATTTTTTTTTTTTAAAGATTTTATTTATTTATTTGACAGACAGAGATCACAAGTAGGCAGAGAGGCAGGCAGAGAGTGAGAGAGGAGGAAGCAGGCTCCCCGCGGAGCAGAGAGCCCGATGCGGGGCTCGATCCCAGGACCCTGGGATCATGACCTGAGCTGAAGGCAGAGGCTTTAACCCACTGAGCCACCCAGGCGCCCCATCATCAAAAGTATTATGGACTGAAAGTTCATGTCTCTCCAAATTCATATGCTGAAGCCCTAACTCCCAATGTGACGGTCCTTATTGATGAGACCTTTGGGTGGTAATAGGTTAGGTCATGAAAGTGGGTTGTATTGGGTTAGATTAGGTCATGGAGATGGGGCCCTCATGAGAGGGAAGGGGAGGGCACTCTGAGTACACATACTGAGGAAAGTTCATAGAGAAAAGGTGACTGTCTCCCAACTGGGAACCTAAGTGGCCCTTGGATTCCCAAGCCTCAAGAACTGTGAGAAATAAAATGAACTGCCCAGCCTGTGGTATTTTGTTATGGCCAAGTGAACTGGCTAAGGACTTATGGGCAACCTACTTTATACCCAGTACTCTGTTTTGGCTTCTCTTTCTCTGAAAAGGGGAGAAATAGAACAGTTTCTAAAACTGGAGAAGTCTAACTTTGTATTTCCTTCCCTCAGAGGGACTGGTCTCTCTGACTTTTTCTGATAAGTACAATTCCCTGAATATGCAGCTCTCCCTACCTCTCGAACTCTGCCTGCCATCTCTGAACCCTACTGAGTAGTACACTTAAAATGTTTAAGATGGTAAATTTCATGTTATGTGTGTTTTGTTGTTGTTGTTGTTCTTTTTTTTTTTTTTTTTTAACCAAAATTACAAAAACATAGTCTAAGAAAGGTAATGGGGAAGGGTGGGGGGACAGGGACACATATCTGGAAAGTGAATGCTTAAAATAAGTATTGGGGCACCTGGGTGACTCAGTGGGTTAAAGCTTCTGTCTTCAGCTCAGGTCATGATCCCAGGGTGCTGGGATCGAGCCCCGCATCAGGCTCTCTGCTCAGCGGGGAGCCTGCTTCCCTTTCTCTCTCCCTGGCTGCCTCTCTGCCTACTTGTGATCTCTGTCTGTCAAATAAATAAATAAAAATCTTTAAAATAAGTATTGTAATAGATATACCTATAGCCAGCATATAACTGGTAGCAGGAGCATTGCTTTCTCTGCTGCAAGACTAGACAAAACTAAGGTAGCCTGAGAGCAGGAGGGGTCACAGGTCATTTTGGCCACCCTTTCTCAAAAGACTGAGGACTGCTTGCTTTTTCCCCGCCTTGGTCCTCAAGACATCTCAAATAGCTTAAGAAGTCCTGATTCTTCCAATGCTAAGTCACTGCTTCATGCCCAAGGTTAATGGATGGGGGAAAGAATTAATTCATTGATTAATATGTTGGGTCAGAGCCAGGCCTTTGTTTATGCTGAATTGTGCTTTGGACTCAGAAGTTCTGCCAAAAAAATAAATAAATAAATAAATACGTAAAATAAACAACCCTGTGACAGTACCATCTGATGCGAGATTGGGACCATTAACTGGAAACAAGAGCAGCTTTTCTATAATGTTTTTGGATTCCAGCTCTGAATATGAGAATGGGTCCCTTCCTTCTTAGGAAAGGGACTGTGAAAACACTGGGTGCTGATGAGATTAGCTATAGGCAATAGTGATTAATGGCCATAACTTTTTATATCATGTTTGACATTTTTGCATGTAGCATGTATAGGTGAAACCAAGAAAAATTTTGCTTATAGAAGGGACCTGCAGAGGAGGCCCCCTTGAATTCTGATTTATTGTTAGACCTCACTGGCCCATGATGTTGTACTGTTTTCAAGGCTCTAGGAGGCCATGTTGATTATGATATTCAACTCAGATGTGAGTGTTGTTGAACTCCTAAGGACTTGAGGGTAATTTCTGTAATTCTGATAAGCATTCGGTCTTTTTCCCAGAATCAGGGCCAGCACAGAGGGAGTGGCCCTCTTTGGCCCCAGCCTGCCCAGTCATGCAGTGGACCCTGCCAGCTCTCCTCCAAGATTGGCTCCCAGGTCCTGAGGCAGAAGGTCAGTGATGTAGACACTGCAGATGGGCTTTAACCTGTGAACTAACTCAGCTACATGGGCACCATAGCAAGAAACAGCTGGGTTTCCAGGCCATTGTGGCAAAGGAGCTGGGCTGTGTGTAAATAAGAACCTCCCAAAGGCAACTGTGCTCTCAGTCGGCTGAGCACGGAGTAGGCTCCAGGGACAAGAGGCAAAAGGCAACTGATCACCAAAGACTTTGATCTCGTCTACCTCTGGGTATTTACTCTTTCCTCATTCCTGCCCTAGCAAAAGGGAGAAAGGTAGAGTGCCTACCCAAATCCTGTTCTTGTGAGAGTGACTTTAAGTGACAAGTATAATGACCATGAACCTCAGTTTCCTCATTTGTTATAGACATGTAATCCTTCCTTAGCATGACATATGCAGTCTTTCAGTCTGCCACCATCTTTGTTACTCTCATCTCTTACAGCATGCCCTGATGTACATTATACATAGTCACAGTAAACTAGAGTCTGAATGTATTCCCCCAAGCTCCCCCAAAATTTGTTTGTTGAAACCTAACCCTCAATGCATTGGTGTTAAGAGGTAGGGCCTTTGGGCGGTAATTAAGCAGGTCGTGGGGAGTGGAGACCACATGAATGAGACTAGTGTCCTTATGAAAGAGACCCTAGAACGCTCCCTTATCCTTCCACCAGGAAATGACACAGGGGGAAGTGAACCACCTGTGAACCAGAAAGTGGGCCCCCACTAGATACCAAATCTGCTGGTTCCGTGATCTTTGACTTCTAGCCTCCAGAACTGTGAGAAGTTTCTCTGGTATTCTGTAAAACAGCTTGAATGAACTAAGACAGAGTAGATGTTTGAGGTTTCCCCCCACTGTCATGTTCATTCTCATTTTTGTTCTTTGGTCTTAATGTTCCCTCTGCCTGAAATGTTGCAACCCCAACCCCACCCCCAGAATTCTCACTTACCCTTTAAGACCCATTGAGAAGGTAATGCGTCACTCCACAGAACTCAGCCTGTATTCCTATCACAGAACCTATCAAAACATCACTTGATTCTTTTCCCTTTTGTTTCCCCTCCTCCTAACCGGGGGCTTTGTATCTATCAGCCAACTTCTTGCACACAGTAGCTGCTGCTCAGTACTATCGGCTCACAAGGAATTGGCAATAGGTCACTTAGAGCTTTGGATGAAAGCTCCAACGGGAGAATGATAACAGAGAGGCCTCTTAAGGAAGGTGCTGTAACTTACCGCACAAGCTCCAAGGAGGAGCCTCTATTGCTGCTCTTGAATGGTAAGGAGTCAGTTCACTTTTTGAGGAGGGGGTCTCTTAAGTTCAGTGTGTTCTAGAATGTTCCTACACTAACAGATTTTAGTGACTAAGAGGACCATAGGGCTGAGCACCGGGAGGTAGAAAGCACCAGATGGAACCAAGGGAGCCTACCATTTCCATGGAATGCTCCTTCAGGATACGTCTCCACACTCCCAAAGGAACAACATGACTTTCCTCTGTGGAAGGTTCCAAACTGCAAAATCCTAAAGTGGGTCTGTATCAAACTTCACAAGTGGTATTTGGCCTTCAGAGAAGGATTTTGTTGAGCAGAAACGTCAGGAGGGAACTTGCAGCTTTTAAAGGCAAAAGTAAGACCATCTCTTTTCAGTATGAAGAGATTCAGTCAAAGAACCCTGGGGAGCTGATAAGAAAGAAACTAGGCGCACTTCCGTCTCATCTCAAACACCTTTCAGATTCTTTCAGATTCAAGGTTGACTCTAAGGTGGGGAGAAGAGAAAATTATGCTAACATTGTTCTGTTTACTTCCATTGCCAATGTTGTTAGTTGTTACCTCCCCGCAAACCCACCCATCAGAACAAGCCTTAAGATTGATTACTTGTTTACTGCTAAACCTTCGACACTTAGTATGGCGTCTGTCCCATAAAAAACACTCAGTAAGGGGCGCCTGGGTGGCTCAGTGGGTTAAGCCTCTGCCTTCGGCTCAGGTCATGATCTCAGGGTCCTGGGATCCGAGCCCCCTCAGCAGGGAGCCTGCTTCCCTCCCCTCTCTCTGCCTGCCTCTCTGCCTACTTGTGATCTCTGTCTGCCAAATAAATAAATAAAATCTTAAAAAAAAAACACTCAGTAAATGTTGAATAGATAAATTCAACCAAACAAAATGCTCAGTTTGGGCAATTGCTTAAAAGATCAAATCAGATATAATTTTAAGCCAAGTAGGCCTCCTGATTGATTTTATCAATGAGACTAATCCAAGAAATATTTTTTATTAATATACATATTATTTTACTGATTTCATTAGAGCAGTTTGGGTTCCAAGTGGAGAATTTGGAACCTTGAGGGCAAGGATCATACCTTATTTTTGACCCCTGTTCACTGAAATGATAGCTGATGCTGCTATGAGGTAATCTGAAATCTTGATATTGAATATTTAAATACAAATTTATATTTAATAAAAGATTTTCTCCACTGGGGCACCAGCCAGGTGGAGCATTTGACTCTTGATCTCAGAGTGGTGGGTTCAAGCCCCGTGTTGGGTGTGGAGATTACTTAAAAAGAGGTAAGCTTCAGAAACGTTTTTTTTCTCCATTAATTATATCACAACTAGAACAGAACATTTTGTCAATAGAAATGATGTTAAATAAACTGGGTACATATTTGATATGCTCTTTTATTGAAACAAACAAACCCAAACCCAAAACTTTTGTTGGTATTATATACAGGATTTATGGTGCACTTATGCCTGCAAAACAGTTGTAGTTTTGTAAAGAGCATCTAAGAATAAGAATTTCTTATTAAAGAAAAGAAACAGCTTGCAAGAGGTAGAGATTTCATTGTCCAGCATATGGTAATCTGCCTCAAGAAAATTCTCCAGTTCAGAAAATTCTCCAATTCACGAGGAAGTTCTGAATGAGTGCCAGGGCCCTTTCCTGACAAATGTTCTTATAATGTTAAGAGGAAAGTTTCCTGACTTGCTTTTAATTTGATTCTCAAGGATTTAAAGATGCTTCCTTTGCAACCATGACAATGTACAAAACTAGAAACTATTGAAAGGCAAATTAAACCGTGAGAAGAGTAATAATATATCTATTAAAAGCAAAATAATATATCCGGTTGTTAACATTTGAATCTCCTCAGAGGGGCGCCTGGGTGGCTCAGTGGTTTGGGCTGCTGCCTTTGGCTCGGGTCATGATCTCAGGGTCCTGGGATCGAGCCCCGCATCGGGCTCCCTGCTCCGCAGGAAGCCTGCTTCCCTCTCTCTCTCTCTGCCTGCCTCTCTGCCTACTTGTGATCTCTGTCTGTCAAATAAATGAATCTCCTCAGAGTCTGTAGTTTTAAGACTTCAACCCCCATAGCAAAGTCATCTTTGACTTTTGAGAAACTCTGACTAGAGAGGACATTCTCTGTCTCCAACCAGAACTGGACTTTGAGATGACTTGTTCTATCCAGTGAAGAAAATTCTCTCTCCCAGAGTGAAGTCGTTTCAGCAAATCACAATGTTTATGGCCAATAAACTCTTCTCAACACTCCAAGTGCTGAGCCAGTGGTAGGTGTTCAATAAATATTTGCTAACTCAGGTAAACCAGATGGGCTGTGTGACACCAAATAACTAGGACTTTCACTTTCTTGAAGTTGTAGATTCCAACCAGCTATTGATGCATTTTAGTCCTCAGCAGACCGGCCACATCTCTGTACTTACCCTACTTCTCTTCTTTTATCAGTGAGGTTTTTGCTATCACTAAACCACCAGAGAGAGGGTAGAGACTGATCCTTCTACTTTCTTACAGATGATGGGGTTTTCCTTCATGTTCAAATGGTCTTGCCCATCTTACCATCCCAGTTCCATTCAACTTTTCTTGACTGAACTCTATTTTTAAAAGAATTAATTAATTAATTAATTAATTAATAGCATGAGAGTACGAGGAGAGGCACTAGGAAGAGGGAGAGAGAATCCCAAGCAGACTCCACGTCCAGTGCAGAGTCCAACACAGAGCTCCATCTCACGACCCTGAGATCATGACCTGAGCCCAAATCAAGAATCAGATGCTTAACAGACTGGGCCACCCAGGTGCCTCTTGGCTGAACTTTCTAGTTTCTGATTGTTAAAAAATCTTGGTGAACACCCATAGGGGCCTCTTTGCCTCTGTCTTCCCCCAGCATTTGGGAGGTTTATTCCAAATCTCTTATAGTCATAATTGATGACCATTCCTCTGAAAACTCTCATGCAATGAAAACTTCTTCTGTCTGAATTGTCATCATAAGTAGAAGCAGACCCAGTTTTCATAAACACTAAACATTTCAGTGCCAGTTTCCTTTCTGATACCACACAGACTACCCCACCTGTGCCCTTGGCATAGTTCCCACTGCCTTTGGTACTGGAAATGGATCCAGGAACTAACGAGGTAGAGTGGCAGTATGCAATGAATGTTCTAGTGAAAAAGAGAGAAAATAGGCCTGTTCCCAGTAGATGTTACTGTAAGGGCCTATTTAGCCAGAGCGATTCCATCTGGTTAAACAGTGATTTTTTTGTTTATGCAGTAAAACTTAAACTGACCTCGCCCCCCCAGACACACCTTTTGGCTCAGTGGGTTAAAGCCTCTGCCTTTGGTTCGGGTGATGATCCCAGGGTCCTGGGATCGAGCCCCACGCCGGGCTCTCTACTCAGCGGGGAGCCTGCTTCTCTTCCTCTCTCCCTGCCTACTTATGATCTCTGTCAAATAAATAAATAAAATCTTTAAAAAAATTCCTGTTTGCTTCTGGAATCAATTATGTATGGGATTTACTCGTTTTATTTAAGTTAATATTGAAATTAATTTGCATTTTGTGAGTTTAGAGCATCTCAGGGTGTGGGAAGATGTAAGACTGGAGGTGGGAGCCCAGGATAATTAAAAATTAACCTTATAGAACCAATAATCTATAGCTGCAAAGGTGGGTAGCCAAAGGTGGGCTATGTGCCCAAGTTTTTTGGTATATTATAAAATGATGAATTTCAATCTGTAATGCAGTTTCATTAAGTTCAGAGGCTTCTAATTTGGAATTCATGGCCACTGCATGACAGCTGAGTTGAAGTTTTCCTGTGTGTACTTAGCAAAACAATGTGTTTAAAGATCTTACAAATGAATAAGGTAAACAAAGACTGGAGCTGTTAGAGGTAAATCATTTTTGGTGAGTTTCAGTGCCTTAGATGTATTTCTTCCCAGATGACAATAAACATTAGGTACATGTCCTATTTCCAGATTATTAAAGTGGATCCCATAGTTCCCTCTATGAAGGAATGTTATTCCCTTGATAAGGCAGCCTTGTTAGCCAAGGTTGTCTTACTTTTTTATAAAATTTTGGGACCAAGACTCTCTTAGATTGTGAGCAGTCTTCCTTCTGATTTAATGAGATGACTTGTCCCTGAAAATTTGCATTTCTGTACCCATAATACTTTAGCAATGGTCAGTGTTTGGTAGACAACACTGTTTTGTACAGACTTCTCGTGCACATAGCAATGAGGAAATTTTGTGCATGAAGGAATACCCAGTTGATCCCCATAGAAGGGCACTGGTTCTACTGAGGAGGACTCCGTGTTTTCTCATGGCCATTTCTGCAAAAGACGAGCTGTCCCCGATTCATACAATTGCAGGGCTAGCCTGGAGGTTAGATATGGCCAAGTCCATCATTTTCAGACATTCCTCAGGAACATCAATTTCCTTGAAAACACAACCCAAAAGAAAATTCAAGGAAAATCAGATGCCTCATGGGTCTGCCTTCCCGAACCAGAGTTTGTTTTTAATGGCATACCTGCTCTCATGCACAGGCCTCTCTCGCCCTTATTATTTATTCACCTCCAGAAAAAAAATACAGGGCTGCTTCTCAAGTTCCAAAAAGACTACATGGTGATGCTGTTCATCACACATGCCTTTTTGACTTTCTTTTTGGGTTGTTCAAAATATGTAGATAAAAGGAATCGCATACGTCATCAGACCACATAAAAATGTCTAAATTTCTAAGATTGTGAGTTTAACTGATAGGGACTACAATTTAGCTTAATTCCCTAGTAACAGACTATCTTTTGAATTTTGCAATTCATTCATTCATTCATTCATTCATTCAACATGTAGTAATTGTCAGATGCCTTCTATATATAGAAGGGCAATAAAAAAAGCACAGAGCTCATTCTGTCTGCCTCAGCAGGTGAGGCAGACTGACTTACCTTTACTTAAGAGGGTGAGCAGCTTCATTGTTTTCTAGTGATGGCTATGGGTTGTACTGACTCAGATCTTACTCAGAACTGGCTTGTGAACCAGGACACTCTTTCTGAAGATCAGCTGAGTGGGAGATGCAAGGAAGACTCAGAGTATAGGGATGCTGGGTGACCACAGCCCCACTGCCACCATGTTTTGATCAAGTAAGTGGGCCGAAGTCAGCTGTCATGTTCTTGTGATGATGGCAAAGGCTGCAAGTCCTACTTATTTGCTTTGTTTTATACCCAGATGAGCCAGGTGTCCCTAAATTCTTGGCAGTTGTATGTATGTACATCACTGTATATATGTATCCATCACTGTAGACCCTATTTAGATCCAACTCTTTTTTTTTTTTAAAGATTTAATTTTTTTATTGGACAGAGAGACAGTGAGAGAGGGAGCATAAGCAGGGAGAGTGGGAGAGGGAGAAGCAGGCCTCCCGCCGAGTAGGGAGCCTGAGGTGGGGCTTGATCCCAGGACCCTAGGACTGTGACCTGAGCCAAAGGCAAACAAACGCTTAACAACTGAGCCACCCTGGTGCCCCAAGACCCTATTTAGAGAAGAATCTGAGTCCTGGTAGACAAAGTTCAATGCAAAGCTGGCGATTCATACATCACTTCGAGAGAGCAGGAGAAATTCATTCATTTCTACTTCTATGGATTTTTGGCTCCTCCCTAAAGGTTTCCATTTAGGAAAGGAAAGCTTGGAGAATGATAACTTTCTACCTCCAAAGCTTGGCTTTCTTTTTGCTAGTCCAGGTTTCCCATTCTCAACTTAAAAAAAATAAATCAAAGCAAGCATGTTCTGATTTCACTCCTTTTAAAAAGAAATTTTTTTCCAGTGTAATAAGTGTTCCATTTTAATAATCAACCATGCTTTGTATTTTGTGGGTTTTTTTTTTCCCACCAAAAAGAGACAGAACTGCAAGACCCTTTCTTAGGTTAAGTTTATACATCTGTACCTCAGAACATTTGTCTTCTACATGAATATTTGTCTTTTACATGAGTAATAGAAAAGAAATGAGAGGAATAGGTAGTCTTTATTTTCAAGTAGAATTATTTATGAAAGCACATGCATAACATATCTATGAAACAGTAGAAAGTTTTGTATGTGTATTGAAGATTACAATAATAAAGTAGCAGTGTGTTATGGGTGTAAAGAGTAAAACACAGATAAATAGAACAGAGGAGACAGCCATGAAGCCGATCCCAGAACATGTAATAGTATACAACAAAAGAGCTTTATAAATCATGTGCTAAAGAGATGAATTTATTTAATGAATTATTTAATGAATGTTGATGGGAAGACAGACTATCTGGGAAGTCTCAAGTTATATTTACTTTTACCATTAGAGGTAAAGACATGTCTAAATGAATTCCAGATGGTTAAGAGTGAAATGTGAAAATGAAACCATAAAAAAATCTAAAAGAAAATATAAATTGATCTCAGAGTAGAAAAAGACAGAATAATTAAAAAAAATCAGCATTAGAAATTAAAAAAGGAAAGACCCACAGATTGAATGATATCAAATGTAAGGTAGTTTTTGGTCAAAATATCAAGCAAAATTAAAACACTCAGTACAACAAATGGCAATCTAATGTATTAAGGGCTTTTAAAATGCAAAATGATAAATGCTTTATGCCAAAAGAAAAAGGAGTCAAAGTACAGATAATTTGTAGAAATACACGAGGTGAAAAATCATGTAAAAAATGCAAACTCATGTGGGGTACTTGAGTAGCTCAGTGGGTTAAAGCTTCTGCCTTTGGCTCAGGTCATGATCCCAGGGTCCTGGGATCAAGCCCCACATCGGGCTCTCTGCTCAGCAGGGAGCCTGCTTTCTCCTCTCTCTCTGCCTGCCTCTCTGCCTACTTGTGATTTCTGTTTGTCAAATAAATAAATAAAATCTTTTTAAAAAAATGCAAACTCATGAGTAACAAAAATGATTACTTAGATGTGATTCTGTGATTCAATTTCTCGTTTGTCAAATTAGCAAAGACTGAAAAAATAATACTTAATTCTAGGGTAGATCTACAGGAAACAAGCCCTTTCATGTACGCTGGATGAATGTGTAAATTGGCAAAATCTTTTTTTGAATACTATTTGTCAACATCTATTAAGAATCCTAAAAATATTCATGCCCTTCGCTCTAATAATTGCATATCAGAGAGGTGTGGACCCATATTTATATCCAGGGATATTCAGTGCAGTATGATTAATAATAATGAAAAAATTGGAAGCAATTTAAATGTTCAACAGAGAGCAATTAATAGCATTATGGTACATCAAAAAATGGAATGTTAGGTAGCCAGTAAACATCTTATTTTCAAAGACTATTCAGGGACATGGGGAAAGTCTTACAGTGTTCAGTGAAAATAGATACACTCATCCTCTTTTGAGAAAAAAATTATCTTTGGAAATAAAACAGGAAGAAAATATGCCAAAATGTTAGTGGTTTTTGCTGATTGATAGAATTACAGTTTTCAAGTTTTGCCAATTTCCATGTTTTCTACAAAAACATATATAATGCTGAGCGTAAGTACGAATCGAATGGGAAGAAGTCACAATGTTTATTTTCAGTAAACTGAAAAGCACTGCCCACATGCACTTTTACTATATTTCTTGAACTCTATCTCTGAGTCACACAATCTAGAGACCTCTATCAAATTCACGTCTCTTCCTGATAGGTTCTTTATCTACTTTTCTTTTTATTTCTTTGTCTCCAGTTTCTTCACAAATTTCTAGTTCTCCAGGACCAGACCTCCTGGTCTTCCAAACCCTTCTCACCATCTGGAATGTTCTCAGTGCTACTCCCTGCATTTCCATGGTGCCTGGGGTTCACCCCTGCTTGGGGATTGTAAGGGCCTATTTAGCCAGAGCGGCCCCACCTTGGTTGAACAGCCATTTTGTTGTTTATGCAGTAAAACTTAAATTGACCCTGCCTACCCCGCCCCAGGGGAGCTTACTTAAAAGCAAGTCCGGGAAACCAGTCCCAGGTAACAAAGCCCAAATACAAGGGTGGGTCAGGTCAGGTGGAGATAATAGCCCGAATGCAGGGATGAGTTGGGTCAGGCGGAGACATCCAATCAGTAAAGCACGCATACTGTCTCCCTAGCTACCAAGGAGTGTGGGCCCCCGCCTTTTGGGCACCAATTCTGACCAAGGTGATAGGCTAGTTCAAATGTCTACTATAGGGTATATTTTAATTCAATTGGCCACCTGTGTGTGACCTACCATGACTCTGCAGCTTTCTCTGTGTGTTACAATCTCATTCGCCATCTGTGTGTGGCCAGGCCCAACCACATTGTCTTTGCTCTATAAAAGTTAGTCTGTGAGGCAGGGAGGGGTAGCCCTCTCTGTAAGGGGCAGCCCCAACTGGTCTATTTGACAGTCGGTTTGATTCTTGATGCTTGGCGTGAAATAAATCTTTGCTTGACCTTCACTTTGTATCAGTCTCCCTCCTTTGACCATGGACCCATTATTGGGGGACCCAACAGGGATCATCTTCCCAGTTTGGCCTCTGAATTCCTACAAACCTTTATTATATTTCTCTCTTATCTAACTTTTTCTGTGGGTGTCCTTTTCCACAACTAGATTGCAGGAATCCACAGGGAGCCACCATGTGCTGTGTAGTAAGATTCTTGGTATTTAAGAGATAGAGTTAGTACACAGTAGGCACTCAACAAATATTGGTGATTATCTCATTCCTGATGTAATTGTGGCAGTACAGTCTGCCACCTACTGGGAAAACATTTTTTTGGCATGTTTCTTTTCCACCTGACCCTCCAAAACAAAGGCAATGGACAATCTCAGAGGGCATCCCCAGTGGAATGGAAATTGGGCTATAGACCCAGCAGATATTTAGGACCCTCCCCTCCTTTTTGTTGCTGTTCTTAGATCTGTGTGCTGGTAAGGAATCACTTTCTTTTCTTTTCTTCTTCTTTTCTTAAAAATAAATAAATATTTATTGGGGCACCTGGGTGGCTCAGTGAGTTAAAGCCTCTGCCTCCGGCTCAGGTCATGATCCCAGGGTCCTGGGATTGAGCCCCGCATTGGGCTCTCTGCTCAGCAGGGAGCCTGCTTCCCTCCTGCTCTCTCTCTGCCTGCTTCTCTACCTACTTGTGATCTCTGTCTGTCAAATAGATAAATAAAATCTTTTAAATAAATAAATAAATATTTATGACAGAGAGAGAGAAATCATAAGTAGACAGAGAGGCAGGCAGAGAGAGAAGAGGAAGCAGGTTCCCTGCTGAGCAGAGAGCCCTATGCGGGGCTCGATTCCAGGACCCTTAGATCATGACCCAAGCTGAGGGCAGAGGCTTAACCCACTGAGCCACCCAGATGCCCCAAGGAGTCACTTTCTGTATTAACTCTAAGTAGATGTTTAGATGGTCCTCTCCTTCTAACCTCCCAAAGGAGAGGGAGTTTTAAAGCATAAAGACTTCTTTTTACTGCCTTTTAAAATAAATGAAGTCACCCTTCATTTAGTTACTGGAGTTTTCGGGAAGGTGGGGCCTGCTTTACAGGGCTGTGTTTATACTGGACACGGGCTGGAACGAGGAGTGGCGGCAGGAGCTGGTGAGTACAACGTATAGGCAAGAGGTCATGGACTCTGACACCTACACGGGCAACATACAGGTCCTGGGCTGGGGTGAAAGGAGAGGCCGCGGGTGGGAACCTGAGGAAGATTTACCTGGAATCTCATGGTGGTTAAACTTCATGACCCACCATTCGCACAGGTCCTTGGGGGGCCCTAGTGTTTTATAGTTATAATTTGGATTTATTTTTATCAGAGAGGTCATCCTAAATTACATAAGCTTAAGGCCCCACAAAAACTGGCTCTAGTGACTGGGATGCCTTGTCTACACAAGTAGGACTATTCAAGTGATGTCAGCTAATCAGAAATGTTAGAGCTTTGGATTTTTCCAGAACAGCAAGGAGCCCAGATTGTTGTATGAACTCTCCTACATTTTAAATGCTGGCAGCTTAAACAAACAAAACCAAAACAAAACAAGAAAAAGCCAATCCTCTCTGGCCTAAACAAGTTATTTCTCTAAGCTTGATTAAGCCCAGGGCCCGCCAGACAGAGTTTCTGCTTATTTGAGGCCATAGCAATTACAGAATTGCCAAATGCAGGGGATAGCTCTATGACAGGGACCCGTGCCTGCCCTCTCCTCTACCCATTAACAACAGATCTGGCCACATCTAGACCAGGGAGCTCTGCTTTCTTCCAGGGCTTCAGTCAGTGGTCAGAAATTCTATAAGTGTCTGCCACTGGTCACGAGGCAGGGAGCTGATGGACAGTATGGATGCAGAGTTGATGTCAATGTCCTCAAAACCGGCAAAGCCAACAGCAGCACATTGCCCATGGACAGTGATGTAGCAGAAAAGTCACCTCATGAACATCTGAAGACAATGAAGGGTGACTATTATTCTTCCTGGGCACTGATTAGTCCTGAAGGTAGGGGAGGATGAGTTTCATGCTCCTCAGGGTGGCAACCCATGATTTTCAGGAAAGATTTATATGACCACTTAAATGGAAAGCAAGTCACTTCTGTGAATTCCCCAGATCTTCCTGAGGCTGCGCAACCCAACATTTCATAATTGCAGGCCTCCCATACATGAACGCTCTTTTAAAGCCATAAAGGACCCCCAGATATGTGGACACTCTTCAAAGGCCATAAAGGGCCCCCCAAATGAAGCAAATTATTTTGGGGTACCCTTTCCTGTGTAGAACGTGAGGACTTGTATAAAGTTTCTGTTGTGACAGGGGACATCAGCTGAAGTAACAGGCTGAAATTTGAGGCAGAACATGGCAGTAAGGGTTGTAGGAGAGAGAGAGAGAGAGAGAACCGTTGGGAAAAGGGATGGTCAGTGACAGCCTCTGGGCGTCCCTCTGCTGTCAGCTCGAATTTGTGATAAAGCTGCTTCCAGTGGTTGCATTTTGATTGCTGACTAGCTTGTTGTGGGATCTGCCTTGCCACAGAATGGCTTTGGGGGCTACAGCTTGGCTTCAACTCGTCTGTTGTGGTGACTAAGCATGTCAAGTATGGGGCCAGAGCCAGAGGGGTCTGTTGTCTAAACCACTGCTCCTGATTCTAACCAAGGTGGACACAGAAGAGGGGAAAGGCAGAACATGGAGGGTATAGGGGACAATCGTAGAGCATTTGCTCCTACTTAGGGGCATTAAGGAGCCATCCTCTTGAAGGGTGCTTCTGGGAAAGGGCCTATCAGAACTGCCTGGGGCTGTCTTGAACAACACACCTCATACAACTAAAGATTTGGGCAGAACACAGCCATCCCACTCACTCCCAACCCCCTCCTACCTTTGCTCTATGATAAGCTCTTCTTGCCACAGAGGTGCTGGGTCCTGGGTGAGTGAGGGACTTGCCTGCAGGGCACAGGTATCTTCATATCGTGATTTCTGGTCTAATGCTCTTTCAGCTATGTCCTACTCCTGCCAGAGCAGGATGTAGGACTTCCATAGTTAGCTGGGGGCAAGAGCTGGAGACCCCAGGAAGGTGGTTTGGAGAAAGTATGGGATCTACCAAGTACTAACACAATTTCAGGACCAGTGCTGGTGCTGAGAACTTTTAAAAGGACTCAATACACTGCAAAATCATATGAGTCCATATTCACCCTAATTTTTAAAAAAATCTTTCTATTTTTAGAAACGACAGCAGATAATGTGTGATAGGAGATGATGACAGAAACGAGAGGAGGAGTTTTTCATTTCTCTAGGGAGTAGTCTGTGTGCCTGAAACCTTCCTGAGAGCAGATATTCCTGTAAGGGCTTGGCAGAATTGCCTCACTTTGTCTACAAATTTGTTCATGCACATATTAATGTCTGATTTCCTACTGTAATTCCAGGCCCTGATTCAGAGGATGGGCATATAGGATAGATGAAATACATCTTGCCCTGGTGTTTGGAGTACAGTACATCAGGTGAAGATGAAATTTCCTACTGCCTCATCACCGACCCTCCACCCAGCCTTGAGGTCGTCTTTATCTTAGTGACCATGGGGTCATTGGGTCACACAGCTAACCCGCCAGTAAGAGAAGACTGGAATCATTTTATTATGCTCTTTGCATTTCCACCTGGCAGTTGCTGATTCTTTTGCTTTTTTATGTGAGTTAAAAATCCTTCTGGTGTGACAGGGGATATCAGATGGGGCCACAAGTTGGAGTTTGAGGCAGAACATGGCCTTGAGGGATGTGGGAGAGAGAAAGCCGATGGGAACAAGAGGTGGCCAGTGACAGCCTGTGGGCATCCCTCTGCTGTCAGCTTAGATTCATGATAAAGCTGCTTCTAGTGATTGCATTTTGATCCCCTATTTGGCCTGTTGGCTTTAGAGAGCAAGCTTCATTCTTCTGATTATTGCTAACTAGTTGTGGCCATCAGAACTGTTCTAGAAACCAGTGGCATTTCTGCTTATGTGAAAAGAAGGCCACTTGGAAATTGATGTTGCCACTCACCCAGGGGGAATAGGGCCAAGGAACAGTGAGGACTCCAGAACTCCGTGGAAAAGGGCCTTGAGGGGATGAGAAGAAAGCCAAACTCAGCCTCAGGTGATCTTGAACTCAGCCTTCAAGAGTGCTCTGGTTTGGTTGTTTACAGTTCCTTTATGTTGTATCTAGATGTGGATTAAAAAAAAAAATTCATGTTGCTTGGGGTCTTGAAACTGTGAGTTGATGTCTGCCCATCAGTTCTGGATAGTCCTTGGCTATTATCTCTCCAAATATTATCTTTGTTCCAATATTCCTTCCTTTCCACCTGCTGGTTCAATATGTTCCATCTTTTGAATTTATCTGTTTGGGGTTTTTTTTTCTTTTTCATTTTTTCCCGTCCCCCGCCCCCCGCCCGCCCCTTTTCAGCTGAATTCTTGATGTTATCTCTGACCTATATTCCGGTTCACTAATCCTCACTTAGCTGTGATAATCTGCTGTTAACCCAGCCATTGGGGTTTTTACTTCAGTGACGGTATTCCTCAGTTTGAGAGTTGCTATTTGGCTCTTTTTAAAATCTTTTACATAATTTTCTAGTTTCCATTTCCCTGTCAGAATTTTCAAATGTGGCATTTATGTTTCTGAATATAGTAAGTAGAGTTGTTTAGCGGTCTGTATTGAAGAACACCCATTTCTGAAGTCTTTGTGGGCCTGTTTGAACTTTTGGCTGTTTTAGTTGTTCTTACTCACAATATCCTGACATTGAAACAAATATATTAGGTATTGAATGTGTGTGTGTGTGTAAACATATATGTGTGTGTGTGTGTGTGTGTGTGTGTGTGTGTGTGTGTGTATATGCATATAATTGTGGAATCTTCTTCTGGAGAGGCTTTCCCTTGTGTCTGCCTGCCAGGCATTAAGAGCACTTCCTGTCTGAAGCCACCTTAATCCCAGTGCAAAGCTTGAGATCCCCTTGACCCCATGATGAAGGGAACCCGAGAGCTGTATGCTTCCCTTTCTCCTTTACCCTGGCGATCCAGCTTAAAATGGCGAGTGGTTCCTCTGAATCCCCAACTTTGACAGTCTCTGGACCTCGGCCTTGTGAGTCTATCAGAACAAAAGCTCATTTTCAGAGGTGCTTTTTTTCCAGCTTGACAAATGCCTTAGGATAAAAGCTTTGTGGGCTGGGCTAACCTGTCTGGGGTTTGTCCTCTCTAGTTTTTGGCAGGTGTTTCTTCACTACCTTATTATTGCTTTGATGCTTTTAAGAAAATTAAGCAAATATTTCATCCAGCTTCTTTTTAAGTTGTCTTTGGTAGGAGGATTGATCTGAATTACTTAGGCTTGCTATTTGCCAGAAGCCGAAATACCAGATGACGTAGGTTTAAATCCCAAGTCTGACACTTAATCAGCTAGCTGATGTTGGCCAAGTTCGTTTCCACATTTACCACACAGGTTCGTTAAACCTTAGCTACTTGACAGCGTGTAGCCATAAAATGTGAAAGTGTTTTGTAAATGGTACAGTAACATTTTGTTTATTATCATGTTCCACATTAGAATGTAAGCTCTGTGAGGATGGCAAATTTATCTATTTTTCGATGTGGTTTCTCCAACAATGCCCGAAGCGTAGTAGATGCTTGATAAACACGGCATAGGAGAAAGGGTTACTGGATTTTTTTTAAATGAAAAAAAGACTTGAAAAGTGTACTCTTGGAGGGACCAAGCTCAAATCTTCATAACGGCTTCGACTACTAAGGAGATCCATTCCTCTTTATTAATAAACCTGGTTGTTTGATCAGTACAATCACTGTTACTTTGTTTTAGCTTTTTTCACTTGATATTATTTTGACTAGAATCTACACCTTAAGTGAAAGTATGATACTCCAATGCTTTGTGAAAACAGGGTCTCCACCTGTTGGACACTGGGACTGTTTCCATTTTGGGCTATGATAGAAAATGCTGGTTTTTTGGTTCTGATGCAAGTGAAATGGATGAAATGTATCCATTGTCAAGGATTACTCAGGTTCATTTCAGAACAAGCATGGTTTTTTTTTTTAGTGCTTGAAGTCTAGCATCTTCTATAGTGTAAACAAAATCAACAGAAATTGATCTCTGACTCTCCCCAGAGTGAAGCCCAAGCTGGTTCCAGAGCAGATCAAGGAACGAGGTC
The DNA here is from genome assembly GCF_009829155.1 of Mustela erminea. Taxonomy (NCBI): domain Eukaryota; kingdom Metazoa; phylum Chordata; class Mammalia; order Carnivora; family Mustelidae; genus Mustela; species Mustela erminea. The sequence continues at coordinate 116,592,520 of NC_045619.1, forward strand.
ATGAAATATGGGATTCAGGGTCACTGTTGAATCCTGATGATTAACTTGTGTATTTCTTTGGACAAAAATTATTTTTATAAATGCTCTATTATTTTTGCCACAGATGTCTTTTTTAAAATTAAGATTTATTTATTTTAGAGAGGGAGAGAAAGAGAGAGAGAGCGTGAGCAGGAGGAGGAGCCGAGGGAGAGGGAGAGAAAGAAGCAGACTCCAACTTGAGTGCTGAGCCATCTAATGACCCTGAGATCACCACCTGAACTGAAATCAAGATTCAGAGATTTCACTGAGTCACCCAGGCGCCCCTAACTTTTTTTTTTTTTTAAATCAAGGGGTGATTTAAAAACAATAATGTCATTTACCTTCAGCCATAGAAGCTGGGGTCCTTGACTCCCTCATTCCACACACTCTTCAGCAGCTTTATAGATAAAGAAAATGATTTTGTAATCAGAACAACTAAGTAACCCAGCTATGCTTTTATTTAATGATCTTATGATTGGGTGACAAAGTGATGACAACAGTAAGAACTACCCTTTGTGGACTGCCTTCCTGTTAGGTGCTTTACAGCTCTTCCTCAGTTAATTTGCTTGAAATCATCCAGCACATTAGATACTATTGTTATGTCCATTTTCCAGATGAGGAAACAGCCTGAGCTTATGCAACCTGCCTAAGGCCACCCAGCTAACCAAGACTAACCAGTGGTGTCAGTCAAGAGCCACACTCTTTTCACTGCACTCCGCTTGCTCTCTGACTTCTTATTTCTCTGGAAAAGACGTTTCCTCCTGGGGAGAGCTTTTCATGACCCCCTGTTTGAGCATGATCAGGCCCGTGCGATTTGGATGTTCATTAAATTCAGTTAGGGTTTCTTTAGGACTAGCTCCATTTGCCCCAGCGGGTAAGATGACTTGAAAGGGGACAAGACATGGCATCTGCCCTCGAGGGCTCAATGAAAAGGTGAGGTATCTGTGCCCACAGAAATAAGCCGCTCCAGTGGCCAGTGGGATGGTACACTCAGTAATTATGATGGGTTTCCAGAGGTAGGAGGGGTGGGTGTGCTGGCCGAGGAGGGGACATCTCTCAGATCAGGAGACTGCGGTTTAAAGGCTCTGATTTATAGATGTAAAAGCTGAGATAAAAGCCTCCCCTGTACATAAGGATATCAATTTGAATTATCATCCATAGCCAAAGTAAAGTATTTAGTCTTTCCTGAGTACACAGGAATAGCGTAAACCCGGGATTCTGGGTTGAAAAATAAAAGTTGTGAAGCTCTAGGCTAGCACTCATTTGCCCCCTTCTCCCTCCCGTTGGCCAGTTGGCATTTTGGGGAATGGCTGAGGGGGCGCCGGGGTGCTAAGATGAAGTGGCACATGGAGGAAAGGGGCTCCGACACCCTCCTTCCTCCTGGTTCACTTCTGAATTGAACCGGAGCTCAGGCCCTTTGAGCCTGTGAATATTCTGATTTTGGGTCAACAGGCAGCGTGCAGAAGGTCAACATAAAACTTTGGTCTTTCTGTAGGCACAGCAACAAAAAGTTCAAGTGTCTTGTCCAAGGATCCATATCAAGCCAGAAATAGAAGTCGGATCTCTGGCCTGCCAGTCTGGGGCTGTCTCTAATTTAACGTTCTGCGTGAGTCAGATTCACCCCGTACAGGGAGGCAACCGAGGGACTCAGCATCTTTTCATAACCCTCGGTAGCTGGGTTGAGGGAAAGAGAGAAGTTTTTGTTCATGAGCTCATTCCAATCAGAATGTGTCCAGACGCCCAAATATTTGATTTGAGCCTGGTTGCTAAGAGACCTCCCACTGGGACCCAGCTGCCTGCGGGCAGGAGGGCGGTATTGGCATAACTTCAGATTTCTGCCAATTTATTTTGAAACCAGAAAACCTGGAACCTCGGCCTCCTCAAGGCAGCAACACGGAGAGGAGAGATCTGAGTCAGCCAAGCAACAGAGGAAAAACCCCCACTGACCTTCTGCCAGGGATCTGGAGGAGGGTTTAGGATGATAGAATTCTTATATTGTGATTGTTTACTTGGAATGAAGTATGCTGGTATGGTAATGAAGTCTAAGCTCCCCACTTGGTCACGCAGGGGACTTCTCAAAGCAAATCCAGAGATTCCAGAACAATGTTGGATTTCTGAGTTATGACTGGGCATCGTGAAGGCTGCCTGGATTCAAAATCGGAGTCACACACCCAAGTTTAATCGGTTTTAATTATCCAGTGGTTTACACCCCTCCCTTTCTCCCCAGGGAATGCCATGAGCAAAAGTGTCACCAAGAAGTATGAGGGGTCACTGCTCTTGGGAATGCTGGGGAAACCCCATTATCTAGACTCAAGGCAGACAGCTAAGCATAGCAGTGCCCTTCTCAGGACCAGCTAGTGATCTATGTAGGCCTTAAACTTTTTCCAGGGTATAGGTATCCCCTGCTTTTCGAAGGTTCAAGAAAAAGGTGGAAAACAAAAATGGCGCTCAGCGTTTTTGGTAGCCTCATCACAGAGGCAGCGAGCACCCCAGCAGTGAGTGGCCCCGCCAAGCTCCTTCCTCGTGCAGCACACAGTGTCTCTTCATCAAACCGCCATAGATTTGAAGTGTGCCTGTGAGCACTTGTTGTTTTTTTATCTTGATTTATTTTGTGTGTCTGTTAACAAGATATGTCCTAAGGTCTGAGAAAAGCCTAATAGAGGTTATTTTTTGGACCTGGGAATACTCAAAAAATTTCCATATAAATTAATGGTAATTGCTGCTTTGCTTTACATCATTTTGGCTTATGAAAGGTTTCACAGGAATACTCTGCTTTTGGGTAGTGGGGGAAAACCTGTATTTTCTTTTTGAACTTGGCTTTGGTTCTTATTGATAAACAAATGCCTTGGGCCTTGGTGTGAGAAATGTAGATTCTGCTCTCAGGATTTTTGCCTGAGAGTTGGAATGTGAAATACAAAGTTCGTGGGTGGTTATCCTTGGCTTTCACCCAGAGCCCTCCTTTCAATTAATTTTTCATTTGGAGGCAATATATACACTAGTGGGTTTTCTTTTAGTTAGAATGTTACTATAGGTTCCATTCCCTTCTGTGTAGATATGTGCCTTTGGGCAAGTTTGATGACTCAGTTTCCTCACCTCAAAAACCACCGTGTCAAAAACCATGCTGAAAGAAGTCTTTGTTGAGTTTGAGGAGAGTGGATTTGGTGCTTGGGGAAAATCAACTGGAAATAGGAAAGAACTTGAAATTAGATATGGAAATGAGAGCAAAGGGTCTGGGTCTGGGTCTGCACAGTGTTGGGCACCCAGTGATCAGTTTCTATCATTTTGGATTTGCTCTGAGAGGCTCTAGTCACATTTGCTTGACTGGAAAGGAAGGTGAGAAAGGAGACATATGCCTAGCACTATGAACAGAGGACTTTTAAAACCAAAACCGACTAGTTTGAATGTAATGTAGAAGATAAAGGGGAATCATAAATGCGTGACACAACTGGGTCTCGGAGTTTGAAAAAGCATCAGATCAGTGGGTAATTTAATTTTCATCTTGCAGACCAGTGAAAAAGTACCCCCTTACATGAAATATACCTGAATCCTGAATCATTATATTTCACATTCCAGCTCTCAATAAAGCAAGATTTTGGCTGTTATGTCTGTGTGTTGAAGAAATCTGCAAGAGATTTCTCAATGTGTCTCCCCCCTCCCCTTTGGCTGCACATACCATGTCATCCAAGACACCAATGATTTGTTTCCATGAAAGAAGCTATGATACCATGAGGACTGCATCACGATGTCATCACAGGATCCCTTAGGTGCCTGACCAAGAGAGACCACTTCTTCTTTTGAATACAAATACCGTTACTAATGAGGAGCATTGGCAGGGAGAAGGCCACCCCAGGTAAGATAAATGTGGCAGACGGAGGGCCAAATCCTGCATGGAGATCTTGAATATTCCTCAGGATATTCAGCCAAAACCTGTCTTAGTTTTTTAGTAATGATAGATGACAAAGCCCTGGGGTAAAAATAAATCCACTTCCAGTGTTGATTCTGGCTGGTTCAGCGGGAAACAGCATTGTTAACCTTGAGGGGACCACGGAGCTGTCTGAGACTTGTGAGGCTGGGCCTCTCTGGGGAGAAAGATGAGCGCGGAAGCTGAGTTGCTCCTCAGACAATCGGGGCCCAACTTTAGCAGCCCTTCTTCACTTCCTGTGTATGTTTCATTAGCATAAAGACTCTTCTTGAGGAGGCCTGTGGCCTTTTTAAACCTCTTTCCTAAGTGCATCCATTTAAGGCCAGTGGTTGCATTAGGTAGAGTGCCTATATTTTGTCACAGGTCTAGTTAATACCCCCATAATCCCACAGGCTGGTTTATGTGCACTGGAGGTGTAAATTCCATGGACGCCTCCATCTGTGAACTCTAGAAAAAGCACTTGGACCAGGAATGCCGAGACGCACTTAGCCCCTGTTTTGCCCTGTCACTTTTGGCTGGATAATTCCCCCTCACCTTTCCTGTTTTCAGAAACACTTGGGGGAAATGGCAGCACCCTGGTGGCCTACAGGGACACTGTCAACTTGCAGGAGTGTATCTTTTAAAAAAAATTAAGCTACAAGTCATTTGCTTTTATAAAAATATTAGTCTCCACTTGTAGGTTTAAATATAAAAATAGTTATGTTGCCAGTTACAGATTTTTAAAATCTTGGTTTTGAAGAGTTAATGCCATAGTGCTTGAGACCCTCTCAGGGAATAATGTATTGGTGGGATCTGGTGAAGATAGGTTTCCTTCTGCTAGAAAACCCCTGAGGGAAATAAGAATCTTGTGACATTCCAAGGTTATTTACATCTAATACAAATTGCAAGAATCTGGTAAAAGTCTTGTGGGTAGATGTGTTTTTGGTGGGGATATGTTATCTTTTTAGCCATTCATTTATAACCCAGGCAAAAAAACAAAGAGCCAGATGTGACAGCTATTAAGAGAAAAAGACACATACTATGACTACCTTGTGTTTATCTATTGCCTTTCTTCTGAGAAGTTCAAAGTGCTTTGCAGATGTTATCTCCTCCATCCGCATATGTCAGCCCCTCATTTGAAGAAAGGACTGGAAAGTGCCTGAAGTCAGGGAGCATGTTAGACATCAGACAAGACCCGGTTCTTGCGTTTTGGACCACACACCTCGCTCTGGTTTGTACTCTGTATTCAGTGCACCATTGTTGGAACACAAACTAGATGCCTCTAAGCCAAGTCTTGTTTTAGAAAACCCCTCATTGCACCTGCTTTGCTATCTCCCTATAGCCCTACGGCAGAAAGACTGAACATGCAAGCAGCTCTCGCCAGACCTACTGACAAACCCAGTTGCTTGTTGGCTTGTTTCCTGCATCAGGCTGTTTGCAAAGTCAAGTGCGTGGCATACCCACACAGTCACCAGTAACATTCCAGGCTCACAGCTCTACTGAAGTTAGATTCAGCGAATTGCCCCTGACTAGCTCTGAGTCTCATGCCTGCAGCGATGCCCCAATGGGAGACTAAAGAGCATCCTGGCTCATTCGTCTGTCGTTGGCACGTCCTCAGCACTTTACCCAGACTTCAAGATTCCTTAATCACTAGAAATTGAAAGCTATTACTAACATCAAAAGTAGGAATATAGGAAGCAATACGGCAATTTTCTCTGGAGCTACTGGCCTGAATTCCTTCAGAGATGTACGGGGTTCTATTGTGGTTCAGGCTTTGCTTGACCAGGATGAGAAAAACCACCACAAGCCCGTGTTCTTTCCGTGGGTGACAGAGTCCTTACTGAAGCGCAGGGTGGGTGCTGCTAGGTTTTTCAACCCTGGTTGTCAGACTTGTTGAGGCACTTAAAATTTGTATTTTGAGGCACAAAGGAAGAGCAAGTTAGGCCTTTCACAAATAGGTCCTTCAGTTTCCTCCACCCTCCTCTCTGCTTGCTGCACTGGAACCCCACTGGGACAGCCCCAGTTCCCGAAGGCACAGCCTTGCTCCGGTGCTTCTGTGGTGGCCATTTGTCCTATCGCCAAATCTCCTTCTGGCTTCTGAGTTAGACAAGATTGTCTTTTGCCCCGCCTTGTGGTTCAGAGAGACTGTATCAATAGTTTTGGCCACTAACTTGAGTGGAGGTGATGGGCTGCTCGTGCAAGACCCGGCTGGATTTACTTCCATCATAGCGACTAGCAAAGCTGAAGATGGCAGCTGTTCTGCCGGCACGTTCCCAACCAATTTATGGTGGAAATGAGAAACAGACTTCTGTTATTATGAGCCACTAAGATTCTGGGATTGTCACCAGGCTATTCGATGGATACAAGTTTCTTTGATTTTTGTACCTTTAAACATGCTTTTCCTTCTGATCAAAATCTGCACCCTCCCTTCTCTGCTTGGCAAATTCTTACAGATCCTTCCAGATCCAGTTCAAAAGTTCCTTTCTATGAAGACTCTTCTGACATTCTCAGGAAGGTGGACCCTGTCTGTTCTGTGCTTCCCCACCAGTCTCTGTGCAAGCTTACATAATGGCCTGAATCACATTTTTGCTTGCTGTTGACATGTCTGTCTTTGTCTCTTAGATAACAAACATCTTGAGGGCAGGAGCTGTGCTTAGTTTTTAGTTTTCTATCCAAGAAAGTTTCTTTGAAGCTTTCTGTTTCAAAGTACAATCTCAGCAAATGTCTCTCAGAGAAATTAAGGCACTCCTAGTAGTTGATAGGCACTGGTATTACCATTCATCATTCCAATGCCCCCAGATTTCGAGAACTGGCAATTTACTAAATGTTGGAAGACATCTTTAAAGACATTGATTTCTTTCCTTTTTCAACACTATTTGAGTAACTGTTGTATTTTGAAAATGTCTGTGGTTCAAATAGCTAGAAAGGAAGAAAATATGGTACCATCAGACTCCCATCTTTTGATAATTACTCATCTTTACAGGAAACAGTTTTTAAAAGATAGGAGATTTTGGAGAAAATCAACCTTTATGGGCAGTTATTTGAAGCTGTTGTTGGGTGTTTCAGTCTGGGGTGCTTCTATGAAACAGGTATTTACTAACCTGATGCCCTCAGTTTTTGTAAATGCATTTATGTACATCATCAAATGGACCTCCCTCATTGTTGGCGATATACTACTAGTTCAAATATAAACGGGGGAGATTCCATTTCAGTGTCTGTTGTAGATTCCATTCTGGGTAGAAAATCAGGGGAAGTGCCATTATTGTTTAGGCTGTTTCCCCATCGAAGAGGCAGCACATATACTGTTTGCAGTGTCTTTAATTTTATAAATGCACCTGTGTATATTGCCAAATGCACTTCAGTGAGTTAAGAATAGACTCAGTTCTAACAGGAACTGACAAGATTTTGTCTCAATGTCACTTATAGAAGAAACAAAATTCAGGTCCAGGAGAATGTCAGGCAAAGTCTTACCCTTGTCTTGGGTCTAAGGTAGAAAGATAAAGGTTATGTCCACTAGGTAAGATCCAAGCTGTGTGTCTGCTTAAAAGTCCCTTAAGGTTTGAAAAAAGTGCAGCTAAACACCCAGGAAAAGGCACATGTTTGGATCTAGTAGCCCTTTGATTCTCCTATCTTGATTTTGAATAACTATCAATTCTCTCTCTTTTTTAATTAAAAAGAGGATTTTTACGTTGTGGCGGACATCTCTCCTGTTTGCCTGCTCAGCATCCGTTCCTCCTTCTAGTAACAACATCTCAGGGTTTGCCGGAGGCCTGTTACTTGAAAGTACCCTAGTTACAGGCAGGGCTGGGAGCTGGGCTGCGAGTAAATTTTATTCATTCATGCTGGGTGACCTGGGGTGTGTTACTTAACCTTTCTAATCTTGGTCTGCTCCACTGTGAAATGGAAGAAGGGTATTACCTACTTCATAGAATTAACGTGACCATTCACAAATAAATGCGGTAAAGCACTTAAAACAGTGCTGATGCATAATATGAATGCAGTAAATGTTAGCTATTATTAGGAAATTCTTACATGACAATTAATTTCCCTAGGGAGTTTGTAACCACATCTTCTATCATTGCCCATGACTGTAGAAATAACAGCCTCATACATTTCTTCTTCAATACATGTGACTTGATTATTTTCTCCTTGAAAATCAAAGAATTATTTCCTTAGTGGTAAGTTTTACTAGGGTACTCTACTGATCATCCATGTATTTTCCAGCATGTGATATGCTCCTTTGGTCTGTAGATTAAAGTCTTTCTTCATTTCCAAAAAGTTTTCTTGAGTAACATCTTTACGGTAGCATTATTTCAGTTTCTTCAGAAGGGATACCATTTATGGATATATTATACTTCCTTTGTGTTTCATATAATTTTCTGTCTACTCTTTGTTCCATTTTATTTTCCCACTATTCTTGATTTGTCCTCTAGATCACTTAAAAGGTTTTTAGCAATTTTTCTCGTGCCATTTCCATTTCCATGATAGTCTTGGTTCTATGGTGGTTTCACTTGGTTCCTGCTTCCTTCCTGAGCTCTCCAGCTTGTTTTAATTCCTCCTGTTGTCTTGCCCTATCTTTCCTGAGCAAACGCATTTTTGGTTGTTTTATAGTTTTTTTTTTTTTTTAAGTTGTGATGTGTTTGAACACAAATTTTACTTTCTCTGTAGCATTTTTTTCCTTGTGTTGAATCTTTGCTGCTACTTTGTTTTTCCTATTACCCTTCACCACACCCCACCCTGATTATTTTTGTTTGTTTGTTTTAATGGGAGGAGTTTTGTAAAGATTTTGTGCTGGTTCCCCCTTGACTTTCATCATGTGAACTAGGTGAGTTCCTCCAAAAGATGGCTATTAATATGTAAGAGGTTCAGGTCAAATAGTGGGCCTTAGACATTTTCCCGGCTAACTAGAATTTTCTTTGGACCATGCTCAGTTTCTTTATGACCCAGGTTTGTGACTAAAGCTTCTTTTAGTCTTTGCCTTCTCCAGTAGAGATCTGAAATGACAATATTGAGTCCTTCTTGAGTATGCCTCCCTGACAAGCTGCTTCTCACAGAGGTGGCCCTTCTTTCTGATTCCTCATTCAGCTATGCTTTTCCTAGATATTATTGTCCTCTAAACTGGCAACAACTTATGCTAATCATCAGTATATAGAACATATGCTCTAGTAACTCTTTTACCTATTTTTAAAAACTAAGTACACAATTTAAGATGCTAAAACTTTTGCAGTATTTATGAGATGAGGCTCTAACATCAAAGTGTTGTCAAACAATCCTTTTGATGGAGAGGAAAGAACCCAGCTTTTAGGAAGGAAATGTTTTCCCCTGTCATATTTCTTGTTGAGATTTCAGTTTTTCATGGAGAGTGGATCTATATGAGGTCACCTAATAGAATATTTTTGATTAATACAATTTGGACCAAAGAGTTTTGAAGTTTTCAAAGATTAATTATATTCTTTTTAAAATTCAATTCAATTCAATCATGAGACAGAGAGAGAGAGAGAGAGAGCACAAGCAGGGGAAGCTGCAGGCTCCCTGTGGAACAAGGACCCAGATGCGGGACTTGATCCTAGCACCCCGAGATCATGACTTGAGCCAAAGGCAGATGCTTAACTGACTGAGCCACCTAGGCATCCCAACGTTGATGCTATTCTTGATAAGCTTTATGTCAAATGAAAAAAAAATCATTGATTTGCAAGTCCTAAAAATTATTGAATTTATGTATCATTCTCCCTTCTACAACCTGCATTTTACAGGTTCAGGGACATCAAGTATTTTTTGTGACCTGGGCCTTAAGTCTAGTTTCCTGGATTTCTAATTCTTTCCACTGCCCCAGTTTGTCTTGTCAGCTTATCACTTTAGGTACAAAAGATCAAATAGAGGTAATTTAGAAAATTTCAGATTTAGTTTATGAATCGCTCTATATAGTATTTATCTCCCTTACACCATCTGCCCCGTTCTGAACCTGGGCCACACAAACTTGATGATCTATTGGCAAGAGGGTTGGTGGGGGAAAAGTTTGATGGGCATAATATTAGTAACTACTTAATGACGTGTTACTAAAAGTACCTCTGGGACGCCTGGATGGCTCAGTTGGTTATGCATCTGGCTTCAGCTCAGATCATGATCTCCAGGTCTAGGGATCAAGCCCCGTGTCAGGCTCCCTGCTCAGTGGGGGTTTGCTTCTCCCTCTTCTCCTCCCTCTGCACCCACCCCACCCCTCACTGTTCATGCTTTCTTTCTCTCAAAGAAATAAAATCTTTTAAACAAATACTTCTTTGGGCTCTTTAAGCAAAATTGTAAGAGCTTTAAGAAAATATAAAGACTTGGGACCTAACTTTTGTAATCTAGAACATGTGACAGGTTTTCTAGAGTGGAATTGTTGGGGAAGTGATAGCTTTTGATGGATAGATAATAAAGGACAGTGGAGGTGGGGTAGAATCACGAGACTGGTGGCCATCACCTGCCTCTTTAGAAAAACATGGCAGGCTGAAGGAAATGGTCAGTTACTGGAAAACAGTCCAAGAGAGGGTCCTGGAGCTAACAGACTTGGACAGTGTACAGTCCAAGGCATAGCCATACTTTGGAAATGGTGGATTTTGTTTTCCAATGCAATCTCCAGGATCAGAATCTTTTATTTTACTTGGAGTTCAGTAAGGGAGAAATGACCATAGCGAAGCCACACAGTTTGTCTTTGGCATTTCTGCCTCCTTGGGGATCCATTCCTTTGGGTCTGGCCTCCTTAGCTCTGCATTAAATGTTTGCATCTTTTCTCTGGGACTTAGTCCAGCTGAGTATGACTTGATAATGCTGAATGAACATCATTACAAAATTTGGAAGAGAAAGAAGATTCTCTATAGCTTTTACATCAGTACAACAAATATCAAATAGCTGTCTTGATTCTATTTCATTTCTTTGTCCATCTTATGCCCATTCATCTGTCAGTTACTATGTGTGAGTTACCATGCTAGGTGCTGGGCATACAGTGGTACAAAAGGCTATGTGTTCCCTGACCTCATGGACATTGCATGCTGATTGGTAAAGTCACAGCCATAGAGCCAAGTGCCGTCTTCCTCTGATTCCCCTTTACTTTTGTTCCTCCTGGACAATGCCTCTCTTTGATAGGGAGAGAGAGAACATCAGCATATCTTTAGTTCTGCTGACAAAAGCTGAGGTTGAGGATTGTCTTCAGGGGCTCTGGTGGCTGATCCTTAGGCTAGGAGCAAGGGTGAAATGGAGAGGAAAGAACTGAGTAAGAAGGAGGAGAATGGGAGGAAGGGAAGGAGGGAAGATAAGATGCTCATAGTAGGGCATGGGAGGGTGTCTACTAGCATCTTAGTTATTCCCAGTTCCAACTCTTCATATTGCTTACTGAAGCTTTGACAGAAATGAAAGATATTCTAGTTCCTTGAATCCAGTTCTGGCTGAAAGAGGTGCTATTTGCCTTCTGCTTTGTAATCTGTCCTGGAAGGTTCACTTACCCATGTAGTCTGTTTATAACAGCTGAGTAATACTGAATTTCCCCTGGACAGCCTGGAGAGCCTTAAACGAACAGCCCTTGGAAGACAGGAAATCAGCATGGAGGTGTGGAGGGATGGGCAGGTCATGGTATCTTTTGACCTCCTTGGGGTTGGAGAAAGGGAGGCGGGGAAGGACTGGCAGTGTCCAGACAGTGTCAGGGAGAGCACTGGGCCTGCATCCACTCTGTCAGACCCAGGAAGAAGATGCTGGGCGAAGTTTCCCTTTCAGGGAGTAGATCCCCCCCCCCCCACCTTCACAGTAAAATTGGAACAGTCCTGGGAAAATGGGGCAGGTGTCAACTAACAATCAAGAGAGGAGGCTGTTTATTCAAGTCTAAAGAGGGGCCAGGGGCATTACAGGAGCGGGAGCCATAATCTGCATGCAAGGAAAACTATTTTCTGAATCAAGAGGTAGTCCCTTCAGGTTGGGAACAGGGATCTGCACTTGGATCCCCCTCTGAAAGCTGGACATGGGAGAAGGTTGGGCAATCAAAGAGCATCTTCTAGATGGGAGGCTAGAGGGAACCCCGGTTCCCTTTTCTCTAGCCAATAGGAAAGGATGTTTCCAGTACAAGCTGCGCCTCCGGGTACCCTACTAAGCCCACTGCAAAGGGCTAAGGAGGGGGCAGCCCTCCTTTTGAGAAGGGTGTGGAGTAGACCTTCACTTTTCACTAAGCAAGAGGAGAGGGGGGAGAAACCAGGGGGTGCCAAACAGGAGCGAAGGCGGCCAGGCCCGCTGGCAGTTCCAGTCCCGGGACCGAGGCCGCCCGAGAGGGTCACGGAACCCGCGCCGGGCGGTCCCCGAATCCACCCGCAGCCTGAGCGCCTAGTAACTCTGGGAGTCCAGCTCCCAAAAGGAAAAGGAGGCGGCGCCTGGCACGTCCTGCGCGTCCCCGGCCCCGAGGCTTCCAGGCTTTCTCTTCGCCACGAGGCCCCCTCCCCCGGCCAGAATTTGACGCGAGCGCCGATTTTGGTGCAATGCGAATTAGCTCTAGTCGCCGAGTCGGGAGGGACGGACAGGCTCCGGGAGCGCCAGAAGCGGGCGGGCTCGGCGGGGCCGGAGTCAACGCCCACCTCCGCCTGCATCCCCACCGCTCCTCCTGTCGCCATAACAACTGACCCCCGCCCGCCAGCTCCGCGCAGCCCCGGGACGCACGGGCCACTGGCCCGCGCGCTCGGGGAAAGCGCCCCCACCCTTGTCGCCTCGGATCCGGGCTACCTCGCACTCCCGCCCCCACCCCGCTGCTGCCAAGCACAACGCAGAGGCGCCCCCTCCCGCCGCCAAGTAGGAAAGCCCTCGCGCCCCGGAGACTTGACTGCCGAATTAATAAAGCACCTGAATCAGGGGCTAGGGTCCTCCCGCGCGCGCCCCGGCGCCTTGCACCTGCCGAGGTCCCCCGCACCGGCCCTATCCGGGGCTTCAGGGCGCGCGCCGCGGCCAGCCGACGGCGGTGCCCCGCGCCCCGTGTACAGAGCTCTCGGGGAGCAGGACATCCCCGAAGGCGGCAGCACGCCGGAGGCGGGGAGGCGGGAGGCGGCCGGGGCGCGCGGGGAGGGCGGGGAGCCCGCGGGAGGAGGAGGAGGTGGAGGGGGAGGAGAGAGAGGGAGCAGGGCGGGCGGCGGGGAGGGAGAAGGGAGGCAAGAAAGTAGCAAAAGTGAGGCTGGCAGCCGGCGGCAAAGGAGCGGGTCGAGCGGCGGCGGCGGCAGGAAGTCTGTGCCCGAGACGAGCAGAAATTAGAGCCAGGGAGGGACCGCGGCGGCGGCGAGAGTGAAAGAGGAAACTGCAGAAGAGGAAGCTCTGCCGCAGCACAAAGTCTCCTCCGGCTCCCGCGCCGAGCATCCCCGCGCGCCCGCCCCAGCCCTCCCGGACCGGCTCGCCGCTGCTGCCTGCGCCCCTGTCGCTGGGCGCCCCCTCCTCAGCGCGCCCACCCCGGCCCCACGCGCCCCGGCCGCGCCGCCTCGCCGCCCTCCGCACACGTCGCCCTCGTCTGCCATGGCCCGGGAGAACGGCGAGAGCAGCTCCTCCTGGAAAAAGCAAGCTGAAGACATAAAGAAGATTTTCGAGTTCAAGGAGACCCTCGGAACGTAAGTGGGGCTCCGGGAGAGAAGGGTGGAGGTACCAGCGGCCGTGGGTGCACAGGCAGCGCCTGCTGCCACCACCGCCAGCCACCGCGGCAGGAACCGGCTGGTCGCCGCGTCCTCATTGTCGGGTTCTCGGCTCTGCGGAGCCCCCCGCGTGTCCAACGCCTGGGTCTGCGTCCCTCGGGCACGGGTGGGCACCACTCTCCGGCCGGGGCGAGAGGAGCTCCGAGCTTTTGGGAGGACAGTCACCAGCAGGCGACTTTCCACTTCCCCTGACACCGCCACCCTCTCGACTTATTTCTCCCCACGCGTGACTGTGGGCTGAGAATGGTGGATATGAGTGTTTACTGGCTGTGTGTGTTTACTCACCGTGTGTATGGGCACACCGTGTAGATGAGAGATAGGGTCTCGAGAAAATGGGGCTCCGGTCATTCCCTTTGCTGTCTGTCCTTCCATCGTGTGTTCTTATAGAATCGACATCTGCACGTACTAGGTGTAGGCAACACTTTGGATGCCACGCGATTATGGAAGGGAAGAATTTCGCAGTGTTCAGGGTCACGTGTGGGTAAAGCCTTCCCTGAGCGTGTGTCTGTTTCACACAGGCTCAGCCACACACGCTGGCCTGCATGTCTTCAGGAGGGTCTGTGAGTGTCTCTATACAGGCGACTCCTCTCTCAGGCTGTGTTCAGTCCAAGTGTTGGTGGTTGCGTGGCAAGAAAGCTGAAACACTCAGAAGTCGGCATGAATGCCCCAAGCATGGGCTGCTCAGTTCAGCGACTGCTCTCTTTCTGCCCAGGAGTTGGTTTTTGTTTGTTTTGTTTTGAAGCGCCCCAGAATAGTTAGGGAGGCTGATAGTGAAAGACAATCAGGCACTGCTGGGTGAGTCTGAAGTTCAGGTTATTTTTTCCCCTCATATGATCAGTATCTGCTGGTGATCAGTATCTGTCAGTGTATATATTCGCTCACACGCACACATGTGCTATATGAACTGAACATTTTGTAGGGGTTTATGGAGGTGTTGATTAGGCTGGGAAGAGAAAGAGGAGGTGTTTGGTGAGATAAATCACTGTGTTCTTCCTTCTTCCTTTCCTTCCCTTTCCCCCCCTTCCCTTGTTTTTGTGATTGGTTTGCTTTCCCAGAATCACATTTTCCCACCCAGATTGTCTGCTGCCCCCTACTCAGGGTCCATGGTGGGTGGTCATTATGTCCCTCACCGCCACCCCCTACATCTGCAGTGGATCCCCCAGGGCGAAGTTGTGAAGGCAGCATTCCCAAGAAGGCACCTTGGCAAGGCTGAGAATAGGGTCTCCCAGCTGTGTTGCTGCACTTTGGGGAGGGCACCTGTGGGTATAGACTTTCTACCTTTGTTGGGATGAAAACGGAAAGGACTTGGCCTTTTTAATAGAGAGGGGTTTGGGACTGCCTCCCTCAGCATGGCCAGTTAGGGGGTGAGTTTTGGTCAAAACTTTTGAGTGTTGCTATTGAGGTTTATTCGGATATGGGGTTTTGATGCTGGGATGCTCAAGTTACGAAGCAAGAAGCATGCCCTTGCTTGTCATCCTGAGACCGGTTATGTGGCTGCAGATGAGGGCATGGGAGAGAGTGGAATCTCGGTGTGTGGGAATTCCTTCCTTTGTGTGGCACATCTCCACCTGAGCCCCTCACTCTGGTCCCCCTGCCTGTAGCCTCCAGGTGGGCAGAGACGCCTCCCCCTAATCAACCTGCTTTTCAGGAGAGCCCTGCAGCCTCCCCTCTGCCGCAGCCAGGCCTCTGAAGCTCAGTGAGCTGTGGCTTTATTGAGTGGCTCCTGCTGTAGCAGGCGCTGTTTGGGGGTGACTGCGGGTGGTTTTCCCTCTAGGAAGGATGGGGATTTGCCTTCTGGAACCAGAGAGGCCAGTGGAGCTGTGGCAGAACAGTCTCTTGGACTCTGGTCAGGTGCCCGGTGAACTTGGGCATGGGTCTCTGTTGGGGTCCCGAAGCTTTGCCTTCTGCCTTGGAAATAATTCTTTGAAAAGAAGCTTCCCACTGAGGCCCTGTGGTGCTGGCATGGGTTCTAAAAGAGTCTAACACAAATAATTAAATGATCAAAATGTTTTTACTCAATGACAGAATAATAATAGTCATTATAGGTGACTTTCTTAAAGGAATACCAAGCATCAGGCATTGTTGTAAGTGCCTTACATGTATTTCACTCTCAGAATAAGCTTAGAAGTTGGGTTTTGCTGTTATTCCCAATTGGCAGATGGGAAAAATGAGGCAACGGAGAGATTAAGTGACTTGCCAAACACGAGCTAGTTCCAGGCAGAACTACTCGTCGTGATCCATATGGGGTAGAGCTAATTTGTGGCTTATGTAACAGCAAACGTTTTCTAATAATTTGATTTAACGTGAGTATTTGGAAAGCTAATTTTAACAGTAATGCAAAGAAAACATCGTTGTGGTAACATTTCAAAGCTTGTGGAATATCAGCTTTATTTTGTCTCCTTGAACTTCCCAGCAGTGGTCTGAAGTTCAGTATGCTTGTTTCACCTGGGGCCAACCCCAGTGACCTTGCCAGAGTCCAGACAGAGAGGTTGCTTCCAGTCTTGTCTATGCAGATGTGGATTCTGGACCCCTCTTCTGTCTGTAATGAAACCTTGTGTAAGACAAAGGCATCACTCAAGATTGGGATTCATTTCCAAGGTACTCTGAAGCTCCAAGTCATTTTGTTTGTCACACCTTCCCCACATGCCTTCAGGATCCTAAGGCAGGAAAGCCCTGCCAGGAGCCAGACTGTCATCTCACAGTGTTAAAATGCTTTTAAAATAAAGCATCGTAAAGGCCCAAGGAGCACACTTTGCCAGCATTTGTCCTCTGATATCTAGCTGCCTGATTCAGGTACCTTTCCCTGCGGAGCTAGAACATTTACTGTTGAAGCCAGGGGGTTGAGTCATTTAGTTGGTGTGGTCAGAGGGGCCTTGCTGGAGGCCGGGGGCCAAATGGGAGGGAAGGCGGGCCCAGGAGCATGGGAAGGGGGTAAAGGAAGCTAAGGACAGCCTAGGCAAAAGGATCTGTCTTTGGGGTTTGGGCCTGGGTTAGCTCATGTGCCTCTGAGTCAGGCCTCAGGAAGAACCTCCCAACCAGTGGGCTGCATGTAACTTACTTTGAAAGGGAATTCCAGAACCTGACCATAGCTCTGAATAAGGTGAACGATCTAATTACTAGTTAGTAATCAACGACATGTTTTCTGATCCTTGGCACACTGTGAGAGCAAATACATGTTGTGTAACAGCAAATTAGGGGTAGTGAACATTTCCTTCAGTGTATTTGCCAAGGCTCTTCAGATCGCCTCTATTGGAGATACCTTTCAACGACTTCTGAAATTACAAAAAATATTGATAATTTGCCGCTCGGAGAAGACTATGGATGGAAAGAAAGCTTTGGCGTGGTGTCAGAAGTACCCCAGACTCACGGAAATCACTTCTGTAATTCCCATACCATGATATCCTTCTGAACAGAGGAGGCCTCTGTTCTTGGCATGACACAGAATGATTGTCCCAATATACCTCCTTTCCTCTGGAGTATAGGAAATGGCATGTCCTAGAAAATAGATCATCTCTGCAGGGTGTGAATACATGGTTTTCTTATAGACTGAACATTTTACAGGGAAATAACTGCTGTCTGTAGGGGGCTGGGCTGGGCTTCGTGGAGAGTTTGAGCCTGGCTTCCAGGTCTGGCTCAGCCACTAATGGGTTGTGTGGCCTGTGGGCCTCTTGGTCAGTTGTCCACATTACCTTCTCCCTGTCTCAGCTTTCTCCTCTCTAAAATCAGGGTGTGGGGCAGGGAAGGCAAGATGGTTTTCATGTGCCCTTACAGCCCTGAGATTTTATGGCTCGACTGTGCAAGGAAACTACTCACTGGGGATCCTTACAAGCCTTCCACGTGTGGCTAGTGCCGCTCATTTCTGTTTGGAGCGACGTTGTTAGGCCCATGCTAGTAGCAGAGTGAAATAGCTCTGGACAGGAAGTCTTATCCCACTTAATGTCTATAGCATAGTGCGGCCGCTTTTTCATTAAATGAGTGCCTGCTGGTGCTGCTTTAGGAAGGGTATAAATAGAAATATCCATGGGGCAAGCATGGTCTTTTCTCACTCGTATCATACTTATACTCCTTATTCTGAAATTGCTCAGTAAATACACCTGTTGAGGACACAGATGATTGGTTTATCTGGAAGCCCCAGGGGAAAACACACTCAGTAGTGCTTTTTTTGGCATGTAGGCAGTGGGCGGGGGAGGGGTAGAATGCAAAGCTGCTTCAGGTGGTTTGTATGTTTGACTGGCTGATTTAATAGTATTTATTATGTGATTAGTCAGATTTTTAGAGTCTGGGTGAAACATTTGAAAGAATATCACCAATGGGGCACCTGGGTGGCTCAGTGGGTTAAAGCCTCTGCCTTCGGCTCAGGTCATGATCCCAGGGTCCTGGGATTGAGCCCCGCATCGGGCTCTCCGCTCAGTGGGGAGCCTGCTTCCCCCTTTCTCTCTGCCTGCCTCTCTGCCTACTTGGGATCTCTCTCTCTGTGTCAAATGAGTAAATAAAATCTTTAAAAAAAAAAAATAAAGAAAGAAAGAATATCACCAAGTGGACCATGGCAGCAGAAGCCCCTAGATTTCTCCCGTAGTGTATATCCCAGCTGTGGTATTTGTTAGGAGTTTGTATTTCTCAGCTCTCTAGTTTGGGAGGGCAGGATATAAATTCAGCCTCTCATACATTTCAAGATAGCTACTGAGCGTCTACTATATTCTAGGCACTGTGGGGCATAGCTGCAAACAACCAACCAAAAAATGCCTGCCCTCTTGGAGCTTACCTTCTGGTAGGAGAACCAGGAAATGAAGAAGGTAAGTAAGTAAAATGTAGAGTATGGTGCCTAGTACACACGTGAGGGAGAATATCCAAGCAGGGAAGGGGGGTTTTGTAGAGTGGGGTGATGGCAGCTTGAAGCCTGGTAGTCATGGATGGCCTCGCTGAGCAGCTGATATTTGAGTACCATCTAAAGGAGTCCTGGAACATCTGAAGGAAGAATGTTCCCATGAGAGGGGACAGCAGGAGATGAGAGCCTGGCGGGAAGCTTGTTTGCTTCCTGTTTCCAAGAGGCATGTGTGGCTGGAAGTGGGTGGTCAGGGGTGGAAGGTGGGAGCTGAGCTAAGAGAGCGAGGAATTGGAGGGGGCAAGGCAGAGGGGAGATTGGACTCATGCATGACCTTTGTAGACCGTTGTCGAAACTTTGCCTTTGTGCTGAGAGATGTGGGAGACATTGGAGGATTTTGAGCAGAGGAGAACCTTGATCTGACTCAGGTGTTTCCATCATCACTGTACTTGTGGTATTGAGGACGGACCGGTGGGCTCTGGCGTAGAAGTGAGGAGACCAGCTTGGGAGCCATTGCAATGATCCAGGTGAGAGACAGGTGGTTTAGAAGGAGGAAGTAGCTACGGAGGTGATGAGAAGCGATTGGATCCTGGATATTTTTGGAAGAGACAGCAGAAAAGAATTGTTGTGGTTGGGTGTGAGATTCTCCAAGGCTTTGGGGGTTGAAAGAATCGTGCCATTGGCTGGTTTTGGTCAGTTTATGCAAGGATTTTCTGAGTGTCTGCTCCATCCCTGCTCTGGGAGGATCTTGGAAACAGTTTAGCATGTGAGCTACATTTGGGCTTCTGGGCCCCCCTCATGAGTGACTCCTGCATTTCAAGGTGAATTTCCTTCCCTCTGAGTTTATGTCTGGAGAGGGCTTTTGAATGCCTCCTCCTTGGTCACAGAGGGAAAGTTGTGATAGGCTGGATATTTTAGCTTCTAGAAGAATTGCTTAATTTTCTGTGAAAATGCTGGGGTTTCCCTTAGAACTATCAATGGGAAGAGCTAGCTCACCTTGACAGGTGGGCCTATAACTCTTATCTCTCTCTTTGTGTGTGTGTATTTATATTTATCTCTCGTATATAACTCTATCCTATAACTTGTAACTCACTTAATTTGGTGATTTAAAGCCCAAATATTCTGTGAAAAATAATAAACATGAGCATTCCTGCTGCTCCTTTCTTTGACAGGATGTTTTGTTATTTGGAGAGGAAAAGCCAAATGCTTTTCTTGATTGGGAAAAAGATAACAAACACTGGTCTTATTGGTGAGTGCAGTGGGATTTGGGAAGTTACGCTTTGGGTAGAGAGCTTGTTCCAGAAGGGGCTAATAGGGACTGTGTCTCAGGCAAAAACTTCTGGTTCAAACGTGGCCACTGAATGAACAATAATTAGACTTAGTAGGTAGATATTCGTGTTACCTCAGGGGAGGATTTTAGGGGTTAATTTGTTGAGTTTTTCTTTAGCTGGGTCTCCGTAAATCCCTTTAATCTTTCCCTTCCTCAAATAAATCTCCTTAAATCCCCTGCAATCTCTCTTCTCCTCCTCCTCTCTCCTCTGGGACAGCTTAGGCATTGGTCCAGTGGTGGACTGTCACATTGCTGATCAACTTGCACCCACAGTGGTAAACCTCCAACCTCACATCTCCAATCCTTACCAGATTTCCCAGAAATTACCAGGGAGTCCACAGCCCCCTGGGGACCCATATTTTTAACTGAAGAAGGAACAGCTTCTGGGTGGCCAGCAGGAAGGCTAGTGTCCTAGTCAGTTGTCTTGAGTTTCTTTTCTGGCTGAAGATGGTCAACCCAAAGTGTATGTAGCTAAAACAGAAGGATATGTAGACTCTGGGAGAGATGCTATCCTAATTTTCTTTCTCAGTTCGTGTTGGTTATGCCCCTTTGACATTCTTTGGTGCAGGAAACCACTTTTATCTTGGGTTAGCTATCACGAGATCCTGCTTGATTTCTAAGAAAATGTTTATTATGCAGCAAATGGCTTATTTAGGTTCCAGTCAGATCAAGGCTAACTTCTAAATGGATGCTACTGGCCAGGTTCATTCAGTAGCACACTGAGTTCATTCCATGTCTCTAGCGATCAGCTCTGTGCCTTGTGCTGTTTTTCCTAGTTATTTCAGGGTTCAAAAAACAGGGATTCTGTCTTCTGGGTAACACCAAATCTTGAGGATAAGCATTGAAAATAGCATATTTGCTGAGGCCAGGTAGGAGAGGCCTTAGGAGGTCTTGACCCTTAATGGAAAGGTGGCTCCAGCAGAACCATTCCAACCATGTGCTTCTGGAGAGGTTCCTCAATCTTTCTGAGTTAAGATGGGGATGGAAGTTGTTGCCTTGTGGGATTCTTGTAAGGATTCAATGATGTATAGGAGGTGCCTGGCACATCATTGGGATTAAGTAAACGGTAGCTGTCATCAACTCTAGTTGCTTTCAGCAGCTGTGGTTGAGGGGGACCGCCTATGGAAATTCAGGGCTAGGACCATGGGGAAGAACATGTCAGGATCTGTTGGAAACTGATTTTTGGAAGCTCTTGTTGCAAATATGCAGAATGGTGCCTATTTGACCTCCCCCCACTCCCCTGCCCACATTGATTTACAAAACTATCAACAAGTCTTCAGTCAGCCATGGATGTTTCATTGCTGGGTGTTTTACACAGCACCATAGTGAGTAGCTAAGTGTGTAGGCTCTGAGGCACTAGGACCTGAGTGCAAATCCTGGTCCACTGCTTCTCAAATTATTGAAAATTTCGTTTTGGGCAAATTATTTGGCCATTCTCAGCCTCATGTCCATAAAACAGGATAAAACCAGCACTTAATCTCAGGGCTATAGGGAGAATTTAAGGAGAGCCCATGAAAACTACTCAGTACAGTGTGTGGCCCATGAACATGTTCTCAGGAAACGCTCGTTCCCGCTCATTAGCCCCTGTGGTTCTGGAACACAGCTCCTCAGAGGCCATTTGCACAGATCTGGGGGGTTCGTGGAGCCATTCGGCATTTGCTCGCCCCAGGAGGATTATTAGTTTGTAGAGTGCTAGCATTAACCAAGAGACTCCGCCTGAAACGTCCTCCCGGCCAGCTCCTGTGCTGGAGTGACCTAGTTCACTGTGTATCACGGGCTCATTCCTTCCTCTGGTTATCTCATCAGCTTTGTCTCTGCACCTCTCCCTGTAGCCTGAGCTGGGGCTTTTGTTTTGTTTTGTTTTAGCCTGTCCCTGTCTGCATCAGCTTGTGCAACAGTTCTCTGAGCAGTTTCTGTCTTCCCAAACAGCACACAGGTCTCCGTGGCTCTGCCTCGGCTTCAATGTGCTTTTCCTTGCTGAGAATGGTTACCAGGTGTCAGCTTCTTTTCTCAGTGAATAGAAGGTTCTGATGTGAGGGCTTAAGTACTTTATTTGCCACATGACAAAACATTGTGGAGTTTTGTAGTTTAAAGCTGGTATGTCCTGAATTGATTTAAGAAATGGCAGCATGCCTGTGAGTACACCACATGGGCACGTGTAACAATTTATTTAAAAATATCTTTATGGGGGATTGCTGGGGGGGCGTGGGATAAGATTTCAAAAGTTTCATTTCCCAGGTCTCAGGATACAGGCGTTGACAGTTGGGGTGCGAATATCCACCGCATTAGGCCAGATCCCTTGTCTTGGTCTCACCACGTTAGTCCTTCTTTTTTTTTTTTTTTTTTTTAAGATTTTATTTATTTATTTGACAGAGAGAGATCACAAATAGGCAGAGAGAGAGGAGGAGGCAGGCTCCCTGCTGAGCAGAGAGCCCAATGTGGGACTCAATCCCAGGACCCTGAGATCATGACCTGAGCCAAGGCAGCGGCTTAACCCACTGAGCCACCCAGGCGCCCCACCACGTTAGTCCTTTTAATGGCCGAAGTCTGGGGTGACAATTTATTGGGACCTCTGTAATGGAGTGAGCAGGGGAAGAAAAGTCTCTGACATTCCTATGTGACAGAGGACCTCCCTGTCTGTCATAACCTGTGACGCCCATCAGTGCAATTGCCTTTACACCAAATGGAATTGGGTGCTGTAACTGGAACCGTCAAGGTTTTCAGTACAGCCTCCAAAGTCCCTGATTTTCAAGTGATCCTTTTGCCTGCCTACTCCCACAACTCTGTGCCCTCTAATTCTAAGACCTACAGTATTGTGGGGGAAAAGACACCCCCACAAAAAACAAAGCCCCAAAGCCCCAAATCTTCTGTAGCATTAGAAAACTTGTGGGTAGAGGGAGGAGAGTGGGAGGTCTGGCAGAGGGTTGGAGTGGCAGGCATCCCACAGGGCTGGTGCCCCCTCCCCCCAAGTGTCCTTCTGTCTCTGGGCTGCCACTTTTTTTTTTTTTTAAGATTTTATTTATTTATTTATTTGACAGAGAGAGAGATCACAAGTAGGCGGAGAGGCAGGCAGAGAGAGTGGGGGAAGCAGGCTCCTCGCCGAGCAGAGAGCCCGATGCGGGACTCAATCCCAGGACCCTGAGATCATGACCTGAGCTGAAGGCAGAGGCTTAACCCACTGAGCCACCCAGACGCCCCGGGCTCCCACTTCTTTAGCCTTGATAGGAATGGCCACTTGAAAGTTGCCTTGAAACATGGGAAGATATGAACACCTTGAAAGAGGTTGAGGGCCCTGCCATTTAGGATATAAGCAGTTTTGAAGGAAGTGCTTTTTTTAGACACTTAACTGAAAAGAATTCATGTTTGAATGTAAGGCAGGAGGGAGATAGGTTAATTGTGGTCTTGGGACTCTGATGGGTTGCAACCTGGGAAGTGGAGGGCCGAGTGAGGCCCACTGGGGAGCCATGGCAAAGCTGAGTGCTTGCTGGCCTGGGGTCTCCAAGTGGGGGGTGTGATGGTGTGGCCTCTGTGTCTCCCTCATCCCTTCTCCCAGGACTAGGCCGGAACTGTTAGCACTGTGATCCAGCTATGTCAGTGACCCCAAAGTTCATCTAGGTTGGAG
The DNA here is from genome assembly GCF_009829155.1 of Mustela erminea. Lineage (NCBI taxonomy): Eukaryota > Metazoa > Chordata > Mammalia > Carnivora > Mustelidae > Mustela > Mustela erminea. The sequence continues at coordinate 116,615,896 of NC_045619.1, forward strand.
TAGGGTCCTAAGTGACCCCAAAATATTTCATTTGTTTAAGAAAAATATGCCTTGAAAAAGTTTGTAACGAACATTTGGAGCAGACCTTGCATAAAAGTTGGGGACAGCATGTATCTGATAATATGTGCAAGAATGCTATTGCTTGTGGGTTCTTTCTGCCTCTATTAGCATGCTCAGCAAAGATGGAGTTTGTGGTCTGGGTAAGGATAAAAAAGGAATGTGGGCTTCTTGTGGTCCTTTTGGCTCCTCTCGCAACTGGGATATAATAATAAGACAGTGTGTGTGTGTGTGTGTTTGTGTGTGTGTGTGTGTATGTGTGTTTAACTTTGGTAAAAAATACATAACTGAAAAGTTACCATTCTAAACCATTTTTAAGTGTATGGGTCAGTGGCATAGAGGATGCTCACAGTGCCTTGTGACCATCACCACCATCCATCTCCAGAGCCGAAGGCAGAGGCTTTAACCCACTGAGCCCCCCAGGCGCCCCCCAGAACTTCCTTCTTTTTCTTTTTTGTCCTCCTTGCTTTTTAAGGCAGGATAATATTCTCCGGTGTGTCTATACCCCACCGCATTTATTCATTCGTTTGTTGGTGCACACTTGGAGTTATTTCCGCCTTTTGGCTGTCGTGAATAATGCTGCATGGACATGGGGGTACCCGTATGTCTTCAAGTCCTGGCTTTCATTTCTCTTGGGTGTGTACCCAGAAGTAATGTTGCTGGATCATATGGTAATTCTCTGCTGAAATTTTGGGAGGGCCGCCATCTTGTTTTTCCCAGTCATGTGGTGTTTGGCTATTTGCAAAATGTTTTTACCCGCATGATTCAGTTATGGCCCTCACTTTATAGGTAAGGAAATGGAGGTTCAGAGAGGTCAAATGACTCACGGGAAAACACTGCTGAGCCGTAGCGGGAGTGGGAGGGGGTCTAAGTGTCTTCTGACTCCCCAGTTCAGTGCTCTTTCTCCTGTGTCACACAGCTTACAAGCTGATTCATGGAATTGATGTGAATAGGGAATATTAAAGAATGAAGGAGAAATGCCTCCACTTCTGTGGACGTGTTATGGTATGGTGAAGAGATGGGTTCCGATTTGTAACAACTGCTGATTTCCGTGGTATAAATACTCCCACATGGAACGGTTTCAAGCTGCCCATGGTTTAACAACCTACTACAGAATTCTTGCATCAGGCTCTCATGAGCAGGTATGAGGTGACTCCAGCATACCTCTAAAGGAAGTAGAGGTCAGGAGACTGGAGTTGAGGCTTACCTCCGTCACTTGAGAGCTGTGGAACCGTGATCTTATCCTCTCTATGTCTTGATTACCTTGTTTGTTAAATGGGATAATTATACCTGAATTACACCTGCTTACGTTACAGACCTGTTTTAAGTCCCAAATGAGATAAGGCATGTGTAGTAAGGCCTTATACAAATAGAAGGTATTATTATGTTATGAAGATTATAGCTTTAAAAGTATTCCTTTCTCGTAAATGTTAGTATCACGTATACTCTTTGAAACCTAGCTATCATCTTTTGGGCATTGTTCCCATAGGAGTTGGGCTGTGTGTCAGCCTTGACTCTGGAAGCATCAATAAAAACTAGAGTTTCAAAAAAAAAACAAAAAACTAGAGTTTCATGGTATAGTTTAACTGGCTCTATTCAGGTGTTTGTTGTTTGCCTTCTTAGTGCTTAAGTGATTGGTACATTAAGAAAAACTTAAAAAAAAAATCATGAAAGTAACATGTCACCCTAGCAGAGAATTTAAAAAATCCGGAAGAGTACAATAAAGAAGGCAATAAGAATTGACTTGTTGTTTGGGTGGGTCCTGGGTAGTGAGTTTCTCTAGAGGGTAGGGAGCTCTCAGGAGAGGCCTCAGAAGTCAGCTGTTGAGGCTACAGTCAGGCCGTGGTTATTTACTAGTTGCCATAAAAGTATTTAAGTATTTTACCATCTTGGTTGATTGAACCACTGTGCACAGATTGGGTATCTGCTCTGGGTACAGAGGTGGTGGTCTTTGTTGAGACTTGTGGGGGGGTGGGGGTGAGTGCCTTGTTGGGGTTATTGTAATGTTCCCATCTCTACCCTCATCAGCATCTCTAAATGTGTGCAGAGTCTGAAGTGGGAACAGAATCTGGTGCCAACAGGAGGACCTCCTCAAGAGACATCTGGTAGCCTAGTTAAATGTGTGGGAAGAGAGGTTAAACTATATCCAAGTGTTCCTGACTCTCCCTGGTTGGGGTGGGACAGGAGAACCTGGCTTCAGGCACTTCACTTATAAAATAAATACTGTTTGCTATAGACTGAATGTTTTGTCCCCTCTCCCCCAAATTCATATGTTGAAACCTAACCCCCAGTGTGGGATATTAGTAGGTGGAGCCTTTGGGAGGTGATTAGGTCATGGAAGTGAAGGCCTATGATGGAATTAGTACCCTTTGGTAAAAGAGACCCCAGGGAGCTCTAGGGCCTTTCCACCATGTGAGGACACAGTCAGAAGGTGGTCTTTTTTATTTTTGTTTTTTTAAAAGATTTTATTTATTTATTTGACAGATATCACAAGCAGATGGAGAGGCAGGCAGAGAGAGAGAGAGAGAGAGAAGCAGGCTCCCTGCTGAGCAGAGAGCCCGATACGGGACTTGATCCCAGGACCCTGAGATCATGACCTGAGCCAAGGCAGCGGCTTAACCCACTGAGCCACCCAGGCGCCCCCAGAAGGTGGTCTTATGTGAACCAGGAAGCGGGCCTTCACCAGACACCAAGTCTGCCAGCAGCCCTGTCTGGGACTTCCAGTCTCCAGGACTGTGAGAAGTCAGTTTCATTGTGTCTCAGCCGCTCAGCCCATGGCATTCTGTTATGGTAGCTGGGAGGGCCCAAGACACTTGCACACATATTTCTGACTACTACCAAAGTGCTCACACGCAAAACCTTCAAGCCAGCCTCTTTGGAACATAGTATTCATGATCAACTCATTCTTGCACTCAGAAGCTGAAGCCTGTCTAACTCCTGCATGGATACTGGCCAAGCCAGCTCTCTTATCGGTGGGCTGCCTGAGGTCCCACAGTTAATCTGGACCACATCCAGAGCTTCAGTGTCATGGTGTCCCTGAGGAGGGTGACGGTGAATGTTCAGAGGCCCTGCTCCATCCCCATCAATGTAATGGCAAGCAGAGAAAAAACGGTCCATATTAGAGATTTCTTACTTCAGCCATTGTTACGTTACTGTATCCCCATTAATTCACTTTGTAGGTGCAAAATGAGCTCCCGACAGTGCATGTGGCTCCAGAGAGAATTCAGAGCCATGAACAGTGAGTGCCATTGGCCCTTGCCGAACTGCCGCCACGCTGTGGCTCCTAGGGCGTGCGTCCCCAAGTAGGTGAGGGGAAGCTGCATTTGGAGACCTGAGAGCACAGTAGGGACTCCTGTGGCCCCTCTAGGGTCTCGTAGGCAAAGACCTGCATTAGGAGCCCAAGTGGAGGCTTTCCCACACATTGGCAGAGCAGGTGTCACACACAGGGAGGGCCTGGCTCAGACGAGACATCTACATGGTTCATCAATGTTTGCCGAATAAATGAATGGGTAAGTGAAATAAAAGGATCACGGGCTTCCATTAGATTAAGGAAGTTCAAGTCCTAACTGTGCCATTTATGAACAATGAGACCTTGAGCAAATTACATGATCTTTCTGAGCTTCTGTTTTCTCATATTTAAGTGGGAATAATAGTACTAACAATTCCAGCTGATTGTGTGGGCTTTCATTGTAAAAAAAAGAAAAATAGGGGTTACAAGGCATGCTACATATTATAGGTGCTAAATAAAGGGACAATGGCTTGAATTTTAAGCAAATAGGTGTTAGACCCCATCATGTGATTTAAACTTCACTGAAAAGGTCTCTTTTCAGGAGTCTCATGAGAGATTCATTCTTTGACTTAAAGCGTTTTCTTAAGTATAAGAAATTAAACAGTAACAGCCATGTATAGATCAGTGGGAAAGAGTTTGTTTTGTTAGAATGAGTTTGGAGAGTGAGATAGGAAAATGATCTTAAAAACTGCAGGGCCTGGACTGGAATTAAGGGGTGGGAGTCATGTGGACGAAGCCAGAGACGAGATTGGAGGCTGTGAAGTCAGCCAGACTCATTGCTGAATGAATATTCAGCAAACAGCTTGTGAATATTGGCCATGTGAGATAAGTACCATGACGGCCTGGTAGCTATTCTATCTCTGTGGCCTGTGATGACCACTGTCCGTCAGCCTGAAGGTCAAATGGAGGTCGGGAGGAAGGACAGTCTGGTTTGTTTCCTGCTTGGGGGGATTACCCTTGCAGCCACCCCTCTGTGGCTCATAGGGCTTAGGCCACGGAAGGGCAGTGCCTGCTGTCCATGGAAGGCCCCGACTTGGCTGATGAGGCTCCCAGGCAGGGTTCTAATGGGGGTGTGGACTCGGCAGCCTCTGAGTCTTGGGATCCAGGGACTTCTTTCCCCCCAGCCCTGACCCCCAGGTATTCCTGGTGGCCGTACTCTCTTGTAGGAATTCTTGAATGTAACCTCACCCTGGGATTGTAGAAGTGGTCCAGATAAAAATGCAGGGGTCTCTAAAAATCTTGGTTAACCCTGAAGATCCTAAGAGCTGAGTGTCCTTTGGAAGTTTCTCAGGAAGTTGGAGTTTGGGGCCTGCTCTTTAGCTCCCAGCATGGCCTGTGGGGGTATTGTCGAGACTGACACGAACCCTGCAGAAAACTGTGGGTTCACTGAATACCGAGTAAACTGGGCTCATCTTTACAAACCTAGTCTTCCCTCTAGGAGTGAGGGACACTGAATTAGTTCTGTGATAGAAATTTGAATGGGTTTGTCTGGTCACAGCCACCTGGGAGTGAGCCTTTATTTATTCCCCTTGGTGGGACTTCAGATAAGGGTTTTGAGAATTGCGAGATTGATTCCACAGTTTTTTTGTTTTTTAAAAAATTCTTTGGATATTAGAGGTTGAGAATCTGGTGCCAGGCACTGAGGAGGCGCTGGTAAACAAAATGTGTGTGGGTTCTTGTCCCCAGGGAACTTTTTGGGAAGACAGACAAATATACACGTAATTGCAATTCAGTGTGATAGAGCTACAGCAGGGGGTATATGATGTGGAAGCTGAGAAGAGGGGTACTGTGCTGGCAGTGGGGCTCAGAGACAGAGAGTTGGGCTTCTTGAAAGTTCTAAGTCAGAAGGGAAAACAATCTAGCATTCCTCAGTAAGTATTTAATGAGCTTTTGCTTCATGCCATAGAGAATACTGGCTTCTGTAAGACAAAGGAACATAGAGTTTTGTTGTTGTTGTTGTTGTTTTTTAAGATTTTATTTATTTATTTGACAGAGGGAGATCACAAGTAGGCAGATAGGCAGGCAGAGAGAGAGGCGGAAGCAAGCTTCCTGCTGAGCAAAGAGCCCGATGTGGGGCTTGATCCCAGGACCCTGAGAACATGACCTGAGCCAAAGGCAGAGGCTTTAACCCACCGAGCCACCCAGGTGCCCCAGAACATAGAGTTTTAATAATAATGTTAGCAGACATTAATAATAATGTTAGCAGAGTCCTTACTCTGTGCCATGGATGGTAGTACTTCATGTGAATTTTCACTTGAATTTTCACATTAAATCCACACAACATGCAGTAAAATAGATACTATTATCACCATTTTAGAGATGAGGAAATTAAGGCCCAGAGAGGTTAAACAACTTGGCCAAGGTCACACAGAACTAACCATATGGAAGAATTGGGATTTGAACTTAGGTTACCCACCCCGGGCCAAAGCCAGAGCTCTTAACCATCACCCTGAAGGGGCTTTCCTTTTACATTTTGCTCCCTGAACTCTTAGAGAAAATTGGACATGGGCCCATATGCCCACTGTGCAAAGCATCGTATGGTGATAGAAACATGGTGCAGAGTGTTTTAGGGGTTCCAAGGGAAGGGAGGCAATAGATGGAGACCGGTCAAAAGTTCTGGTCATGGGATCGTTTTTCTAGTAAACCTTCTCCAATGACCTGCTTTCCAGATGGCTGTCATGTCTTCGTTTAATACATGGCTGCTGCTGCACCAGCAAGGGCTTCAGTGACAAAAGTGAGGTGTGGTCCCCCATGTCCCACAGGTACGCAGACATATTCCAGTCTCCATGCCCTCCTCCTGTGGTGTCTCCTGCTTCCAGCACCTACCCATCAGTTCTCCAGGGCTCTGCTGTGGTGCGGTTGCTTCCTCTCAGTGTCCCTAGACATAAGCAGCCCACCTGGGGCTCCTCTCCTCTGTTCTTCAGTCCTAGACTCACCCCATTGAGGGCCGATTGTTCCAGGGTTTTCCTTTTGTAAGAGTTTTCTCCGTCAACACCAGAAGCTCTTTGAGAGAAGGGGCCATCTCCCACCTGTGGTGTCCCCTGAATCGCCCCCAGTACCTTGCATGCTGAGCAACACATGCAGAGTTTGTTTGGTTCAGTTTTTAAAAATCCCAGAGTCATGAAGTTGTCTCCATAGCTGCTCAGGAAGCTTACTTTTCTAAATGTTTTCATTACGGATAAGCTCTTCAGAATGTTCCGTCCCCTTTTTCTTCATCTGGATTTCATCTCTAGATCGTCTCCGCTTTTCCACTTGTGGATTACTCACTCAGTGGATTAGCTGGGGTGAAATTTTAATCTGTGTGGGTTTGTCCTGCTTCCTCCCTCAGCCTGCTGGCAGGCTCTTTCTGTCAGCTGCCACCAGGACTGCTCTCGGGGAAAGAAAACTAGCTGTCAGCCCCCTCCCTCCCCAAACAAGAGTTTTCCTCAGTAGGATGGTCCAAAACAAAATATAAATGATGTTTGGCTCATGACGGCCTTCTGTCAGTTGGGTACCACAGTTGGCTGTGGCCTGTCGTGTCCTTTTAAATACTATTTCTGGTACTTTCCTTCTTGAGATATCACCTCACGCATGGCTTGTTGTGGTCTTGAGATTCCTCATGGAAGCAACACATACTTGGCTTTTTCATTGTTTCCCTTGCACATCGGGCCTTTAATGGCTTTGTGTCTTTTTTCTGCATGCCAGTGTGTGTAAAGGCCAAGGATGATCCCTTGGCTGCAGTTACCAAGTGCAACATTTTTCTTCAGAAGATGTGATGTCTGTGGAACTGTAGATGGGATGAAAAATTTCTGGGCATGTACGGTAGCATTTGCTGATGTTTTCTCTTCAGAATTTATCAAGCCCTTTGTCTCAGTGTCCCAGATGTATTCCCTTTGAGGTAAAAAATTTCCTTGTTCTCAGTACCTTGGCCAAAACTTCTGAGTGGGGAAAAAAAAAATTTTTTTTTCCTCTTTTGTCAACACCTATATTCTGGATGTATTAGATTTTCTGAGGAGGTTTCCAAGACTGGCGTTAGTGTGAAGGCATAGAGGTGGTTTGAAAAAGAATAATGACTAACGTACTTTAGTATCTGCTAGGCATGGGATATTCCCCTAGATACCTGACCAGTTCATGGGTCATTTAATTTGTCCATTACCCTGTGTACTAAGTACTCTTTGACAGTTGAGGAGAACTGACTGAACCCAGGTCCCATGATGTGTAAGTTACAAGACAGGGTTTGACCCTAGATCTGTCTGAAGGAGCTCTGGAAAGCTGTGCCTGCCTCACAACCGGGCTGACTGAGGTGGAACAGGCTTCTAGAACCAGGATCTATCCTAGGAATCTGTACCACTGGCAGGAGACTTGTGTGTTTCTCTGTCATAACAGTGGTTTTTGGGCCTCTAGATCTTTGTCGTCCTCTATGGGTGCATTGCAGGCCTTGCCTTTGGTGTTGGAGCTGAAAAGTCCTATTACACTCAGTGTGCCCGGGAGGAGACTGGGACTTGGGCTGTATGACTTGGTTCATGCTCATCAGAAACCTCTGCTGAGAGAGGATGGGGGCCTCAGGACTAGTTTGCAGGTTAAGGATCCATTTTGTTACTGGGTTGCCATTTCTGTACCATGAAGAACATCTTTTTTTTTTTTTTTTAAGATTTTGTTTGTTTATTTATTTGACACAAAGAGATTACAAGTAGGCAGAGAGGCAGGCAGAGAGAGGGAGAGAACCAGGCTCCCTACTGAGCAGAGAGCTCGATGCGGGGCTCGATCCCAGGACCCTGAGATCATGACCTGAGCTGGAGGCAGAGGCTTAACCCACTGAGCCACCCAGGCTCCTGAAGAACATCATTTTTTAACACACCGGGAGAACCCTGAGATTTCAAATCAGACCATTTAGAAAAGAAAAAAAAACGTGCAAAATACTCATCATTTACAGCTTAGGTATCCATTAGCAAAAGGTCATGCACTATTCAGGCAGATATCCAGAAATTTAGATCAAGTCTGACTTATTTTCTGAAATGGCTGGTAAAACATGCACAGGAGTGTGATTTCTGTCTTTATCCTTCCTGTTTGAGCTGGGGTTGAGCTGCTTACTTGGTGGCTTATTGAACGAGTAGGGGACAGATATTGTTACAGTGGTGACTCCCAGCTCAGTGTTCTTTTTTCACTGAAACGTTTTAAAATTGTTTTTGTTCTGATCACACTAAAATAATTTTATTGCCTTTTTCTTGTTACAAAGTATTATAAGTGCTTTTCAAAAGTTTAGTAGATCAGATTTACTTTTTCTCAGGGCTTGGTAATTAAACAGAATCATTATTAGCTGTGCAATAAAGGCCTCATCATATATGATGTGCCTTAAATGGTTTCTTTATATTGTCACTAATCAGAACATACCAGGAGGGAGCCAATAGAAATATTAAAAAGTTTTGAACACCTGCTCTATTAAGGAAGTCGTGCCAGTGTGACGTGCAACGTTACTCATTGTTTCTCTTCAGGATCTGTTTGGAAATCTGTTTCTCTAATGATTTATAAGCAGGATGACCTTTTCCCTGCTGTTACAGGCAACATCTTTGCATAAAGAAACACTTGAAGTTGTACTGAGTTCATATCCAGAGATATCAGGAGCCAAGCTGTTTCACGTTCCAGTTTGAGGTTCTGATTTTGCCTGGGTTTCATTCTGGAGAAAGTGTCTGATATATGCAGCTGAGCTTACAGGCCATTTCACAGCCTCCTTCCTCATTAGGTCTCATTCCTTTGGATTCTGGAGTGACCTCTGGGGTCCTGGGCACCGATGCCCTCTGGGGCCAGCTTCACAGTGACACAGGGTCCTATGTTCCTCTAATGCATTTCTCCCTCTGTCTTGCAAGTTACAGGGCTGGTATGATCCTTTTAATTAGAAGACTTTCTCCTCCAACCTTCTAGCGTGATGTGAAAGGGATTTTACTGATTGATTAAACTTTTCTTAGGGTTAGTGGTTAAAAAAGTTTATTGAACACTGAAGGTATTGGATAGGATGGATTAAAAAAAAAACTTTATTTAAGTTGTAAGCTTAAACACAGAAAATTGGGTTCTGAATCTGTGATACTTCTAAGATCTCTTGATCAAAGCGCAGCAGTAGGCAGGGAAGCCAACACAAGGTCTAATCTAGATTATTTTATTCCCGTGCATCACCCAGACAGAGCAAGGAAAAGCCTCATCTGTTTTGCTCTGGACCTCACCTCCCTGCACCAAGAGTCCTTTGGGCTTATTGTTGGGACCTCTGCTAATCTTCTCAATCTCTCGCATCACTAGAGGTCTGTGAGTGATTTTTTCCAAACTGCACGTGCTTCCCATCCAGCCAATGACATTTAGAGCAGGTGGTAAAGATCTGGGAGCCATTTATACTGGGACCACCGAAGCAGGTCAGGAGCTGAATGTCTAAGTTTAAAATTTTCACCTGCAAATGCTCCCCCACCCCCGCTCTGTTTACACACTGGCAACTCTGGTACCACCTCCATTAACAGAATTCCCATGCTGAATTGTGAAATCCATTATGACCCTGTGGAAGGTGCTTCCTTTGTATCTTGTTGGAACCAGACCTTTTCTGTGACCAAAAAGGAGAGTTGGAATGATGTTGACAGGTCATCATATCCCTTTCCACTTTACCACAACTTGAGCCAAGGGACTCACCTGAATTCTCCAGTGCAGAACTGCCTAAAATTCTTGGCCATCTTAGGCACAATATCTGCGAAGAACTTGATCTTCATGCCGCCAACTTCCTGGCTGCCGATGCTGACATCAAAGCATGATGGATCTTATAAGTAGTTCATGGTCTGTGGATGGGGGTACAGTCCTCCTGAGCCCTGACTCCTGGCTCCCCTTCTCACCAGCCACGTGTGTGTGGAACACTGAGCCTCTATCATTTCTAAAATGGAGATAACAGGGGCTCCTGGGTGGCTCAGTGGATTAGACCTCTGCCTTTGGCTCAGGTCATGATCTCAGGGTCCTGGGATCGAGCCCCGCATCGGGCTCTCTGCTCAGCAGGGAGCCTGCTTCCTCCTCTCTCTCTGCCTGCTTGTCATCTCTCTCTGTCAAATAAATAAATAAAATCTTTAAAAAAAAATAAAATAAAATGGAGATAACAATGGCACACATTGTCTAAGATTGCTAAGAGGTTTTGGTGAGATGAAGTGCAGAAATTTGTGCTTTTCTTGTTTTGTTTTGTTTCTGCATAATGCTTGGTATATATTAAATACTCAATAAATGTTAGCTGGAATCACTTCATTTTGGTCCCATTTCTGCCACTTTGGTTCACGGCCAGATAGGACACCTTTAAATCCTAGTTTGATAGCTCTCAAAACTGTGTCATAAAGTGAATGGATCAGCATAAATCTTTTAGAACTTTAAAAGAAGGAAAAAAAAGGGGGGGTTGTTTTGAAATGTTATCCTTGCATATAAAGGGCAGGGATTGTTAAGTTTCCCGGTAACTGATAAGTCAATGTGTAGCCAGAAATAATATTTGGAGGGTCAAACTGAAAAGAGATAAGAATATAGTTCATCACAGGGGCCTGCACGCCTGTGCACGTGTGTGTGCGCGCACACACACACACACACACACACACACACACACACCCCTAGTATATTTCTAGGCCCTATGGACACAAAAATGAAAAGGTCACAACCGGTCCTTTCCTCAAGGAGTTCTTAGAAGGTGCATTTTTATGATATATGTTATATGGTCCCACAGAGCTGGAAAAAGGGAGGCACTTGCTTCTGCGGTTTCTTCTCTGAAGTTACAGTTCATGGGCCACACACCTGTGGTGTCGTGGGGCTGGCATTGCAAGGAATCATGGGAGAGGGGTGCAAAAGAGAACAAGTAGTGATTGGCCTGGGTGACTGTGAGTGGGGTGGGAGCAGGGTGGAGAGGAGGCCGATTTAATTCCAGACCAGGTGAAACCCTTTTCTCCTCAGCCCTGGTGTTGTAATTCTGTTCCAGCTGCCAATTAAGCAGATACATGGTTTCAAGTACCAGATAAAAGTTCCTAATCCTGTGAGGTTTCAGGCGCACTTATGGCCCATTTTATGTTGTAATTATTCAGTCTGACAACAGAAAGGAAGCTGAACAGTCCTTTCTTTTATGAAGCAGATAACATAATGGCACTTCTGCTTTTCATGTGATGATTGCGTTTATCAAATGGATTGATTTTTATCACGGTGCATGCCAATCAACATACCTTTATAGAACCTTTCTCACCTAAGGTAAGGCTCCCATATTCAGTAATGATCTGATCAGCTAGACGGTCATTTGCCCAGCTCTTTCGGCTTAAAATGAACAGCTGGAGGTTCAGATGAAAACAATGGGAAGCATATCCCTGTGTGAAGTAGCTAAGAGCATTTTAGGAATTTCTTCCATTTTGATTTAGTAGAAGGCCTTCTCTTCTCTTTAGACTTAGGGAAATAAAAAGGAGGTGGAAGTGGACAGAATGAGCTGTACCTTCAAAATAACTGTAAAAGGAGGTCACTTTTGTACGTGCATGAGCACCAGCAGTGGGCCGGGCACTGCGTGAAACTGCAGAGTTGATGCTACGCCCTTCCCTGTGTGTTTGCCCCCCAAGAAGGGCCCCTGGGATCCATACCTGCGGTTTTCCAAGAGAAATCCTGGGTGGCGTGTCTTACAAGGGAAGTAGGAAGAACGTGAAACACATGCCACTGTATTGTGAAACATGTCATCTGTCAGGTTCCTCTGGTAACGGCGCTCAGCAAGGGTTTGTACCACGCGGTCCTCACGTGGCCTTGAGCAGATGTTGGGACATTATGGATTTTTCAAGCCGCAGACTGTTGACTCTGGCGCAGGCGTTGTGAACATCTTGTTCTTTGATCAGATTGAGGGAACAGAGGCCTGGGGTGGTGGTGGGGCCTTCCCCGGGGCCACACCACAAAAGAGGGGGCAGATTCGGTGTAAATAATGGGGGCTTTTGTGGGCACGGCTTCTTCCGCAATGGCTGGGGGATTACAAATGCATGTAGGTTCTCCTTTGAGAGGAATGAACAAGATTGCAGAATGCCGCCTTCTTGTCCTGCTTCTGATTCCTTATCAAACTCTCAGGTAGACGGAGGAGCATGGTCCTTGGGAGCCCCTGTCCTCACTGCTGTGAGCATTTAGTGAACCTACAGAGGCCAAGTTCTCAGCACAGCTCTGCTTCCCAGGGAGCACTCCATCACTGTGAGCTGTGGCTGTCAAGAGCTAGGCGACATGGGTGAGCGCAGGTGGCTCTGAAGCTGGTCTTGTTTTCTGTGCTTTATTACCGGGTGGCCTTCGTCCTTTGGTGCCAGCAGCGTGGCTCTCCTGCTTAAGGGGGCTGCTTTCATTTCAGGAAACCAAGTGCAGGAGCCCCCATCTGCTAAATGCTTGTTGGATTTATTTCTGTCATTGCTTGATGATTTTTAGTGGTTGATGAATGGTTTTCTGGGGCTGACATTGCTAATTAGGAGATAGTCCTGTGTGTGTGTGTGTGTGTGTGTGTGTGTGTGCGTGCCAGTGCATGTGGATATGTTTTTGCAAAGAATAGATATTTGATACTGCTTAATTAAGTTTTGTGTTGTCTTCTGGAAAGCCGGAGGCTCTGCTAAGTCCAGCACCTGAGCCCTGGGAGGCGTCCAGCCTTGACCCTGGAGGGAGTGTCCGCTGAGTTTCTCGAACAAGTCCCTCTCCCAGCATTTGCTATGCTGCAGATGGATCTCCGCTCCCTCATTTCTCCCCTGCTTGCCAGGGGGGTGCTAACCTTCCCGAGACAGGAGCTTTGGTCGGGTGCAGACAGTTTTCACAGCTAGAAAAATATATTGTCTTTCGACTCATTCTCAAGCTTTCAAAGAGGACAGAGTGGACCTCTCAGGATTGATTAGAGTCACAGTCTGAGTTTTCGGAAGGCGGTGGGGTAGCGCACATGCAGACATGGCCCGGGTTCACCTTCACAGCGCTGGGCAGTTCTCGTCATCTTGTTAATTGGATGGTTTCAGATGGGCCAATTAGCCGGTGTCAGGAGCCTGCTAAAATGGGAGCGATGGGGAGTTCGGCAAGTGCCGTTGCTGATTAGTTTTCAGAGTGCAGACATGGCTTTTCTGGGGACTTGGGGACATAAGGTAAAGCTTGCAGCTCACCAGTTTTTTTCCTATGCGATCCTTTAAAGAAGAACAGGCAAACATCAACTGCATTAGCTCATATTTGGAATTTAGTAGTGAAAACCGTGGTTTAGAATGTGTGCCGAATCAGTTCTGGCATTGTCAGCCCGAACCCCTGCACCTTCTGTCCCTACAATACTGTATAATGAGAGTGCACATAAAGCCCTGATAGTGTGTGTCACACTTATTCTAGATTCTAAACTGCCTGAGGATGAGCCTGACATGCCTCTTGGGAACTTGCATGGAAGCTCGCCCATGAAATACTCAGAAAAGAAAGGGAAGATGTAGCTGTCTACCAGAATACAGATGCAAATAAATAAATAAATAAATACATACATACATACTAACACTGTTTTGAAGGATTTTTCAGCCCCGGAAGCTTGAAAACCAGAAATTACAATGGATCAGATTACTCCCATCTCCTGAACACTTTAGTGAAGAAATGCTTCTGTTATATCAGTAATAATACTGAGTTCCAGGCACTTGGTGAAAAGTGTATCGTATAATCTTCACAACATTCCTGTAAGGTTACCCTTGAAAAATTTTTAAGAGTTGACACAGAGAGGATAAGTAATTTGCACAAAGATGTACAGCTAGGAATGGGAAGGCCCGAGATTTGAAGCCATGTCTTTTCAAGCCCAGATCCCCCCCCCCATACCTCTGAATTTGTATCCCAGCTAACAAAGATGTTGCTGTGATATAATTTGTTTAGGGGTCAAAGCAGATAATCTCGCTTTCAGAGTGTAGTTTTTGATCTGAAGTATTTGGTGTGACTAAATAATCAAATTAAGTAACTGTCAAATCCCTCTTTGTTCTCGGATTTACAGATTCAAATACAATTAGAATAGATTTCCCCCCCATTAAAAAAAATTTTTTTTAAGATACTGTGAAGAGCCTTTTGTGGTAGAACTAATTTTGGTGGGTAGGACAATGAGAACTCAGGGAACATTGAAGCACAAAAACTGACACAGAATTTCAGAACAGGCTCAGCATGAAGTCTTATTTTGACTAGTGAATTGAGTGACTGACAACTCAGGGAAATGTCAAAATGACTTTATCTTAATGCCCACTGCTTGGTCTTCATATCCGTGAGTGTTTATTTTGCCAGACACGGGCTTTGGATTTCATTAAATCCGTCCATTTCAAGTCTCCTTGAACTTCATATCCACCTGAGATTTCCTTTTAATATGTCACTTCCCCTTTCTGACCTATTATAAGTACAAAGGATGTTGAAATTGTGTTAGAGAAATAAATATTGAGGAAACTGTACAATGGGAAATGGGCATATTTAGCACTTTTATGAAGGGATAGAACACTGAAATAACCTTTGTACCTTCCCACAAAAATTACAGCTAAGAATTCTGTTCCCAGAGCTAACATCATACTTACGGTGAAAGAATGAATGCTTTCTTCTCAGATCAAGAACAAAAGCAAGGTGTCCACTCTCTCCAGTTCTATTCAACATTGTACGGGAGGTTCTAGACTGGATAGTTAGGCAAGAAAACCCAAAAACAGATAAAAAAAAATCCCAACAAAATCAAGTAATAAGGCCCTATTTGCTATCTCTATTTACAGATGACATGATCTTACAAAGAGAAAATCTTAAACTCCACTTAAATCTCCATTAAAAATCTATTTAGTCCTAATAGGAGTTCATCAAAGCTGTAGGATATAAAATCAATATATAATATACAATTCACAAAACCATTTGTATATATATTCTGGCAATGAACCATCCAAAAACAAAATTAATAAAACAATTTCATTTATAATGACATCAAAAAGAATAAAGCAGTTAGGAATAAATTTACCAAAGAAGTACCAGACTTGTGCACTGTAAAATACAAAATATAACTGGAAGAAATTAATGAAGTCCTAAATAAATAGAAAGACATCCTGTATTAATGGATTAGAAGACTTAATAGGGTCAAGACAGCAAAAGTTCCTAAATTTATCCACAAAGTCAACAGAATGTCAAAATCTCAGCTGTCCTTTTTGCTAAAAGTTGACAAGCTGATCCTAAAGTTTATACGGAAATGCAGAGGACCCAAAGAGTCTTGGGGGGAAAAAAAAATGAAGTTGGAGAAACCACACGTCTTGATTTCAAAACTTATTACAAGGCTACAATAATCAAGACAGCGTGGTGCTGGCATAAGGACAATAGACAAATGGACGGGAATTGAGGGTCCTGAAATAAACCTTTACTTTTACGGTCTTTTGATTTTTGGCAAGGGTACTAAGACAATTCAATGGGGCAAAGAATAGTCTTCAACAAATTATTCTGGCACAACTGGATCTCCATATGCAAAAGAATAATTTGGGACTATTACCTCACGCTGTATATAAAAATTAACTCAGAATGGTTCCATGACTTATATACCAGAGTTTAAACTATAAAACACTTAGAAGAAAACATACGTGTAAATCTGTGTGCTTTGGAGTAAGCAGTGTTTCTTGGATAGGACACCAAAAACACAAGCAACAAAAGAAAAAATAGATAAATTATTACTTCATCCAAACTGAAAACGTTTGTGCTTCAAAGAACATGGTCAAGACAGTGAAAAGACAACCACATAATGGGAAGAATTTATTTTTGCAAATCTCATAAGGGACTGTCATCTAAAATATGTTTTAAAACAAAACTCAGTAGTTTTTAAAAACCCAATGAAAAATGTACAAGGAACCCAAATACACATTTCTGCAAAGGAGTGACCAATAAGCACATGGAAAGATGCTCAACATTGTTAGCCAATACAGAAGTGAGATATCACTTCATGCCCACTGGATGAATATAATAAAAATATGGGTAATAATAAGTGTCGGTGAAGATGTGGGGCAATTGGAACCCTCACATACTATTGGTGACAATGTAAAATGGTGCAGCTACTTTGGAAAACAGTCTGGCAGTTCCTTAAAAGGTTAAAATACCGTTACTATGTGAGCCGACAATTCTTCCTAGATATATATACCCAAGAGAACTGCAACTGTGTGTCCAGACAATAACTTGCCCCTGGGTGTTCAGGCAGCTTTATTCATATTAGCCCCAAAGAGGAGACAACCTAAATGTCATCCACCGATAATGCATAAACAAATGGGGTATATCCATACAAAGGTAGAATATTTAGCTGTAAAAAGAATGAGGTACCGATACATGTTACAGTATGGTTGAACCCTGAAAACATTAGGTTAAATGATAGAAGCCTGTCACCAAAAACCACATAGTGTGTTATTCCATTTATGTGCAATGTTCAGAAGAGACAAATCTGTGAAGATGGAAAGCAGATTAGTGGTCGCCTCGGATTAGGGGTGGAAGGGCTTGAGGGGACGTGGAGAATAAGTGCTAAAAGGTGCCCTGTTTTTTGGGGGGGAGGGGATGATGAACATGTCCACACGTTGATTATGGCAATCCTTGCGCATACTATAAATATACCAAAACCACTGAATTGTACATTTTCAATCGGTGAACTGTGAATTATATCTCCATAAAGCTTTTATGGGAAAAATAAAATCTATTTATCTCTCTCTCCATCCACTAGTATTTTGTAGAGTAATTGATGGTTGCAAACAACTCATTTAATAGTGTTTATAAAATATTCTAAAATTTAGCACATCAACAGAATGTGACACTCTGCAGGCTTTAACTCATGACGCAGAATATTATTTTAGGGCATGGGTAAATGACACACTATTTAATGTGAAACATAAGTTATCAAATAACACGATCCCAATTTTGTGGAAGAACATTTATAATTATATGCCTAAAGAGAGGGCTGGAAGTATTTACATCAACTATAGTAATAGTAGTCACCTCTTGGGTGTTGAAATGCCAGATAACTTTAATTTTCTCCTTCTTGCCTTGCTGTATTTCACAGATTTTTAAAAATGCTAATCACTTATTGAAAAAAAAATTATGTACAATTTACATATAAGAGACTGGCTTAATACTTTTCTAAAATAATAAAGAACCGAGAGGATAACCTTACCTTCACACATTTTATTTTACAATTATTGCTAGCCTCAGAATAATGATGTTCTTCCACGTTTGACACACAGACACTATATCCATAATGTAAAATTACTAACTTTCATTGAGAGCTTAAAAAATATACTTACACTAGACATTGTAAGCTCTTACCATTAAGTTAGCAGTACGTATCTTAACCAGGTCATAAGAATTGCTCCATCAGTGCTAGCTATCTCTTTTGGAATGTTAGTTCTGAAATATCTTACTCATCCCTAAAAATTGGGCCATAAGCCCTATCTGTCACCTGCTTCCCTGCCCCCTCCAGTAGAAAGGCGCTTTCATGAGTGAACAGGGAAGACACGGAGTCTCTAGAGCCAGGAGAGGAACCTCAGATGTGTCTTTTCTGAGTTTCCCGCCCTTTCTGTAGGCACCTGCCACTTAGCATCTCTTCTGCAGCTAGTGTCCGTGTGCGGCTCCAGGTGATCCCCGGAGCGGAGATTCTCAGGAGATGTCCACTCTCCCGTGATGTCTATCCCAGAGCTCCTTCAGCGATATTTTGGGAGACTGTTTGGGGCACTGGGCTATTTCCCCCTCCGCTTTAGGAAGAGGAGACTTCTAAGCCCTGGTTACTGTAGAATTTTACCTGAGTCAGCCTTGAACTTAGGGTTTTTCTCACATTCAGCTTTTTCCCTCTGACTTCGGCTTCTGGATCCCGTGTCTGCAAATAAATGGTGTCAGGTAAAGCTGGTTAAAAGCAGAGGAGAAAAGCCGTGGAATGTGCAGGTGTGCCTGCTTTTCCCAGGACATACTTGGGAGCGCTCAGCGCTTGCATCTCTGTTGTTAAGAGGCATGAGGAGAGCTCCCGATCGGCTAATTGCGGAGGTTAAAAGCAAAAGTGAGGGCGCCTGGGTGGCTCAGTGGGTTAAGCCTCGGCCTTTGGCTCAGGTAATGATCTCAGGGTCCTGGGATCGAGTCCCGCATCAGGCTCTCTGCTCAGTGGGGAGCCTGTTTCTCTCTCTCTCTCTGCCTGCCTCCCTGTCTACTTGTGATCTCTCTGTGTCAAATAAATAAAATATTAAAAAAGTAAAAGCGAGAGCACATCTCACCTAACATGCCTCTTAAATTAATAAATTGTGAAAAAGACACTGTTGCAAGCCCTCTGAGATATTCACAGCAGTTCTGTGATCGCTTGGGGCTACGGGTTGCAACTCTTTCGGATAAACTCTGCCAATCTGGAGGTTTGTCTGCTATGAAGAGAAAAACATCACAGCCTGAGGAAGTCATGAGCTGTGGCATGTATGTGAGTGCACTATTTAGCTCCCCAGGTCACATCACCTTCTTCTAAGAACCCTGCTGTTGGAGGCAAATGCTTTATGAGCTTTCGAGAAAGGTGAGGCTGGCAATTCCAGGTGTGAAGAAGATTTTCGTTCGTTCTGCCTGATTTCCATCCCAGGGAGCTGCGGGGAGGTGCACCTGTGCTTCATTGAAGATGCTTTCCAGTCCCATTGGTTTCACTGGGCAGGACCCACAAGGCACCCGTGTGTCAGGTTAGAGAAGGGCTTGTTATCTGGGTTCTGGGTGACTCACAGCGTCAGCACCTGAGTTAGGCATGATGTGTGGTCATGAAGTGAGTTAAAGTGTTCAGGTAGACAGTGGGCCATTGCAGGGTGTCCCAAGTGGGTCTCTCATGTGGCAGAAGCCCTTGATTGTGTGCTAGATCCCTGCTGTGGGACAGGCTCTGTAGGATGTCACCCACTCTGGAAACATCCTACCTTGACTCCCCCCAGGGGGTGTGGCCAGAGGCACCTTCCACAAGCTTCCAGAGAGACGCTGAGCAGGCATGGGACCAGCTCCCCGCACGGCGCCTCCGTGCAGCAGGCAGGCCCGAGTGGGAACGCGACCTAGTTATGTGCCTCCCAGCACATTGGCACAATAACCAGACCTTTCTTCCTCCTCTCCTCGCAGCAAGAATAATTCTGCTGAGCCTTTTGGAGGCCGGAGGGCCAGTTTTAGTAACGTGCCCTTTCCTGGCTGGCTTTCGTCCATTTATTTTGGGTGAGTGTTAATGGCTGTGAGTTTGAAAGTTTTATTTATAAGGAGACTGTCTCTCTTGACCCTGGTGTCCTTGTCAACCGATATCTGTCTAAAGCCCCTTCCTCCTCAGGGAAAAGGCTGAGAACAAAGTGGTCACAACATCTGTGCCTTTGAATTGTTACCTGTGATCTTCTGATTTTTTTTTTTTTTTAATGTCTTCCATGTGGATTTAGGCCGGGGTATGGGGGGTGAATTCAGTGTACATACCTGTAGTAGATCTCCCAGAGCCCCAGTGAAAAAGTCACTTTCCCTGCAGGTCATTTTTGTTCTGGCTGCCCCATCCTGGCCCCACGGTGCAGGGTGACTAACTTTGGGAGGTGACTGGTGGTCCTGGATGGAATTTCCTTTTGAGTCATGGGTGTGACTGCTCTGGCTCCTCTGGAGCAATGAATTCGTCATGTTTATCCTATACTTGACCTTTTAGAAAGCACTTGCTTGGTATGGTCTATTCATTTTCAAATTTGATGCAGAATTTTTGTAGTCCTTTTGCTGGTGATTTGCACCAAGGGCCTGAAAAACTGTACAGTGGTTCCATCTGTATTTTACTCCCTCATGGAAAGGATTTCTCTGATAGGTAGACTTCTAGAGCTAGACGGGACTGTGTTTATATAGATACAGTTTACCCTCATGTTTTACAGAGGGAGGAAAAATCCTGGCCCAGGAGGATTCAGTGTGTTGCTCAGGCCCTCACAGCTAGTTAGGGATAGAATAGGACAGAATGCAAGAGCAAAACCCAAATAAGAGAGCAAGGCCAGGGCCCAGAATGGGCTCCAGGGGCGCTTCTGAAACTGTGTTTCCAGTCTCTCAGTTCTCCAGTGCTCCTGTTATGTGAGAGCAGGAGCATCTGGTTGAATGTGTAAATGACGCATGAAGAAACAGAAGACCAGAGGGTTGGAGGGACTTGTGAAAGGCCACACCCCTCATGGGCTACTGATCCTGGTCTGAAATGCAGGTCCAGTTATCCCCAGAAGGTGGTCCTTCTGACCCAGTAGATTCAAAACCTGCTTAGGTCCAGGGTGCATGAATATGGGATGCTGTCTGTACATCACCTTCACTTTATGGGATTCAGTTTGGGGTCACAAATGGACTTAAAGACTGACACTGAATGGGGGTGAGGGTGTATGGGGTTCAAGCCAGTCCTAGACACCTCTAGAGCTGATGTGTTGAGTTACCACCCTCTTCTGCTAAGGGCGAGTTAGGGAGAGTTAGGGAGAGTTAGGGATATAAGGGGAAGGGTCATGGTGTAGTTAGGACTATAAGGGGAAGATTTCACTTCCGTTTTAAGTCAGATGTCTGCCTGGATTTTCGTCATTCTCAATACAAAATCAAATAACTTTAAAGACAGCTGGGACCCTGGGGACAAGTTGTAGGTGTGCTTTCTTTGGATTAAATCGGAATCATTATGCAAATGAGCTTACCAGAGTACTGTTTTTGGGAATTCCTAAAGCAGTCTTAGGGCCGGTATCACATGTAATATGACGGCAACTTCACCCCAGCTGGGATCACCGGTTGCTTTTTTGCGTTCTTAAATCTTTTGCCAATTTTCCAGATGCTTTTGGAAATTCATGCTGACCGTTTTTTTTTTTTTCTTCATTCCATTTTGAGTACTGAATATTTTCCTGTCACTACTTAAACTGGCATGAATAAAATATTCCTTTTCAGGATGATGATTTTCAATTTTTTTTTTTTAAAGAAAAACAAAACACCCCAGTTGGATAAATTTGTGAGGGCTGTGAAAATGTCCTTACAATGCTAGTGGGTGAATTTGGGAATAGGAATTGTCTTTCTGTAGGCCATATAAGTGTCAAGTACGGTGTTTCCTGGTAGTAGGGATACACGAATGAGCCAGCAGAAAATAGGTAACTGAATGAGTGGCAGTGAATCATTCAGGACTCAGAATAGAGTTTTCCCCTCAGAACCATCTGGATATCTGTACTCCATGTGTGGGAGAGTTACTGTCATTAACAACAACGTAGGTGAAAATGAGGAGTGATTAAAAATAAGGCAAAGAGTTGGGGCACCTGGGCAGCTCAGTCAGTTAAGTGTCTGACTCTGGATTTTGCCTCAGGTCATGATCTCAGGGTGCTGGGATCAGGACCCATTTGGGGCTCTGCACTGGTCATGGAGCCTGCTTGGGATTCTCTGTCTCCCTCTGCCCCTCCACCCCCAATAATAATATAAAGAGTAAGTATAAAATATTCCATCCATCTCTTCCTTCATTTGATAAATTGTTGTTTAGCTCTTACTAAGTATAAGGCCTTATGCTAGGTTCTTGGAGAAGCACAGGAATATGCACTCAAGGAACTTAGAGTGTTAGGAGAAAGAAAAAATGAGAAGCCCAGTAACTATAATAAAATTTACAGAAGTAATAAATTCCACGAGAGGGCAGGGGAAGTGAACTTAAACCAAACATTTTGCATATATTGTCTCCATTTATCTTCACAACCACAGTGAGATAGGTTCAGAGATTTTAATTTTCTGACCTAGAGACGTTCAGCTCATAAGTGACAGAGCTGGGACTCTAACACCTGACAAGGTGGTCCTCTGCCTTCTCCAAGCAGAGATGAATGCTCTGTGAGTTCAGAAGTAGAGATAGAAATTCTCCTTGTACCGGAGATGTGATGGAACTGTTAGAGCATTAGCCAAACCTCGAAGCATGGCGGGGGGATGTCCAGCTTTGGAGGTGGGAACCACAGGCCGGAGGCATTGCCGTGGGGATGGTGGGGTGGACGGAAAGGGTGGTCATGATGGAAATCAGTAGGAAATAAGGTTACAAAGGTAGGTAAGGGATCAGATCATGAGTTTTGAAGTCTAGGCAAAATTGTTTTTAATTTTAGCTGATGATTCAAGCTGTTTCAATATTCAGGTGATACTAGCTATTAGAATATAATATTCTAAAATTAGAATATTTGAATCTGACCCTGGTGTCTGGGGTAGGGGGGTTGGGTGGGAGGGCCTGCAGCCAACAGGAGAGCTGGGAGCTCTGTGTGCTGGTCCCAGGGAGAGGGCTGAGCAAGTGGGTATGTTGAGGGGGGAGCAGTTGAAGGGGGCAGGGGGAGGGGACTGGTTGGTGTCCATCTCACCTGGGAGCTGGGACAAGCAGTGTTGGGTGTTGGTACTGCCCAAGGTGGGCTTCCCGTTGTGGCCCAGTGCCCCTCCAGTCTGACTTGTGCATAATTTGTAGTTGCTTTTTGGTGGTAGATAAAACGTTGTATAGTTTTATCTAAACACCTAGTGCTTTGTGGCACATTTTGTTCTAAGTGCTTTACAACTCACTCATTTACTCTTCATGACCACCCCACTAGGCACGCTGTGATTATTATTCCCATTTTACAGATGAGACAATGAAGGCTGGCTCCAGGATCTGTACTCTTCACTATTACTTTGATGTTAACAGTACCTTTGATATTCAAATTTTAGTGTATTTCCCTGTATTCTGACTCCCTTCCCTTCCTATAATTAAATGGTCATAGTATCCATTGGATAAGTAATCCACATGGTAGGAAGCTTCCGGAATGAGATTTGTCATGAGGTGGTTATATGACATTGGATGGGAATTGCCAGACCAGGAGAGTTCAGCATTTTATAAAAAAAATTTTTTTAAAGAGTTTTAAAATTATTATTTATTTATTTGACAGACAGATCACAAGTAGGCAGAAAGGCAAACAGAGAGAGAGAGGAGGAAGAGGAAGCAGGCTCCCTGCTGAGCAGAGAGCCCAGTGCAGGGCTCAATCCCAAGACCCTGGGATCATGACCTGAGCCGAAGGCAGAGGCTTCAACCCACTGAGCCACCAGGCGCCCCAGAGAGTTCGGCAGTTTTTGAATGAGAGCATTTTGGAGTGAGGAGGACCCTGAAAGAGATGATCTGCTCCCGAAATTTGGGCCCTATCTCCTCAGTGCTCAGGTAGGGAGAGAGACGCAGGGAGGGCGGGGGCCAGCAGGGGTCGTCAGGACAGGGCTGGAGTTCAGAGCCTGCTACCTAGCGCAGTCAGGAATGTTTTTCCACACTGGGGAGCTGTGTCTTGGGCTCCTTAGGTGGAGGCTGTGGTGGACTTTGGTGGGGGAGCAAGGCAGGAGGCCAGAAACACAGTCCTAGGGGCCCTGGGGTTTTAGGGGCTCCTCCTCCCATGGCTGCTGTCGCCTCTTCCTTTTCTGTATATTCATTGTCTGCCTCTGTTCCTCTTGTGGGTTTAAGAACTTTGGGAACTGTTGCACAAATGGTCATTTTCCGGGTGAGTGCTATGAAGGCTTTTTTGGCACTAAAGCTTACATCCAACGACCATGTGTTCCAGTTTTGGGTCCCCAAACCAGAATTTCCATAACCATCTCCTACGTAATCTCCCTTTTGCTGCCATTGGGGGGAAAATCAAGAGCAGCTCTTCATCAGTGCAAACTCCTTTTCTTAGCAGCTCCCTGTGGGGTGAGGGCTCTGTGGACAGAGTCTCCTCACTGTTCTGGTTTCTTATCTCTGCTTCCTATCCAGGCCTTACCTGAGCAGATCCTTGACATTGTTTTAAAGATGCACTTAAAGCCGTGTTTGGGTTCAGAGTTCCTTGCTCCCTCTGCTCATCCCTCTGGGCTGTGTCTGTCCTCCTGCCGCTGTTGCTGACTTGGATCAGAAGTTCAAGACCCCGTAGGCTCCCTGCAGGCCCGGCCCACAAGGGCGGGCTGCTTGCTTGGCGTATCAGAGTCTTGCTGCGCGCTTTTCCTGAGTTTCAGGTTTTTAAATCAAGCGTCATCCCCAGGAATTGAATTAGAGGGCCTTGGAAGAAGCAGGTTTGATGCAACATCTCTGCGTTTGGCCTGCAGCTGTGTTTGTGTGATCTTAAAACAATTTCTCTCTCATCTCCACTGTGCCCCATCGGCTGACCCAGCTCATCTGCCGCCATCGGTAATCTCAGTTTTAATTAATCTTTCAAAGAACCAGATTAAGCTGATTGCTTTACAAGCTGAGTTTTTGTGTGTGTACCTTTCAGCTGCCTTCCAGAAGTGATTAAAAGAAGAATTTTTATACGAGCTTTTATGCCCAGTTAAGATTATTTTTGGATCTTGTCTCAATGGTTTATTTCCATCATGTGCCTGTTTTTAACAGAGGAACTGAAAATGAGGAGCGGGGCTGGGTTTTTGTCTCACTGTGGGTGTTCTTTGCGTTCAGACGTCCTGCTGGGATCTCTGCTCCAGTCTGCCTGGTTGGCCATCTTCCAAGGAGCCTTCCCCAGTTAGCCTTGCTTAGACACAAGCATTGAAGTCACACCTAAGTGCTAGTTATTCAGGAGGCTTCTAGTCCTGCCTTGTCTCCCCCCCACTGAGTTTTCATAAATAAACCATCTATTCCTAGACCCACTCAAGCCAAGCGTCCATGGCCACTGTACCAGGATCTAACAGCACTGAATTTAACAGATGCTATTGCAAAAGGTTATCTACCTGTCATTTGTCTTCCTTGAGGGCAGTGTTGTATTTCTGCCATCTCTGTGTCCCCAGGACCCAGGATAGTGTCTGGAACAACTGGGAGGTGTTCACTGAACATTTTTTGAATGAGTGGCTCTCCTATCAGCACATGGAAAAGGTGACAGAGAATGATAACTGTTGCTCAGAGTAAAGGTAGAAAAAAATATTGGCCTATAGACATGTTTTATTTGGCCTGCACACTGCTTAAAAAATTTCTGAACCAACATAGTACGAAAAGGTAAACTGTACATAGAAAAAGCCAGATTTCTAGTTTCTTTTGCAAAATGTTAAGAACGGGTTGGAATGGAAAGGTGAGCTTGCCTTGGAGGGGCCTGTATTCTGCCTTTTGCTCACCTAATCCCTAAAATAGTTTTGTAAATCCATCTATCCCCTTACACACTTTGTGTTGATAGCTAACATTTTTCATCATAATTTAAGAATTGCAAAGGATGTTATTTCTAGCTTATTGTAAATATCGACATCTTTAAATAAAACTTTACATCATTCTTTTAAATATAACCAGTGGAATCAAAACACCACAGACCCATCATCACCCATCTAAAAAGTATTTGAATTGATTCTTCTTTAACCATTGGAATTTCTACCTCATTCTCTTTTTTTCTCTAAATTCATATTCTATTCCCACAGAATGTTACTGTCCTTGGGTATTATATTTGTCCTTGCAAAAATCTGTATCTACATTTAAATTAAATTTCCTATGGCTACAAGGGTCTAAATATTAAAAAGTTATTGTTCTTCTCACGGTTAATTACTATTATACATTTGAACAAATCCTAAATATGTTACAAATGTAGCTATCTAAACTCACAAGAGAATATGAAATTTGCTTGGAAACACACCTCCTAAGGCAATGCATGGAGCCCTTTGTGTTTTTGCAATTGTTTTGTGTATCCATGGATGAGTATTACTTCTTGCTGAGTAAGAAAGTTCAGCATCGGTTCATTCCTGTTTTTGTGGTTTAACAGATGTAAGCACAAAGAAACCATTTAAAACCAAACACATAAATGGCACTGGGAGTTGGTAGAGTAGTCCTGCATTTCTTGCAACTGTTTCTGAGTGATAGGCTACAGTTGCTACTCTTTGTATCTTCTTTTTCAGAAGCTAGGGAGCACGCCTCTCTGGGTGGTGTATTGGAATCATCATGCGCGTTATGTGGGGGTGCATGTGTCTCTCCCAGGCTCATTCCTGGGGCCAGGAGTGTGGCAGTGAACAAATCTATCCCTGAATGCACATGTTCCCAGCTGAGGCTGACCGAGGCCACGTGCTGCTGTCCCCTTTCAGCTGTCCTGCTGGAAACTAGCGTCCTTCCTGCCGTCTGTGTAGTGCCATGTTTTTCACATTTTTGTGTTGTTTGTTAGTGATTTCCCTGCTGCCAGTGGCTCCGAAGCCCAGTGTGGAGGGGCTGTGTAGTGTTCCTGAATGGGAGAAGGTGGAGATGTGCCTTCAGGAGCAAGCACACATGCTAGACAAGCCTGTTCAGGCATGAGTTATGGAGCTATTGGCCGTGTTTCATGTTAATGAACCAGAAATGTATATTAAAGAGGGTGTCTTCAAACAGAAACACACATAAGGCAAGGTTAGGTATAGCTTGGTTGAAAAAAGTCCTTGGACCAGAGGCCCATGGGAGCTCAGTGCTGTGTTGTCCCCCCTGCACCGAAGCTGTGGTTCGGTATCTGATTCAACTCTCACTGTGATTTTATAAGACTCAACCACTGTGAATCATGAGAATTACCTGAATGTACAGGTAATCCACAACTCATGATTTTTTCAGCTTTCTGATGGTGCACATGTGATACAGATTCAGTAGAAACCGTACTTAGGATTTTGAAGTTGGATCTTGTCCCGGGCTGGGAATGTGCAGTCAGTCTTCTCGGACACTGGGCAGCTCCCAGGCAGGCAGCGATCACAAGGGCAGGCAAGCCATCCTGACAACATTCTGCACCCATCATTGTTCTGGTCTTCACTTTCAAGGCCATCTGCAACACATGACATTGACAGTCAACCCCCAATGATCAAATAGGCTTCATATGGGGTGATTTGCCCACCTGTCGGCTGATGGGAGGGTTGTGGGCTCATTTAAGGCAGGCCAGGGTAAGTAAGCTGTGATGCTTGGTAGATCAGATGCAGTAAATGCATTTTTGACTTACCGTATTTTCAGCTTAGAATGGATTTATTGGGATGTAACCCCATCCTAAGTCAGCGAAGATCTGTCATTTGCACGTGGCTGTTAACGGCTTTAGAAATTTAAGGATGATTTTCAGGGTCATGTCTCTGTAGACAGGTTTTTTACTCCGAGTATGAAGTATTTGATTTTTATTTTTATAAGACAGTCTTTTAAAGCATGTCCCTAACAGGATGGCATTGAATTGTGAGTCTTTAGGGCTCATCGAAAGGGGTAATGTTCCAATGCTGGGAGATGCTTCTGCTACTTGGACTTGACCATGAACTTGTGCTCACGGTGCACTTGAAGTCTGAGAGTCGGCCTGGGGGCTGAGTGAGGAGAACAGCATCTGAGTTACTCTTTTATTATTTGACTGAAGCTTCTGTGCCTGGGAGATAAAAGAGCTCGGAGACTCCCGGAGTTCGGAAGCCACATGGACCTCCTCGCTTACAGTCAAGAGTCCTTATTAATTCTCTGATTTCACACAGCTTCAATGATTTTTTTTAACAGCCGCATGTCCCACAACCACTAATCCTGACTAAATAGTACCTAAGATATAATTATTGTGGATTCGAGAAATTTATATTCTGAGGACCAGAGTGTATTTTAAGATGTGACTTCATCTTTCTGGAATCCCCGCTTGTGGGTTTCACGTTTCAGTGGACAGGGACTCACAACCTTCACCTGGGGTAGGACACGGGCCTCCAGGAAGTGTGTGCTCCTTATCGAATTCCCTTCTCCATCTGGGACAAATCTCTGGTTTAAGAACCCCTTTCCTCTCCTTAAGGTCTTCCCTTAAGGGGATGTCTTATAAGCTCAAATCAGATTCCAAGACTGGTTCTCACCTCAATAAATTATAAAGCCAATGGTTTTCTTTTCTTTCCGTGTATGTAGTTTTTATTCATGTTTATGTAATCAATAGATATTACAGAGCCCCTACTTTGTACTTGGGCCTGTGCTGGGTGCTGGAGCTATAAAGTTACCCTAAAGATACAAATGTAGTGATCCGAAGGGGCACGTGCACCCGAATGTTTATAGCAGCAATGTCCACAATAGCCAAACAATGGAAGGAGCCTAGGTGTCCATCAGCAGATGAATGGATAAAGAAGATGTGGTATATATACACAATGGAATACTGTGCAGCCATCAAAACCCCGAAATCTTGCCATTTGCAACAATGTGGATGGAACTAGAGGGTATTATGCCAAGCGAAATAAGTCAATCAGAGAAAGACAACTATCATATGTCTCACTGATATGAGGAATTTGAGAGGCAGAGCAGGGGGTCGTGGCAGGTAGGGAAGCAAAAAATGAGACAAGATGGGACTAGGGAGGGAGACAGACTGTAAGAGAATTTTTTTTTTTAAGATTTTATTTATTTATTTGACAGACAGAGATCACAAGCAGGCAGAGAGGCAGGCAGAGAGAGAGGAGGAAGCAGGCTCCCTGCTGAGCAGAGAGCCCGATGTGGGGCTCAATCCCAGGACCCTGGGACTACAACCCAAGCCGGAGGCAGAAGCTTTAACCCACTGAGCCACCCAGGTGCCCCAAGAGACTTTTTTTTTTTTTATTTTTTATAAACATATATTTTTATCCCCATGGGTACAGGTCTGTGAATCACCAGGTTTACACACTTCACAGCACTCACCAAAGCACATACCCTCCCCAATGTCCATAATCCCACCCCCTTCTCCCAAACCCCCTCCCCCCAGCAACCCTCAGTTTGTTTTGTGAGATTAAGAGTCACTTATGGTTTGTCTCCCTCCCAATCCCATCTTGTTTCATTGATTCTTCTCCTACCCACTTAAGCCCCCATGTTGCATCACCACTTCCTCATATCAGGGAGATCATATGATAGTTGTCTTTCTCTGCTTGACTTATTTCACTAAGCATGATACGCTCTAGTTCCATCCATGTTGTCGCAAATGGCAAGATTTCATTTCTTTTGATGGCTGCATAGTATTCCATTGTGTATATATACCACATCTTCTTGATCCATTCATCTGTTGATGGACATCTAGGTTCTTTCCATAGTTTGGCTATTGTGGACATTGCTGCTATAAACATTCGGGTGCACGTGCCCCTTTGGATCACTACGTTTGTATCTTTAGGGTAAATACCCAATAGTGCAATTGCTGGGTCATAGGGCAGTTCTATTTTCAACATTTTGAGGAACCTCCATGCTGTTTTCCAGAGTGGCTGCACCAGCTTGCATTCCCACCAACAGTGTAGGAGGGTTCCCCTTTCTCCGCATCCTCGCCAGCATCTGTCATTTCCTGACTTGTTTATTTTAGCCATTCTAACTGGTGTGAGGTGATATCTCATTGTGGTTTTGATTTGTATTTCCCTGATGCTGAGTGATATGGAGCACTTTTTCATGTGTCTGTTGGCCATCTGGATGTCTTCTTTGCAGAAATGTCTGTTCATGTCCTCTGCCCATTTCTTGATTGGATTATTTGTTCTTTGGGTGTTGAGTTTGCTAAGTTCTTTATAGATTCTGGACACTAGTCCTTTATCTGATATGTCATTTGCAAATATCTTCTCCCATTCTGTCAGTTGTCTTTTGATTTTGTTAACTGTTTCCTTTGCTGTGCAAAAGCTTTTGATCTTGATGAAATCCCAATAGTTCATTTTTGCCCTTGCTTCCCTTGCCTTTGGCGTTGTTCCTAGGAAGATGTTGCTGCGGCTGAGGTCAAAGAGGTTGCTGCCTGTGTTCTCCTCAAGGATTTTGATGGATTCCTTTCGCACATTGAGGTCCTTCATCCATTTTGAGTCTATTTTTGTGTGCGGTGTAAGGAAATGGTCCAATTTCATTTTTCTGCATGTGGCTGTCCAATTTTCCCAGCACCATTTATCGAAGAGGCTGTCTTTTTTCCATTGGACATTCTTTCCTGCTTTGTCGAAGATTAGTTGACCGTAGAGTTGAGGGTCTATTTCTGGGCTCTCTATTCTGTTCCATTGATCTATGTGTCTGTTTTTGTGCCAGTACCGTGCTGTCTTGATGATGACAGCTTTGTAATAGAGCTTGAAGTCCGGAATTGTGATGCCACCAACGTTGGCTTTCTATTTCAATATCCCTTTGGCTATTCGAGGTCTTTTCTGGTTCCATATAAATTTTAGAATTATTTGTTCCATTTCTTTGAAAAAGATGGATGGTACTTTGATAGGAATTGCATTAAATGTGTAGATTGCTTTAGGTAGCATAGACATTTTCACAATATTTATTCTTCCAATCCAGGAGCATGTAACATTTTTCCATTTCTTTGTGTCTTCCTCAATTTCTTTCATGAGTACTTTATAGTTTTCTGAGTATAGATTCTGTGCCTCTTTGGTTAGGTTTATTCCTAGGTATCTTATGGTTTGGGGTGCAATTGTAAATGGGATTGACTCCTTAATTTCTCTTTCTTCTGTCTTGCTGTTGGTGTAGAGAAATGCAACTGATTTCTGTGCATTGATTTTATATCCTGACACTTTACTGAATTCCTGTATAAGTTCTAGCAGTTTTGGAGTGGAGTCTTTTGGGTTTCCACATATAGTATCATATCATCTGCGAAGAGTGATAATTTGACTTCTTCTTTGCCGATTTGGACGCCTTTAATTTCCTTTTGTTGTCTGATTGCTGAGGCTAGGACCTCTAGTACTATGTTGAATAGCAGTGGTGATAATGGACATCCCTGCCGTGTTCCTGACCTTAGCAGAAAAGCTTTCAGTTTTTCTCCATTGAGAATGATATTTGCGGTGGGTTTTTCATAGATGGCTTTGATGATATTGAAGTATGTGCCCTCTATCCCTACACTTTGAAGAGTTTTGATCAGGAAGGGATGCTGTACTTTGTCAAATGCTTTTTCAGCATCTATTGAGAGTATCATATGGTTCTTGTTCTTTCTTTTATTGATGTGTTGTATCACATTGACTGATTTGCGGATGTTGAACCAACCTTGCAGCCCTGGAATAAATCCCACTTGGTCGTGGTGAATAATCCTTTTAATGTACTGTTGAATCCTATTGGCTAGTATTTTGTTGAGTATTTTCGCATCTGTGTTCATCAAGGATATTGGTCTATAGCTCTCTTTTTTGATGGGATCCTTGTCTGGTTTTGGGATCAAGGTGATGCTGGCCTCATAAAATGAGTTTGGAAGTTTTCCTTCCATTTCTATTTTTTGGAACAGTTTCAGGAGAATAGGAATTAGATCTTCTTTAAATGTTTGGTAGAATTCCCCCGGGAAGCCATCTGGCCCTGGGCTTTTGTTTGTTTGGAGATTTTTAATTACTGTTTCAATCTCCTTACTGGTTATGGGTCTGTTCAGGCTTTCTACTTCTTCCTGGTTCAGTTGTGGTAGTTTATATATTTCTAGGAATGCATCCATTTTTTCCAGATTGTCAAATTTGTTGGCGTAGAGTTGCTCATAGTATGTTCTTATAATAGTTTGTATTTCTTTGTTGTTAGTTGTGATCTCTCCTCTTTCATTCATGATTTTATTTTTTGGGTCCTTTCTCTTTTCTTTTTGATAAGTCTGGCCAGGGGTTTATCAATTTTATTAATTCTTTCAAAGAACCAGCTCCTAGTTTCGTTGATTTGCTCTATTGTCTTTTTGGTTTCTATTTCATTGATTTCTGCTCTGATCTTTATGATTTCTTTTCTCCTGCTTGGCTTAGGGTTTCTTTCTTGTTCTTTCTCCAGCTCCTTTAGGTGTAGGGTTAGGTTGTGTACCTGAGACCTTTCTTGTTTCTTGAGAAAGGCTTGTACCGCTATATATTTTCCTCTCAGGACTGCCTTTGTTGTGTCCCACAGATTTTGAACCGTTGTATTTTCATTACCATTTGTTTCCATGATTTTTTTCAATTCTTCTTTAATTTCCCGGTTGACCCATTCATTCTTTAGAAGGATGCTGTTTAGTCTCCATGTATTTGGGTTCTTTCCAAACTTCCTTTTGTGGTTGAGTTCTAGCTTTAGAGCATTGTGGTCTGAAAATATGCAGGGAATGATCCCAATCTTTTGATACCGATTGAGTCCTGATTTAGGACCGAGAATGTGATCTATTCTGGAGAATGTTCCATGTGCACTAGAGAAGAATGTGTATTCTGTTGCTCTGGTCCAGTGTGTCGTTTAAGGCCTTTATTTCCTTGCTGATCTTTTGCTTGGATGATCTGTCCATTTCAGTGAGGGGAGTGTTAAAGTCCCCTACTATTATTGTATTATTGTTGATGTGTTTCTTTGATTTTGTTATTAATTGGTTTATATAGTTGGCTGCTCCCACGTTGGGGGCATAGATATTTAAAATTGTTAAATCTTCTTGTTGGACAGACCCTTTGAGTATGATATAGTGTCCTTCCTCATCTCTTATTATAGTCTTTGGCTTAAAATCTAATTGATCTGATATAAGGATTGCCACTCCTGCTTTCTTCTGATGTCCATTAGCATGGTAAATTCTTTTCCACCCCCTCACTTTTAATCTGGAGGTGTCTTCGGGCTTAAAATGAGTTTCTTGGAGGCAACATATAGATGGGTTTTGTTTTTTTATCCATTCTGATACCCTGTGTCTTTTGACAGGGGCATTTAGCCCATTAACATTCAGGGTAACTATTGAGAGATATGAATTTAGTGCCATTGTATTGCCTGTAAGGTGACTGTTACTGTATATGGTCTCTGTTCCTTTCTGATCTACCACTTGTAGGCTCTCTCTTTGCTTAGAGGACCCCTTTCAATATTTCCTGTAGAGCTGGTTTGGTGTTTGCAAATTCTTTCAGTTTTTGTTTGTCCTGGAAGCTTTTAATCTCTCCTTCTATTTTCAATGATAGCCTAGCTGGATATAGTATTCTTGGCTGCATGTTTTTCTCATTTAGTGCTCTGAAAATATCATGCCAGCTCTTTCTGGCCTGCCAGGTCTCTGTGGATAAGTCAGCTGCCAATCTAATATTTTTACCATTGTATGTTACAGACTTCTTTTCCCGGGCTGCTTTCAGGATTTTCTCTTTGTCACTGAGACTTGTAAATTTTACTATTAGGTGACGGGGTGTGGGCCTATTCTTATTGATTTGGAGGGGCGTTCTCTGAACCTCCTGAATTTTGATGCTCGTTCCCTTTGCCATATTGGGGAAATTCTCCCCAATAATTCTCTCCAGTATACCTTCTGCTCCCCTCTCTCTTTCTTCTTCTTCTGGAATCCCAATTATTCTAATGTTGTTTCGTCTTATGGTGTCACTTATCTCTCGAATTCTCCCCTCGTGGTCCAGTAGCTGTTTGTCCCTCTTTTGCTCAGCTTCTTTATTCTCTGTCATTTGGTCTTCTATATCACTAATTCTTTCTTCTGCCTCATTTATCCTAGCAGCGAGAGCCTCCATTTTTGATTGCACCTCATTAATAGCTTTTTTGATTTCAACTTGGTTAGATTTTAGTTCTTTTATTTCTCCAGAAAGGGCTTTTATATCTCTCGAGAGGGTTTCTCTAATATCTTCCATGCCTTTTTCGAGCCCGGCTAGAACCTTGAGAATTGTCATTCTGAACTCTAGATCTGACATATTACCAATGTCTGTATTGATTAGGTCCCTAGCCTTCGGTACTGCCTCTTGTTCTTTTTTTTGTGTTGAATTTTTCCGTCTTGTCATTTTGTCCAGATAAGAGTATATGAAGGAGCAAGTAAAATACTAAAAGGGTGGCAACAACCCCAGGAAAATATGTTTTAACCAAATTAGAAGAGATCACAAATCGTGAGGGGGTAGAAAGGGGATAAAAAGAGGTTCAAAAAGGAAGAAAGAAAAAAAAAGAAAAAAGAAAAAAAAAGAAAAGAAAAGCATTAAAAAAAAGAAAACAAATAAGAAAAATATAAAAAAGAAAATATATATATAGGATAAACTAGTTAAAAAACGTTAAAAAAGAGAAAGGTAAAAGTTAAAAAAAAATTTACCAGAAGGCGAGAAAAAAAAAACAAAAAATGAAAAATAAAAACATCAAATTAACTGCAAGACTAAAAAAAATCACAGGGAAAAAGCCATGAGTTCCGTGCTTTGCTTTCTCCTCCTCTGGAATTCTGCTGCTCTCCTTGGTATTAAAACTGCACTCCTTGGTAGGTGAACTTGGTCTTGGCTGGATTTCTTGTTGATCTTCTGGGGGAGGGGCCTGTTGTAGTGATTCTCAAGTGTCTTTGCCCCAGGCGGAATTGCACTGCTCTTAACAGGGGCCGGGGTGAGTAGGGGTGAGTAATCCACTCGGGTTTGCTTTCAGGAGCTTTTGTTCCCTGAGCGCTTTCCGTAGAGTTCCGGAGGACGGGGAATACAAATGGCGGCCTCCTGGTCTCCGGCCCGGAGGAGCCGAGAGCCCAGGGCCCCACTCCTCAGTGCGCCCTCAGAGAACAGCGCCCAGTTACTCCCGTCTGCCTGTCCTCCGGCCGCGCTCCGAGCTCACCAAGCCTGCGACCGGTTCAAGGTAACACCGAGCTGTGAGCTTACTGTCGGCTCTGTCTCTGTAGCCGGCTTTCCCGTTCCAATACCCGTAAGCTCTGCGACACTCAGACACCCCCGATCCTTCTGTGACCCTGCGGGATCTGAGGCCACGCTGACCCCGCGTGGGCTTCGCCCCGGTTTAGCCTCTGGAGCGATGTCCCTCAGCGGAACAGACTTTTAAAAGTCCTGATTTTGTGCGCCGTTGCTCCGCCGCTTGCCGGGAGCCGGCCCCTCCCCCCGGGGTCTATCTTCCCGTCGCTTTGGATTCACTTCTCCGCTGGTCCTACCTTTCAGAAAGTGGTTGTTTTTCGGTTTCCAGAATTGCTGTTCTTCTTCTCTTCGATCTGCCGATGGATTTTCAGGTGTTTGCAATCTTTAGATAAGCTATCTAGCTGATCTCCGGCTAGCTGAAGTAGTCTCAGCCTGCTACTTCTCCGCCATCTTGACTCCGCCGAAATCCCCCCAAGAGACTTTTAATCTCAGGAAAGAAACTGGGGGTTGCTGAGGGTGGGAGGGTTGGGGTGGCTGGATTATGGACATTGGAGAGGTTACGTCCTATGGTGAGTGCTGTGGAATGTGTTAGCCTGATGATTCACAGACATGTACCCCGGGACAAATAACACATTATATGTTTAAAAAAAAAAAAAAAAACCAGCCAGCAGTCAGCCCAGGGAAGAGAAGCCCACCTTCTGCTGGGGAGAAGAATCTGTGTTGCAGTGTGAAGAGGCTGTCAGGAGAAGTTCCTTGAGAAAACCTTAGAAGGGTGTGGTTGCGGTGTCTCAGAATTGGCTTCAGAGAGTCAAGGAAGGCTTCATAGATGAATTGGTGCAGGTCCTGGGGCTGGAGGGATGGGTAGGAGTTTACCAGCTGAGAAGGGGAGAGAGGATTTCCAAGCAGATTGTACCACTCTGGTCCTATGATCCAGAGGATGAAGG
This sequence comes from Mustela erminea, assembly GCF_009829155.1. Taxonomy (NCBI): domain Eukaryota; kingdom Metazoa; phylum Chordata; class Mammalia; order Carnivora; family Mustelidae; genus Mustela; species Mustela erminea. The sequence goes on from NC_045619.1 coordinate 116,651,437, forward strand.
AACACAAGGTCTGTTTGAGTGTTCAGGAAAGAATAGGGGAGTGGCGAGAGAAGAAGCTGGAAAGGGAGTATGGTTTCATGGACTTTATATGCCACCCTTAGTTATGTGAAATTTATCCTGAAGGTGAGGGAATTGAAGAGGAAACATGGTGAGACTTTCCGTGTCCTTGAGAGCCCAGCTTAGAGCTGTAGTGGAGAACTTTAAGGCAGGTGTCAAGGAGACCAGCTGGATTGCTCTTGGATTCATGGAGGGGTTCTGGGGTAGAGGTGAAGGGTGTGGGAACCGGCAGGTATGGGAAGATGGGACAGACAGATAGCATCCTGAAGTAGGTCATGTTCGGTTCTTTGGGATCATTTAAGGTTTGGGACCATCCAAGAAGGAAGGGCTAAGAAGTGTTTGTGCATTGGCAGCTGGGTAAAAGATGGTGCCCTGTGCTGAGAAGACACACAGGAGCAGGTCTGGGGGAGAAAGGTAAGGAGTTTTGAATGCGTAGAGTTGCCTTGTGAGCTCAGAGAGGAGATACCCAGTGTACAGTTGAATAGCTTCATCATTGTGGCACAAATACAACTCCAGGGTTATGTCCCTAAAGCAGGGTTTTCTTTCGTTTTGTCTTATTTGCTTGTTTTTGCCTGCATTATCTACTTAAGTAATTTAGGTCGATCCATTTGTCGGCAGGAAAAGAGCGTGGAGCAAAGTGGGTCAAAGTACCTGGAAAGAAAGAAAAATCTCTGATGATATGGCCTGAACAGCAGTGTGGGCACAGGAAAGCAGATGCACTGAAGGGCTGGGGGCTGGCTTTCAAGCGACTTAGCACAAGCTGTCCCCTTCTTGCCATCCTGGTGGTCACACCTGCCCCATGGAATGGTATAGCAGCTAAGAACACTGATTAAAGGTTGCAGGTGGACCTTGTTTATCCCGTCACAGGCGGTTTCCCCCCTCATGCGAATCCCTGCTCTGTTTCTAAACATCTTTCTTGCATAGCGATGATAATAGAACCCACTTTATTTGTGAGGATTAAACGAGATAATTGATGCTATTTCTTAGCCCAGTTCCTGGCATAGTGAACACTCAAAAAGATTATATCTCAAAATAATTACATGAACAGATCTTACATAATGACTCTAAATTCACAACCAAACAGAAAACTGGAATTCAGGTTTGGTTTTCTAAGAGATTCAGTTCTTATTTATGCAAGGATGTGCCATAGAATCCCTGTAGAAAATCTTTTTTGTCAGGTTTAAAAATATTTGACCTGCGAGCGTTCACTATACTTTAAAATTGTAGTCCGTCATTCATAATAATTATAATGAAAAGATGCATTTACAAATGTTTATGAATCTTCATAAACGAGCAAGTGAAATGAAATTAAACTATATTATATAATGCACTGAACTCCGAAGTTTCTCCCCTGTGTCATCTCAACTGCGTCTCTGGCATAGGCCTCACAGTCGAGCTGGCATCGTGGCTTTGATGTTACTGGTGATGAAGCCAAGGCCAGGGAGTGCCAGGGGGATCACGTGGGTGATGGCATGGGAGCCACCTGACAAGGCTTCCCTGCGCTTTGGAGAGAAAAGGAGGAAAGAGAAAAGAAATGAATACCTAGTTGCTTGAGCTTTGTGAAGAGGTAGAAATTAAGGAAGAAACTGCTAATTGACCATTAATCCAGACCATTCCTTACTAATCTTCAGAGACTGTACAGTGGCACCTAATTCTTTTTAGAAATATGGCACCCCTTATAAATGAATACAACTTGGGGCGCCTGGGTGGCTCAGTGGGTTAAGCTTCTGCCTTCAGCTCCGGCCATGATCTTGGGCTCCTGGGATCGAGTCCCGAGTTGGGCTCTCTGCTCAGCAGAGAGCTGCTTCCTCCTCTCTCTCTCTCTGTGCTTGCCTCTCTGTGTACTTGTGATCTCTCTCTGTCAAATTAAAAAAAAAAATCTTAAAAAAATAAATGAATACAAATTTAAAAAGTTGAAAAACTCTATAAACAAGTATAGGGAAGCCAAGAGAGAAAGCTGTTTATTCCCATTAATTATGTATTAAGGCTCTTACGGGTTATTCTTGGTATAAATAACTTCCTGTGAAAGAATCCTAGAACTTTAGAATACAAGGAACCTTAGGATTACCTTATTAATTTATTGAATTTAAATTCAATCAGCCAACATATAATACATCATTAGTTTTTGATGTAATGTTCAATGATTCATTAGTTGTGTATAACATCCAGTGCTCATCACGTCACGTGCCCTCCTTAATGCCCGTCACTCAATTACCCCATCCCCCCACCCACCTTTCTTTCCACAAACTCTCAGTTTGTTTCCCAGAGTCGAGTCTCTCGTGGTTTGTCTTCTTCTCTGATTTCTTCCCATTCAGTTTTTCCTCCCTGTCCCTAGGATCCTCTGTGCTATTCCTTATGTTCCACATATGAATGAAACCCTATGATAATTGCCTTTCTCTGATTGACTTGTTTCACTTAGCATAATCCCCTCTGGTCCCATCCCCATCTATGCAAATGTATATTCATCCTTTCTGATGGCTGAGTAATAGTCGGTTGTGTATACGGACCACATCTTCTTTAAGGGATCCCTGTTTAATAACAAGGAACAAGGAAACTGTGTTTTTGAAGTGCTAATTCAGTTCCTTTATATTTCTATGAATAAAGGACAGACCTAGCGGCCAGCAAGGGCTTCTCCTCCCTGAGTCGTCACCAGGGCCACTGCCCATTGAGTTGATGTAGTTCTAGTCCAAAGTAAATATGTTTTAGCCTGTGCCATCCTATCGTGGGTAAATGTGTGGCTTCTGGGGCGCCTGGGTGGCTCAGTGGGTTAAGCCGCTGCCTTCGGCTCAGGTCATGATCTCAGGGTTCTGGGATCGAGGCCCGCATCGGGCTCTCTGCTCAGCAGGGAGCCTGCTTCCTCCTCTCTCTCTGCCTGCCTCTCTGCCTGCTTGTGATTTCTCTCTGTCAAATAAATAAATAAAATCTTTAAAAAAAAAAAAAAAAAAAAAATGTGTGGCTTCTGTGGGACCTTTTGGAAGACTGAGAATAGCCCTTGTGTTTCCATGCCTCCCTTTGGGGATGTCCACAGTTGCCTGCAGTTCAGCCAGCTCATTTTGTAGACCTCAAGACTAAATCACTTGCTCAGGTCAGAAACATGGGACTTCATAAGGTAATACATTATATCCAGTGCAGACAGAGCTTGAGGGAACCGTGGGACCAACCCATGATGTCTCTGTAGAAATGGCAGCCAGAGAGCTGTACTCCGCACCATTTGTGTGTTCAGTGGGAACTGGGGCTGCAACTCCATGTTTGCTCAGAGCACCTGTGTATTGACTCGCATGCCCACTGCCCTGAGCAGCTACCTGACACTCACATCTGTCAGAATCATAGAATAATTAACACCTGCAGTTGGCAGGCCCCAGAACCCCTGGCAAGTCAGAGCCCCTGCAGAAAACCTCATTTATCAAGACCTCCGTACCTTTGGAGGGCCAACTGAGAACCCTTGGGGGTAGACTGGAGTTTGTTCAAGCCTGTATCTGTGAGAAAGGAGTTTGCTGAGCAAATGAATTGTATCAACACGGACGCAGTGGTGTTGTTTAACCACTTAGCTCTAATATTTGCACACATAGTTAAGGGTTCGCTACAAGTATTGGAACCAGGGAGACTCCTGCTTAGCCATACTTGGCTGTTTTTTTAAAGTTTTTATGAACTTCAAAGCATTTAAATTGTGTTTCTCTAGGTATGTTTGAAGGTCAGTGGGGATAGGGCATGTGAAGGTGTCTGACTATAACTGAATGTGTGACTAAATAGACAGGCACTGGGATTTTGGTCTAACTAGTTGGGAAAAAGTAACACGTTGTTGTAGGTGCTATTGGTTCTGTGGCTGAGATCATGCTTCCCAGCTGAGCAGTGCCTGGTGTCTCTCCAGACATTCAGCCTCCCTGACTCCCACCGCTCAAGGGCAGGAGTGCCCACCCCGCTGAGATAGACCACCAAGCCCCACTTGCTTCCAGATCCCCCCCTGGGGAGCAGTGCCATCCCTAGTTAGGGACCGCCATTGCTCCCTCCCCCAGACACCAAAATAAATGACAGATATTAGAAAGTTAAATGCAAAAAAGAAATTATAAAGTAATTGGAAGAAAACAGAATATCTGACAAAAAGATATTGAAAAGTTAAACTGTTGGGTTCTTTACAAAATCATACTTCCTGATTCTACCTGGGCCACCTCTCACCTCTGCTGTGTCATGTTTTTGCCTTGAACAGCCTGTTAGATTTTCACATGGGATACTCCAGCCCTTTCTCATACTGCTTGTTCTTGATTTTCTCTGCCACTTTCCGGTGGGCAGAGGCCGGCCCTAGTGACTTGTTGTGACTTCACCTCTCCAAACCTCAGAATCTCTCCCTCTATCTGAGTAAGACTCATCCTCCTGGAGCTTTGCTGCCCTGGCCTGCTGGCCTCTGGCCACTGCCCTCATCTCTAGCATTTTCCATTTTGTCTGCTCTGTCTCTTTCAACACTGCCTGTAAACCTTCTCAGATGCCCTGAAATTCTAAAATAAATCTTTAACATCCATATTTCTGCCCCACCATTTACTGCCTTATCTCGGTCCTTATGTTCATGTCTAAACCCCTCAATAATTTCCCTTAGCCTGGGTCCTGCAGTGAGCAGCCCAGGGCAGCCCTGTTTGGCTTCTCTGAACCTGATGAGCTAAATGGGGATAGTGATGCCCACTATCAGGAAAGGTCATCATGAGTGCTGGATCTAAAATGCAGGTAAGGGGTGCCTGGGTGGCTCAGTGGGTTAAAGCCTCTGCCTTCGGCTCAGGTCATGATCCCAGGGTTCTGGGATCGCCCGCATCTGGCTCTCTGCTCAGCAGGGAGCCTGCTTCCTTGTCTCTCTTTGCCTGCTTCTCTGCCTACTTGTGATCTCTGTCAAATAAATAAATAAAATCTGTAAAATGCAGGTAAGGTCATGTCACACCCCATCTTGGACTCCTTCAGGAGCCTGCCACTGACGGGGGGGCAAGACTCTCAGCAAATCATATAAGGCCTTGCTTCTTTTGCACATTTTCTTTTCTCAGCATTCCCTCCCTCCAGCTTCAAATTTCAGTCCCACTGAACTATGGATGGCACCATCGTAATTCCTGCCCTCCCCCAGCCCTGTCTGCTTTGCCTGTCTGGGTCTTCTGACTGGCCGTCTGCCTCCAACTCCCTCCTGCCTCCCACAGTTGACTCCTGCTCATTATTTTGCAGTAAGCCCTTCTGGAAGCTTCCTGGAGGCCCCTCCTCCTAAATCTATCACTGTACCCATACATTATGTTACAATGGGCTGTGGTGGTATCCAGCAGACTCCTCTCGCTGGACTGTGAATGGCCTAAGGGCAAGGAGGAAGCTGCTTCATGCGATGTCAAGGGGTTGGGGAAGAAGTCTTTGGTTGAGTGAATATCCAGTCTGGGAGGAGGTTTTGACCCGTCTGTTCCAGCTGTGGTAGAAGTTGACAAAAATCATACAAATAGGTGATTTTCTTGAGCACTTTACAGCAGTCATGGTCTAAGTGCTTTCCCCGAAACAAATCTGGGGAAAATAAAAACAGAATTCTTTCCCAGGGACATGGTTTGCTGACTCTACTTTTCTCATGCCCTGTCTGAAACACCACGGTCACTATTCCAGGTATGCTCCTGGCACAGCTGACTTCCTCTGCTTGTGGAAACATTTGGACCAAAGACAGGTGCCCTGTCAGATCTTCCTGAGAATTGTTCATATCCAGTATAGACGGTGGGGGGCGGGGCTTCGGTTCAGGTGGGTGTGGCGTGTGATCACGTGGGAAAGCTTGGGTGACTCGGAGCAGATGTAGGTGAGGGACTCTCTTTCTTGACTCAGTTGTCACGCATAGTGCCGGTTCCAGTGGTGTTCTCATCCACTGGTTTTCTCCTGTGCTCATTCTTTTCAAGTCCTTACAGGTATTTTTCTCTGTTATGGTTTTTGTCCCTTTCTTGCCTTTTCCATTCCTTATTGACTTACTTCGTTTACTCATTTTTAAACGAACCTTTGGCATGTTTTGTGGGCAGTCACAGGGGAGACAAATGAGTAAGACCTCCACAGCCTACCTCTGTGTGTTTAGTCCCTACATTCATGGGTAGGACAGGAAATGGGATGTGGGCTAGGAATGTACACAAAGAAACCAGTTGCACTCGTGATGAATGTTGTGATGGAGAATAAGCTGACCCAAGAGGGAATGCTATTTTATGTGGGGTGATCAGGAAGCTCTTGTACCACTTGACAAATTTTTAAATTTTAGTATTTATTTATTTATTTAAAAGAATTTTATTTATTTATTCAACAGAGAGAAAGAGGGAAAGAAAGCACAAATAGGGAGAGGGGGTCGTGGGCAGAGGGAGAGGGAGAGAGAGAGGGAGAAGCAGGCTCCCTGCTAAGCAGGGAGCTAGATGTGGGACTTGATCTGGGATCATAACCTGAGCTGACAGCAATCGCTTAACCAACTGAGCCACCCAGGCACCCAGTTCCTTGAGAACTTTTTTTTTTTTTAATTCAATTGAGGTATAAATACAATTCAGAGGCCATACAATTCATCCATTTAAAGTGTGCTATTCAGTGGCTTTTAGTACATTATTCTCTGTAAGTTGTGTATACACATATAGATTTATATCTCCCAAGGTTGGGCATAACCATTTTTAAATGTACAATTCAGTGGCATTAATTATATCCACAATGTCATACAGCCATCACCACTCTCTTTTTCCAAAACTTTTTCATCATCCCAAGCAGAAACTCTGTAACCATCAAGCAATAACTCTCTAGTACCCCTTCCTCCAGCCCCGGCTAACCTCTCATCTACTCAATGTCTCAGTGAATTCGCCTGTTCTAAGTACTTCATGTTAGTGGAGGCATGCATTTGTCCTTTTGTGTCTGACGTATTTCACTCAGCATGATGTTGTCAGTTTCATCCATGTGGTATCAGGTGTCAGAACTTTTCCTTTTCATGGCTGCATAATACTCTTTTGTAAGTATATACCATATTTCATTTATCCATGTCACTGGAAATCTTGACACATGCTTTGTATTTTCGTAGGGCTTCCCCATAATTCTCAACAGATCCATTTGTCTGCCATATTGCTAGCAAATATTTCATTATTGCATTGACTAAGAGTTTCCAACAAAGCAAGGGTAATAACAAGTCAGAAATGCCATTTCCTGGTATGAATGTGTAACTGTGTGCATTTTTTTCTTTTACTATGTGCATTTTATAGAGTGTGTGTATTTCTCTGTCTCTCATATGTGAAGTCATCCAGTTAATAAGCATGTCCAGGGGAGATAATATGTGGGGCTGGGTTGGAACTGCAAGAACTTGGAGCAATTTACCCTACCCCTTGCTCCAGAGGTATGTAAAAAGCCAGTTCCTCTGAAGCTTAATATCATCCGAATTTACTCTTGCAGTCTGCTCAAAACAGATTTATATCTGTCTCCTTATAATAAATGTGTCTCGCGGGGCTGAAGAAACACAGGGGAAAAAATGTGCTTCTCTGGCGGGCTGCTCCCCAGGGAAAGTGAATTGATAAATCTTTTTTGTTCTTGGTTTCACAAATCAAAGGAGGACACCTCCAGTTCTGTAAGGCAGTGGGGCAAATATATAACGTGTTTGATGACAGATATTCGTTCTCTCCGACTGGAGTGACACACATTTAATGGGTAGCCCAAGGTAAAGTGATTCTAGACCTTAGGGATGACCTGGGGTCTAGCCTTTGCTGAGTCTCAGTTTCACCTTAGAAGGCATTCGTCCCTCTGCCCTTTCATATTGATTATTTTTAACCCATCTTTGTAGATCTCCTCCGTGTTTTTGCTCTTCTTGGATTTGTACTCATTTCCAAAGGTGGCAGAGAACAATGATTTGTTGTAATGGCCACTGTGTGTCTGTGACATTTCTAGAATGCTCACGGTGAACTTTTGCTCTTCCCCTCCTTATCTGTGAAATAAGTGCTAAAAAATCCAGGGTGTTCATTCATTACTAAGCTTTAAGCTTTCCTCATGGGCTCCCCTGACACCATCTCACTGAATGTTGACTCATGGAGGATTTTTTTGGGCCAGTCTGGGTGCTGAGTAACCATCCCTGGGACAGGAGACCTCGGCTAGTCCTCTCAGTGTTGTTTTCTTTTTCCATGGGCATATCTAAGCCTTGGCTTATATACTGCAGGGTTTCGAGGAGAAAAATATTATAAATGTGTTTGAATTTGTAGTGATAGTCTAACCCGGCTTCTCATGCTCATTGTTGATAGTAGCTACAAAGCCAGAAATCAAAATAATGACTCTAAAACAAAGGCTACAAGGTCTGCTGGTGTCTTTTGACCAGTCTTGTTAGAATTTGGAGTTCATCTTAGTGGCTGGTGTGTCCGGTGACATTTGTTGAGAGAAGCATAGTAGGAGACTGAGCCCAGGGGGCTCATCATGCAGGTATGATCCTCACCCAGCATGTTGTAAGTGACCCTCCTCTCCTGGTATTTACTGGGGCTCCCCCTGTGGGCTTGTGGCATTAGCGCCTTTAGATGCAATGACCAGAGGGGAAGCAGACTGTTCCCCTCACCCACCCACCGGAAGCTCTGACACTCTGACACCCTGACACATTTGGGGTTCCTCGTCACAGCCACCAGAGAAAGATAAGTCAAACAGTGTCTATTAAAAATGAAACCAATTGTAAGTCACAGCAGATGCCTGGGCTGAGTATACCAGGAACAGGCCAGGGTATAGTGGGGATGTTCAGTACTGAATTTTCCAGCCCCTCCTCCTCCTCCTCCTTCTTCTTCTTTTTAAAAATCTTTCCCTTAAATGAATGACTTGCTCATCTGTGTGGTCCTCCTGGGTTCTTTCTGTCCCTGGAAAGCGTTCACGAGCATCTTCTCCCTGTTCTTTTCTACTTGACTCATGACAGGTCCTTGCTGGCCCTGGTCAGGTCGCAGGGGGTGGGTTCTGCCCACAGCACCATGATGCATAGCACGTTTCCCCCAAGTGCAGCTTCTTTCATGGGAATTGAGTCCCTCCTCTCTTAGGGACCTTGTGGCCTCGATGTCCTAGAATCATGCCTGCATCTCCTGGCAGGGCTGGATGGGGGAAATGGCCAGCCTGCTTTGGCAGAGGTGAGGGCTACCCTCCTGAGGTGCAGGGGGACCCAGAGAAATCAACTGAAGCACATGATGGTCCCAGGGATCCTAGGGAAGGCCAGCAGGGGACAAAGGGCAGTTCACTGGGGTGTGCCTGGGTTGCTCCCGAGACCTGCCGGGGAATGGCTGGGAACCTTTGCAGCATTCTGTGTGTGCCGTATATCATGACAACACTCTTGGCCCACTTGGGGAATTACACATTTGGGGATCGTACTGTGGTAAGCACTCTTCCTGCTCTGCATTCTAAAGGAAAGGAGTGAGGTACACTGCTTTAAAAATGAAAAACTGTCAAGAGCAAGTATGAGATGCTCCAGGTGGCCCACATGCTCTTGGCCAAGCCTCAGGTTCCACATCTGCTGAATGGGACGCTGGTATCTGTCACCACACCAGCTTCATGGGGTTGCTGGGTTAATCAAAATAAAAATGAGATCATGAATTTGAATGTTACCCTCACTTCTTGTGTGGTGTCAGTGTCAGTGATGATGGTGGCAATGATGAGTCAGTCCAGAAGGTCATGGCACTGTGCGTTTGAGGCAGTTGCTGGTCATTTGCTGATGTTTATGGATCTTCAGTCCCTGCGTGTGGGGATAGTTCTGATGTCAGACACGCCATTTCATTGTCATACCACGTATTTCAGATCAAAATTGTGCCTTTGTTTGTTTGAAAAAAAAAAAAAAAAAACACTGTGTGCACAGAGTTTGGAGATGAGACACCTAGGTCCGCCAGCCTTGAATCAGGTTCCTTGGACGTCTATGCAGAACGTCTATGCAGTTCTGAAATGCATAGTCTTTGGATTATACTGTTGGTCTTTAAACTTTAGCTGGCACTGAGATCACCGGGAGGGCTTGTTAGATTCTAAGCTGTAGCCCCAGAGTTGTTTAGGGTTAGAGAGCTTCCATTTCTGACAAGGTCCCAGACGATGGCAGTGCTTCTGGTCCGAAGCCCACACTTTGAGAAACACTGATCTGTACCACGGGGACAACTTTGTCTCGATGCAGATTCATGACAGAGTTTTCCTTGGTGTGCAGGAAAAGGAGGGAAAAAAGCTACCAGGTTTTCAGAAATCTAGAGATATCAAATGGGAAAGATAATCTTCCTTTTCCTTGAAATTTTGTCTTCCCTATTTGCTGATGATCAGTATCTTCCCTTTCATCATATGATGGGTGCCATATTGGTCCTTGGGGTGTACCACCGACCTTACTGGAAAGTTCACAGTTGGTGACTCCAATGCGTTGATTTTTTGGGGGGGAATATTCTACAGCTCTCTGCAAGCCCAAAATCTGAGGACCATCATCTAATAAATGTGTGGTTTAATTCCTTTAATGAAAAAATTTCTGTGTTTAAACAGGAGATAGGGGGAATGGAGCAGGTGAAGTAAGAGACACTGTTTCTTCATTTGGCTGAGTCTTAAATTGTGTTATTTTCTGAAGATAATAATTGTGGTAAACTTTGTCTGTTTTGTCAAAACCTGATGTCTTGAAGCAAACTCACTGTACAGAGAAGAGAGAGGCCTGTAGTACAGCAATATACATTAGTTGTAACATATTTTATCTGAAGTCATCTTTTTCTCTCCGTGGCTTCAGAAATGGCTGGAGAGAGTGAGAGCTACAAGGATCCTGGCTAGAGTTTTTTTTAATTTGACATTTTATCTATTGTGCCTATTGTCTCCTAGTTGGTGGGAGATGTTAAATTTTGTATAAACAGCTTGCATTTTGTGAATGTTTCACAGTTTTCTCAAGCCTCGCTATTTGAAAAAAATCTAACACTGAGGCCCACTTGTAGGCCTCTTTCTGGACGCGTTCTGATGAGCTCTCACCATTATTCTGGGGTATTTTAGGCAAAGTGTTAAAGACAATTTAGCAGCTTCTCCCATTAATTTGAATTTGGATAGTTTCCTTGAAAAATCCTCTTTCTTGGTCACAGTATCCTAGCACTTTGTGTCAATTTTTTTGGATGCTTGATTACCTTAATTCTGTACTTGGCTTTGCCTTTGTAGATGTACTCTTAGCAAAGACTCTTCAGATCTTGCTTGATGGCCAAATTCAGTTCACATTCAGGAAGTAAATTAGGGAGAATCAGTTTCTTTTTCTGTACTCAAAAGGTTCCCTTTAGCATTCATTTTGAATTTCTATTGGAAAAAGAAATCTAGTTGACCCTCTTTGATTTTTCTCTTGTAAATCTGTCTTGTTTCCCTGTTGGATTACATTACCTCCCCAATTTGTAGATTTCCCCCTGCTACGCTCGTTGGTCTCATTATACCTGGAGGACCACCTTCCCTAGATTATTAGCTTCCCTTTTCTTGAAGGATCAGGCTGCATGTTGCCTGAGCTGCTCTAGTCTGTTAATATCATTTGTAACATGTGTGATTTTTTTCCTTTAAAAAATAAAGTTACTTATTAAGTCAGGCAGTCATTTATTTTAGTATCTGGGGTGTATGTTACTGATACACATTTATTCTGTAAGTATTTATATTTTCTAAAAATTATTTCTTCTAGGCGTTCTGTGTCTATGGCTATTTATCATGGACTGCTGCACGTTTTGCTTCATTATTCTAAACTCACTGCTGAGAAATAACCTCCTTGTTTGAGGTGATAGAAATCATGGTTATGTTATCTTCTTTAAAAGACAGGCATTCGACTGTGGGGGCACAAGCATTTATTAATACATGATTGTGGCTCTTCTTGTGGGCAAGACTGGTGCAGTCGAGCAGAATAAAAGATAGTTTCAAAACTCGGTTTTAAAAATATTTGTTGGTTTTTAGTGTCTTCGCAGTTTTTTTCCTTAAGGAAATACAGGATTGTCCCTTTAAAAAAAATCAGTATTAAACATATTAACAGAGAGGTCTCTGCAAATGTCATTTAAAATTGAAACATTTAGTTTGGATTTAACTTTTTATGGAATTATTCATGTAATGCCATTTGCATTTGCTGAGATTTTGTATTATTAATAGAATAGACAAATCAGCATTTTGCGGTGTATGTAAGACTTTGCTTGTTTTTCCTGTCTTGATTGCTGGTTGCACATAAAATTCAGAGAAGGAAAAATTATGTAGCACAGAGAGGAAGGGTGTTGGTAGAATGACTCAAGGCTGCCAAGTCCTATTTCTCCTTCTGTTACAGCCCTCTAGCTGGACGGCTTTGTTACTAAGCTATCTGGGATGGGGCTTGATGATCCCAGGCCAGGACTCAGAGCAGCCCTGCAAGTAACCCCACAGACTGTGCGTTGGGGAGGTGGTAAAGGTATGAAGGCTTAGTGTGCATGCAGGAGTTGCTCTGAAGCAGGGATTTCTCTGGGCACTGGAGGGAAGGTTCTGACTAGTACTTGGCTGTGGAAAGAGCTGGAAGCCATTGCCACACTCAGTGTCACAGTTTTTCCAGGGTGAGTGGGATTCTCTCCGCCCGTGCACTCTGCTGCCCTTTCGGCCCTGTTCCTTCTCTTTTCTTCCCTCTTTATTCCTTCATCCACCCCTGCTCCAGCCTCCCAGCTTTCTGGCCATGTTCTGCCAGAAATGAGCCTCATCGTAGGTGTGTCCACAGGGTCTGTTGGTGGACCCGCTAAAAGCCTTCCAGTACAGAGATGCTGAACCCTTTGACTTCTGCATGACCGTGACTTGGTTGGGGTTCCATAGTCACACTGCTCGGGCATGGGTCCTAGTTCAGTGGTGGGATGCTGGACAGGTGCTTAAGCCCTTGCAGCCTCTGTTTTCTCATCTGTGAAATGGAGATAGTAATGGCACTCGTCTTGTAGGACAGCCCATGGAAAGAGCTTATGAGCACAGTGCTGGCACAGAATAAGTTTTCAAAATGTAGTAACTATTATTATTGCCTAAACAAGATGACGGACTATGACCTTCTGAATTTTCTTCTATTCTGTGTGTGTGTGAGAGAGAGAGAGAGAGGGACAGAGATGTTAGCACAGCCACTTCTGGGGTGGACAGTGGGGGATGTTTCAATGCCCTCTCTTTGAAGAGAGCCAGGAATTTGGGGGGTGCCACTATGCCAGAGAAAACAGGTTCCAGAGAAGGAAAACAGAGGCGAGCTCTCTGGCCCAGTGGGAGGGGACAAGTTGTTTAGGGTTGCATTCAGGCTGGGGGATTTCTCCCAAGGTAGCTCTAGGGCCTGGGCTGGGGCCGATGAAGCATTTGCTGGGGTTGGGGAAGGGGGCGTGGGAGCCAAGGTTAAGCCACAGTGAACCGCAAGCCTCCTGGTGTTTCCTCAGCCTCATGGCTCCTGCATAAATGACACCTGGGCAGACCCACAGCTGGCCACATCTGATGAGCATGAGAGGGGGTTGCCCAGAGATCTTGGACGTAGGGACCCCACTCCGACACTGCAATCACATGCTCCCTGGACATCTATATTTTCTTTCAGAAGAAACCTCTTCCAGCCCACTGGCACTCCAGGGTAACTGACATAGCACAAGGAGCACGAATGAATAAGCCTCCCTGCCAGGGTGTCAGAGCAGAATATATTGCAATGTCCAAAGCAGTGTTGAAACTAGCCCTTGCCTGCAGAGAGCTCTCCGTTCAGTGGGTCAGGTGATGCAGAGATACGTCATCAAAAGAAACCTGTTGTTAAAATACTGGGGCGCCATATGGAGGATGAAACACGGCCCAGCTGTTGACAGATTAGAGACGCAGATGAGCCCACGTTAGCACTAGAGAGGGACTTGCTTTCTTGCTTTCTGAGTGACTCTTCCTAAATTATTATTATTATAGTGCTCATTTGCTAAATTGCATTTTTCTAAGTTGCTAACACACTTACTACTATATAACTTCAAATCTGGATTTTTTTCTTCCAATATTTCTTCCAGGGCAACTTACCATGAATTATATAGTTGTTTGCAAATACACTTTTCAATGACTTTTTAATATCTCCTTGTCTGGATGTGTCTTACTTATCTGCTCTCCTGTTTTTGACATTTGGCTTCTTTCTTTTTTTTTTTTTTTTTTTAAACTATTGTGCATAACATATGGGGGACATCCTTGTCCATACCTTTCTCTGCACAATCCTGACTATTTTCTTTTTTAAGTCACCTGGTTTCAGTATAGTTTTTTTCAGTGCTTACTTTGGCAGCACATATATTAAAATTGGTATCTTTTTTCAGCTTTATTGATGACAGATAAAGTGGGGAGATATGAAAATGTATATTGTGATGACTCAATGTATGTATACATTGTGAAAAGCTTCCTCTATCCAGTTAATTATCACATCTATTGCATATTTATATATATAAATTTTGTGAGAACATTTAAGCTTTATTCTCTTAGAAAATTTCAGTGATATAATACAATGTTATCAACTATAGTCATCATGTTAAACATTAGATCCTCATATTTTACTGCTCTTATAGTTGAAAGTATGTACCCTTTTATGACTCAGTCTTTCCCTCGTCCCCCAGCTCTTGGCAACCACCATTCTACTCTCTGTATCTGAGTTTGACATTTTCTTTTTTTTAAGATTCCACACATAAGTGACACCATGCAGCATTTGCCTCTCTCTGTCTGACTTATTTCACTCAACGTAATGTTTTGAAGGCCCTTCTGTGTTGTCACAAATGGCAGCACTTTCTTCTTTCTCATGGCTGAATAATATTCCATTGTACGTCTACCCCGCACCATCTTTATCTCCTCATCCGTCGACAGACTCTTACGTTGTTTCCATATCTTGGCCATTGTGAATACTGCTGCAATGGGTCTTGTGATAAATCCTGAGGAGGGAAATTTAAGTTACAAGATATACTTTTATTTTAAGGGCTTCCATGATGCTATCCTGACTTTTAGATAGATTTTTTTACTGATTTATTCTCCTACAACTACTACGAATGAGCATGTCTGTCATAGCTCATCCTTGAGAGTGATTAACACTAGTTTATATTTTACTTTTTGCTAATTTGGAAGTCCAAGGTGGATCCTTTTAAGAAACTAATCAAAGTATTGTAAGAACAGACGTGATGTTCGGTAAAGCAAAGATCCCCGTTATTACATCTGCCAGGAGTTCAGACCCCCACTTAGGTAGAAGATGGGTAGTGGCAGTCTGTCTCTGCTGAGAAATGGATGGGTACAGGTTTACTGTAGACAGAGGACTTGAACTGAGGTTGGCCTGTGGTCAAGGCATTGCTCATATGAGACTTTAGAAGAGTTACCTGTTTCTTTTTTGCTTGACTGCTGTGAGTGAATGAACTTCTCTGTCTCTTTTTGACCTGAAATTTAGAAAGGTGCCTGAGAGGTCATGCATTTCCATTTCAGACATCATCATCTCAAACAAATGGAAATCTAGCCTGCTATTTAAAACCCTGGGGATGGGAGATCTCGTAAGCATTATGATTTTTCATTTATTTTCTTCAAAATTTGGCAGACATAATCTCATCAGTTGCTATCCTTCCGTATTCCCTCCACTTCAAAAAAAAAAAAAAAAAAGGCAAAATTGAGAAAATTCAGCCCAGTGAGGTGAGATTGCTAGCCTGAGGCTTCTTACTGGAGGTTCCAAGAATAGAACTGGGTTATTCCAACACCCACTGGCTTTGGGCAGGAACATTTTCCAAGTTACCATGAAAAATGGGAAAATCCACTCAATAACCAGAGCCAAGTCCTGTTTCTTGACTTTTCCACAAGCTTTATTAACAAGACATAGGGCACACAGTAGAAATGAGTCAGACCCATGGTTTTCCTAGGGCATAAAGCGCTGAGCACAAATAGCTAGCTCCCCATTGGGCCTCAGCGGATTCTGAATGAAGCCAGAAAGTGATTCAGCCTTAGATCAAAAGAGAAAACACACACACACAGAATACAGACACAAAAAGGCAAAAAGAGTTCCCACTATTTCGATGTTGCAGAAAATATTAATATTGGAAAAATTGGTTTGTCAGATTTTATTCTGTGTATTGGGTTTTTATGTAGTGTTTCCATCATTGTTGTTTATCCGGAGCAGGACTCCAGATGGAATGCACTTTCATAATGACTGATATCGAAACAGAAGTTTAAAAAGTTTTTAGTAAGTGATAAAGAATTGTATATAATTTTTTTTTTCAGGCTTTGCGCACAGCTGTGCAACTTTTTAAAACATGGCACTTTTGTGGTAAAGGTAGTAGATGTATGCTACAATAGCCATTTCAGTATTTTACATTGATGGACCAATTCTAATGAACGAACATGTATAATAATAACTTTTAAAAAGATTTTTATTTTTTTAAGTAATCTCTACACCCAACGTGGTGCTCGAACTCACAACCCCAAGATCAAGAGTCACATGCTCTACTCATTGAGCCAGCCAGGTGCCCCTAATTATTTTCATTATTTTATAAATTATAATATTTGTTTTAATAACTCTAATAAGGCCCTATTGGCAATGGATTTTCTGGATTCGTAAGATTTTGAGGTCCCTGAGGCTTGCAAATTTAATTAATCCTTTTTGGTGGAAATTTTAGTCACATATATCCTTCTTCAAATTGGTCTAGGAGAATTCAGCATCCCAGACTGCTTGCAATTTCTGGTTCTTCTAAGAGCCTCTCTCTTGCAAAGGATCGTCATGTAATCTAGGAAGACTGAAGATTTCAGGAGAAAACCCAAGCGTGTTACAGCAGCACTGTTACTGCTGATGCCTGCCTGAGAGTCATTCTGCTTTTATATAGTGTCAGATGTAATTTGTTTCCATTCCCGGAGGGCTGTCCTCTTTCCTCTGGGCTCATGTTGGTATCTGGGGCAACCGAGGAGTCCAGTGCTCTGGCCATCAGACAAGAAGGAGGGTGGAAGGGTGCAGGCATGCTCCTGCATCAACTCCTAACAGAAATGAGCATATTGCTTTCCTTTATGCCTACAGAAGCCCTGCTTACCAGTGTGATCTGCCCACTTGGGTTCCTTGCAGAGCTGAGGATATTATCTCCAGTCTTCTACCTCTTAGGAGGCAGGAGGCCCTGAGCGGCATCATGGTTTCCAGTGAACCCAAGCCTGGGCACCTCCCTCTCTGAGTGAGGAATTCCAAAACTGGGCAAGTACAGGGGTTAGGGTCTAGTGTCTTTCTCACTTACACATTCAAATACAGGAAGAACATTCTCTCAAGCATGAATTGGCCTGGGTTTTGCTCTGTGAGCTTAGTGAGAGGAGTAAAATTCTGTTAATAAAGCACCTTGCTTATGAGACTGATCCTGAGGGTCAAAGCTTTGTGGGCAGAGCTTTTCATCAGGATGGCGGGGGAGCTTACAACCCGGGTATCCCCTGGTCAGTAGTTTCACCAGGTATAACCAGTATAGCCAGACCATTGCCTTCATTTTCCACTGACTTGTGTCTTCTGTCACTGGCCATGGTTTGGGCAGAGTCACATTGCCTGGTTTCTGTTTGATAGTTCCAGTCATGCCCTTGATGTTTTCTTTTATACCCTTGAAGGCGGGTGTTCAGGAGATTTTTCCCTTCATATTTGGTAGGTTACACCACCATGAAAATTCTCTCCTTGACTCAAACCACAAACAGTTACTGAGGGGCTAATAAATCTGTTGGTGAGGAATCTTTCAGTAGGGATTTTTAATTGTGTATAACAAGAGGGACAGAGTGTTTCCTTTCCCTGGTTCCTCTTGATTTTCAGCGTCTGTTGGTAATGGGATAATTACACTATGATCAAAAAATAACTCACCAGCTCTGACAAGCAGGTGCCCCATGTCCACGAGCATTACTGCATAATAACAGGTATTACGAGGGGACGCAGCTCCCTGGATGGGAATAACTATGAATTTCAAGCTCCAGCATGCCATGGGAACGCCCAACCAAAACGGAAGGGAAGCTAGGAGATAAAAAAAAAAAGTCTTAACAGGTAGATGGAAAATGGTATTCTGCATTATGTTTTCCCCATTTGAACTCACTTTAGGAAACAGGTATATATGTAATGATTTTTGTTTGTAAAAATTTTCACGGTATTCTTTATTTCTTTTGAAGGGGTGTTGGTTATGTACATGGAGATAGTGCTCATATCTGGGAAGGAAAGATCATTTTTATGGTACAGAACAGCCACAGAAAGGGGGATTTCTGTCCCTTCCCTGTACTTCCGGGTACTTGAGAGTTTCCTCATTTCCTGTCTATGCAGCTCATCCAATATTATTAGGGACCACTTAATTGTATCAAAAAGAAACCCCCTGAATTTCTACCTGTGACAAATTCTGTTACCGCTGGCCGCTGAGTGAGACAGTCTGAATTACCCAGGGACACGTCACCTCTGTTTGAAAGTGTCAGTTACGGAAATTTAGTTTTTCTCTTGCCAACCAGACGGAAGGCAGCTTGAAATGATAGCTGGACTGTCCCAGATTTGGATCTAAGGGACATTTCCCTTCATGTTTGTTCAGACAGCCATGAATGTTCTATCCTGACTGATTTGGTTGTTTTAGGGGTTGGTTTCTGTGGATCCAAAATCAAGGAAAAGACTCTGAGTGGTGTGTATTTGCATTTAGAGGGGCTTTTGCTGTTCTTTATACGTCTGTTATGACATTTGTGTCTAGTCAGGACTTCCTGTTCAAAGTCTTGTTCTGCCTTGGTAATGTCCCCCAGCCCCAAAAAGTTGATACCCTCTAAGGCTAAATGTCTTGCCCGATTTGCTTCTTCATCCCCTCGCTTCTGTACGTGCCGCAGCGAGTACTTCTGTACCCCCTTGTCGCCCTGGGGGACATCTCAAGGTCACTGCCCCCTGCCCCAGGGCCATTTTCATTTCATGTATATGCTGCTAAGTCCTGTGTCCTGGTTTCCTGCCCTAGTCTCCTCCCCCAGACCTTGCCCGCCTATCCAGTGGCTCCCCGGATGTCCCTACGTGACTCAGCCCAGCATGTGTCAAGTACACTCTCCCTCCATTCCCCCTGCTCTCCCCATGGGCTCCTCTATCTCCCATTTCTCAGTGACCCACATCCTCCTTCACCTGCCCTCGCCTGGTACCCAGTTAGGATTTGGGTTCCTTCCTCTTGCTTTCATCTCTCCTCCCAGCCCCGGTTTCCAGTCACTGGCCCTCATCAGTTTCAGTCTCTTGACTGTCTCAGTGTCGGTCTCAGTGACCCCACCACCAGCCCCCTCCCCAACATAGGCAGGAAAGGCAGGAAGCCCCCATCATCTCTTCCCTGAATTTCTCCAATAACGTCTTTACTGTTTGCTCTCTCATTCTTCAGTTTTGGCACCTCTCCAGCTTATTGTCCCCAGGGGGTCCTGGAATGACTTTCCTGGAGCACAGATTGGATATTGTTCCTGCTCTGCTCCAGCCCTGTCAGAGACATCCCGTTGTCCACAGAGTCACAGAGGTGGAGAGACTGCATGTCTGGGGTGTCTGTCTTCCCAGGGCAGATATGTCTCTCTTAAGGTCCCCAGTTCAGATGATAAACCCTATGGTCTCCCACCTTATAAGGACTTCCGAGAGGTGCCACCCGCCCCCAGTGTCCTCACCGCTATCCTTCTGGTCACATTCTGCATGAGCTGTGCGGAACTCCGAGGGCTCGGCCATGTTGTCTGCCTCCAGCCTTTACCCGCATGGGTCCAGCTGCCTGGAGTCCGCTGCCTCCTCTCCCGGCTGTCCCCTGCACTTCCCGCTCCCCTCAGCTTTGATTTCCTTTCCTGGAAGAAAGGAAATCAATTCCCTGTTTGCTCCTCCTTACTAGACAGGATGCTCCCTCCTATCTGCTCCCCCAGCTCCTGCACTCTGTTGGCTCTGGATGCTGCCTATGGCTTTGTATTTAATTCTGTGTGCTAGAATTAAATTCTAGAAGAAATTCTGTGTGCTAGGTGCTCGTCTCCTTCAGGGCTAAGGACTCTCTGTCGGGCACCGCTCTCTAAGCTGTGCCCAGTGCCTGCCAGCAACAAGAAGTTTGGACCACTGTTTTGAACTGGTGCCTAAAAGGGCAAGATTAAAGTAGGATTCCACACCCACATCCCCCCCCCCCCACACACCCCCGCTGAGAAACTGTCTCAATCATCCTGACTCTTACATGATGAGAGGAATCCTTGAAGCCCCTGCACTGGGAACAGTTTCCATTGTATTGCTGGAAACGCTGGGAATATAGATCAGGAAATTCTCGTCCTGCGGTCAAGTCATTCAGGCTCATGGTGACAGTGTGGGAGAAGAGGCCTTGCCAGGTGTATGTCCCCTCTTCAGCTAACATGTGCTGAGCCTGCAAGGATTTGACGATTTCCTCTGTGGCACACTGTTCGTGTTAAGCTATTATTTTGAGCACTAGGATGATTCCTCTTTAATGAGGCATTCGTGAGCTTTGGAAAAGTTGGACCAGCGATGGAGGCAACCCCCTGACCCTAGGAAGGCAGCTCCCACTGCTTGTGGGACTGCAGAGGGTTCTCAAGATGACTGGGAACCCCTCGTGTTTCAGATGGGGTCCCTGCAGGAAAGGAACTCACTCCAGGCGGTTCCAGTGAAGAGAATTTACTAGAGGGGCTAATGACAGAAGTCCAGGCTGGGTGAAGGAAGTCAGCGAAAGCTGTTTGAACTTGTGCCACCCCTGGGCACAGGGACAAGGGAGGGGGGAGCCCAGTGAGCCATGGAGAATGGTGCCAGAATGAATGGCTTGGGGATACAGCCATTGCTAGAGCCCTTGTCCAAAGCATGGAGGGAATGGCAGAGGATGTACACTGATCTCTCGCCTCTTGACCTCTCTGCTCTTCTGATGGGTCCCCTATGGGCCAGCCCAAAGCCAGAGGGCCTGGGTGATGTCGTCAGCAGGCAGGCCTCTGGGACACAGAGTAGGACTGGAGGGTGGAAGACAGACCTGGGATAGCAGGGAATAACCAGCCGTGATTCCTTCCAGTGGCGATCCTGGAGGTCGCAGCTGTTCCCTTTCATTTGGTTTCACCCAATTTACTCCCTGGGAAATGCAATAGGGCATATTCTTCTACCTTTACGGAGCTTACCCTTCCTTGGCAGGAAAGTGCTAGATCGGGCCTGACCTCCTACAGGGACATACCTACAAACGATTCATGCCTCATAGTTCCTTCTTACCAGGTTTCTTCCCCACCTTCAAAATCCTGCCTCTTGTCATTCCTCAAGGTGTCTAGACCATGGCATCATCTCCCTCTCCCTGTCCTGGCAGATCTAGTGGCTTTCCAGTGGCTTCCTTCCTTTGTTTTTGTGCCTCCTAAGTTGGGTCTCTCCATGGGAGCCAGTGCAATCCTGGGATTTGGCAGGGGGATCCGGCGCCCTGTGCCATGTCGCCTTCCCACCACAGGCGGGATACACCCCAGTTCCTTTGGCTGGGCTGAGAGACCAGAAGTGGAGGGCTCTGTGTGCCTCTCACTGCCCAGCATTTTTGCCCCCCACCACTGCCCCTTCAGCCACACTGCTGACCCTGAGCACCCCAGCTCACCAGGCCTCTCCCACCTCGCCCTGTGCCCATGCTTTCTCTTTGCTGCCTCTGCCTCCCCACCTTCTTTCTCTGGGGGGCTGGCTTCTCCTCATACTTTACCTCACAGTTTACAGGGCACCCCCATGGCCTTCTTTCCCAACCTCTGAAGGTTACACTGGCCCTTCCCTGCCCCCTCGTCTCTCCTGTAACACCTGGAATCCTGCGCGCCCATCTCAGGGTGCCTGCACTCAGCCTGGGGCTGGCACACGTTGACCAGTTCAGATCTGAGGAAAGTGCCCCTGAGAGACTAGGGCAGAGCACGCCACCAGGCTCCTCCTGTTTTGCTTCTGCAGAATGCCTGGGCTGTGGGTGTATGACTGTTCCCATTAAGTTAATTTACTGGTTTAGTATCCGGTGGGCCACAGGACTGAGGGAAGGCAGTTAGAAGAACAGACCCCAGTGTGGGTGTCTCTTAGGTGGTGGTGGATCAGTCCCTCCCTTTGTTTTGTCTCCTTTATTCTGCCCTGCTCGCTTTCCCCTCCTGTTTCTCCCAGCCTCTGACTTTCTGGCCTTAGGTCCATTGCTCTATGTAATGAAGACACACACATGCCCCTTTGCTGTCTCTCGCTGCTCTCTCTTGGACAGGAGTCAGCAGCCAGGATCATCGTGGAAAACCTTGATCACTTCAGATCCAGCTCCTTGGGGAATTTGGGAGTGCCTGGATTGGATAAGCTGGTAGGGACCTTTGTACCTGCCACAAAAGAGACATTGCTCAGCAAAGCAACATGATAAGCGAGCCCCTGGTGGGGAGCACATCTATGAGAGGAGAGTCTTGGAGCACTTCCCCGTGATGGAGGACAGCGAACGCCAGGCTTGCCGCAGGGCAGTGCCCGGCCGCTCTGAGCTCTTGCTCCTTCCAAGGATGAAAAAGGGATCAACGCCCTTCAGCTTTCACTAAATCAAATTAGCCACTACCCCAGGTCATTTGAATTAATTACACGACCTTCCCCATGTCCTCCTTCTGGATCACATGCTGTAGTCTTGAGAATGAAGCCCTATGTTGTTGATTTTGCAAGTGAAGAAAACTGAGACCAGACAGACACCTGCCCGGATTCCGGAGACCACACACTTCCTTAGGGCCAGTGCTGGAGCTGGAATCTTTGTGTCTCGAGGGTTGGATGTTTCTATTGTTTCTCTCTTGGAGCTTTTATGCAGAGATGTGATAACAAATCAGGAGATTTGCCTCATTTTCTTTTCTTTTCTTTTTTTTTTTTAATGTATGCTTTCTCCACCTTGCTCTTATCGTCTTATTATTGTAGCGGAGAAAGGACGAAGAAAATTAAAACAATAAACCACAGCGTTAAAGGCCGTTTTTGTGGCGACGTTGATCAAACCCGTATCTCACCTACATATGCCACTTGGAGGAGGGAGCTGGTTTTCACAGCAGCACTGTAATCCCTGCTCGGTGAGGGCTGATGTGGAAACCGAGCGCTGCTCTGAGCTCATCCACACCGTGTGCTAGACTGTCCAGTTGTCAGAGGGAACTAGGGCAGAGGTTGGGTCTGGAGGAGTCCGAGGCTCTGATCACTTGGTCATTGAGGGAGAGCAGACAGAAATAGGGAGGAAGAGGTGGAGTGGGTACAGCGCTGGTTCTCAGACACACCCCCCCTCTGCCTCCGCCTCCGCCCATGGGAACTGAGTAATCACACACACGACCAAGGGGTAATAAATGACCCTCTCACTACCCCCAAGGAATGATTTGTTTAAAAGATTCTCCCAGTCTTCCAGAAAAAACACCGTGGCTGTTCAGAGCACCAGCCTGACTGGTGAGAAGGAACCAGGCGGGTGTGGGTGGAATGAGCGTGTCCTCTCTTCCTCCAGGGGCGGGGAGAAGGGGGCAGCTGGCCATACTTTGGCCTCTCACCTTGCCTGCATGACCACGTCTGACTTTTCTTCTTTTTTTGCTGATTCCCTGAAGGGATTAGCTAGCAAAGTTAGAAGTCATGGCTATGATGCATTTTTCTATATGACATTTTTAAGATTTACAACCTTCTTGCTTCTATTGAGGATTTGAAGATCTTCTTTGCAACTTTTTATAGGCCTTTTTTTTCCCCCAAGAATCTTACACAAGGTCCACAGAATTAAAATAAATTCAAATGTTCTGCAGTGATTTAACAACCTCTGAACTATGTTGCTGGAGGACTACGAATAGTGCCCAGATGCCTTCTGTGCGCGGGGGTGGGCGGGGCATGAATGCCGTTATCCTGCCAGGGAGAAACGGACAGACCACACACCAGATACTAGGCCCAGTTTTGTCTCAGCCAAACTCAAAATGACCCTATTTATACTATTTATACTGTTTTCTTAAGGTTGGGCAGGGGCCTGGAGATCCTCACCCCCTACCCCCCAGTCTCCCAACTGAAAACCTTCTCTCATCTCAGGTGCTTTAATGCCTAACTCTTTCCCGGAGATTCCCTGATGGTTCTCATTACTACCAAGTGCCCTTCTACAGGTCATGGGATTACATCACCAACAATTTCTAGTTTTGTTTCTTCCCTCACTTCCCTCTCTAGGGGCATAACATTTTTTTTTTCTTTTTCGGATGGAAAGGTTTGATTATTTATTTATTTTTCACGTCTTTTTATTTAATTTTTTAAAAAATTTTAATCCCAGTGTAATAAAGTGTTATGTTCATGTCCGGTGTACAATATAGTGAATCAACAATTCTGTACATTACTCAGTGTTCATCACGATAGGGGTGCTCTTAATTCTCTCCACCTGAATCACCCATCCCCCCCCACCTCCCTCTGGTGACCGTCTCTTTGTTTTCTATAGTTAAGAGTGTTTTGGGTTTCTTTCTTTTTTCCCTTTGTCCATTTGTTTTGTTTCTTAAATTCCACATATGAGTGAAATCATATGGTTTTTGTCTTTCTCCTTCTGACTTATTTCACTTGGTGTAATACTCTCTCAGTCCATCCACATCATTGCAAATGGCAAGAGTTCATTCTTTTTGATGGCTGAATAATATTCCATCATGTGTATATACCCCATCTACTTTATCCATTTATTAATTGATGGACACTTGGGCTGCTTTCATATGACGGCTCTCACAAATAATGCTAGTATAACATAGGGGTGTATATATCCTTTTGAATAGATGTTTTTGTAGTCTAAAGGTTTTTTTTTTTTTTTTTTTTTTTAATATTTGCTTTTTCAGACAAAGCAGTCTAGGCTTTCTTATGGTCTTCTCTCCTGACTTTGCTTGGTGATTTAGTCGACAGAGGATGAAACTGATCCTAGAGAATCAGAATCTGATAATTCCAATGCATGGAATTTTGGAATCCTCGTGCAGGTTCCACCTGATTTGAAGCAGACTGGGACCTTCAGTTTCTCCCCCAAATGCCTTACGTATGGATCCCCACACAGCTGGCACTTGGTATATATTTGCCGAATGAAAACTGCAGAGAAGAAGGGAAAAACCAGATCATGGATTCAGAATCTTTGCAGTCATATAGTATGATGGGTAATTTTATGTGTCAATTTGGTTGGGCTGAGGGGTGCCCAGATAGCTGGTAAAACATTATTTCTGAGCGTGCTGGTGAGGGTCTCTGGAAGAAAGTAGCACTTGAATCAGTAGATGAATAAAGCCGACTGTCCTCCCCCATGTGGGTGGGCCTCTTAATCCTGAAGGCCTGAGTGGAACAAAAAGGCAGCAGAAAGGTGAATTTGCTCTCTTCTTTCTTAAGCTGGGACGTCTGTCTTCTCCTGCCCTTGGACCTTGGAGCTCCTGGTTCTCAGGCCTTTGGATTCACACTGAATCTTCCTGTTGGCTTTTCAGGTTCTCCAGCTTGCAGATAGAAGACTGGGGGATCTCTCGGCCTCTATACCCACAGCCCTGGGGTTGTGAAAATACATGTGAAATGTCTACCAGAAGAGCTTGTTAGAGACTCAATGGCCAGAGTTTTTATTGGGGGCTGGTAAGTTAGGCACCCTCTGTCTAGCATGTATCCAAATTCCAGAATCCCAGAAGGAAAGCAGACATTCAGCAAAAACCTTTTTTTTTTTTTCGTGGAAGCCTTTGTAGGCATTAGTACAGTTTTTTTTTTCCTTCAACTCGAACAGAATGAGACGCTTAGAAGGTTATCTGTCATGGGGGCAGTGGTCCTATGAATTTCAACAAAATTTCAGGCCTTTGGGATCTGATCTGAGCTGGGGCCATCCTTCTCAGGGTGCCCTTACTATTCCCAAAGGCCTAGAGTAATACGGAATGAATATTTTTGTATATACCAACAGAGGAAAGCTTTCTTACTTTTCTGTTGCTTTCTTACCTTGAATAACCAGCCCTAAATTTTCTCTCTTCCAAAGACTAAATAAATTAAAACCCCAGTCTGTTAGAGTATTTCTTAAATTGTAGTTGGCTGTAGCATGATGATACAGAGTATATGGGATTTGGAATCAGACACACCAACTTGACTTGTGACTTGTGACTAGTTGCTTGGCCTTTCTGAATCTCTTCTGCAAAAGATTTGTAGCTTTGCAGTGATGTGTGAGAAGGGTCGAGCCCAGATCATGGATGCCCAGTAGATGGCCACTCTTGTCATTAGCAGGGGCCAGGAGCTGGCCGGGGTCCACTGAAAATTATTAAGTAGGCTGGGTGCTGGCTTATTTATTCCAGGCTGTTCCTCTCATCAGTTGTGAGCCTTCAATACTGGCCCTAAATTAGCTGTGGTTTTAGGAATAATAGCATCTAACAGGTGATTGCCTGAGGATTGCAAAAATTCAGCAAATCCTAAATTAGCAAATCTTCATTCATAATGAAAGAGTTAAAAAAAATTCCCTGTGATATTCTCAAACCGATTAAGTAACACTGTCTTAAGGTTCTCCGGAGAAACAGAATCAATAGAAGATGGATGAATGGATGGATAGATACGGAGTTATGATAAAGAATTGGCTCATGTCATTACGGAGACTGAGAGGCTCCATGATTTGCTGTCAGGAAGATGGAGACCCAAGAGAGCCAGTGGTGTAATCCCAGTCTGAGGAGAGGAGAAGGCCAATGTCCCAGTTTATCATGGGGGGAGAGAGTGAATTCTCCCTTTCTCTGCCTTTTTGTTCTACTTGGGCATAAACCACATGGATTGCATAAACAGATAGGCACAGTGAACCACTCTCATCAATTAAAGAGTTAAAGTGGTGGGAATGCTTTATAAGTTGAATTTCTCAGATCCCAGCCAAGGGCCACCTTTGTAAGTGGCCTTTGCAAGGATAGGAGTTGGGCTTTGCTGTGTGACCGCTTTCCTGCACAGCCCATTCTGTGTCCGAGCTGTTCCGGGGGCTGAGGGCCTTAGCCCTTCACTCTGAGCAATGGTCGTTGTCCTCTTCATTTTGGACCACTGCTCACAGATCTGCCTCAGAAAAGAATCTTCACTCTGAACTACTCTTGGTGTCTTTTGTCTACTTCTGGTACTCTCCTTCACACTGGGTAAATGACCTGTTCATCCTCTGTCCTGATGAAACTTTGTATGGCCATTGTGCTCTCTGACTTGAAAGGATGAAAAAGGTATAGTTCGTTCTTCAGGACATTAATTCAGTTCCTTTCCTAAATGTCATACTCAGCTTCTAAGAATAACCTGTTTTCTTTAAAGTTTTTTTAAAATTTAAATTCAATTTAGTAAATGTATAGTGTATTATTAGTTTCAGGGTAGAATTTAGTGATTCATCAGTTGCATAAAACACCCAGCACTTAGTACACCCTATGCCCTCCTTAATGCCCAGCACCCAGTTACCCCATCCCCACACCCACCTCCCCTCCAGCAACCATCAGTTTGTTCCCTAGAGTTAAGAGTCTCTTATGGTTTGCCTTTATCTCTGATTTCATCTAATTTTTATATTTCCTTCCCTTCCTCTAGGTTTATCTGTTTTGTTTCTTAAATTCCATATATGAGTGAGATCATATGGTATTTTTCTTTCTTGGAGTTATTTTGCTTAACGTAATGCCCGCTAGTTCCATCCATGTCGTTGGAAATGGCGATTTCACTCTTTCTGATGGCTGAGTAATATTCCATTGTGTATATATACCACATTTTCCATTCTACTGTTGATGGACATCTGGGCTCTTTCCATAGTTTGGCTATTGTAGACATTGCCACTATAAACACTGGGATGCAGGTATCCCTTCAAATCATTATGTTTGTATCCTTTGGATAAATATCTAGTAGGGCAATTGCTGGGTCACAGGGTAATTCTATTTCTAACTTTTTGAGGAAACTCCATACTGTTTTCCAGAGTGAAAACCCTGTTTTCTAAGCACAGGTTATTCTATGAGAGGTCTCTGGGCAGGTCTTTTCCTTGTGGGCATATTCCTGTCTGCCGTGATCCCTTTTCTCTTCATTTCACTCATCGTGAATTTAAACATTTTAATGAAATTTGCCTACAACTGCTGACCTCTCACCCAGGGGTAGTGGGTCTCCATTTTTGATGTTAAGCCAGGGATGATTAACCCTGAAATTTAAAATTCTCACTGTTCCTTCTGAAGTTTGAGACACTGGTAGAGATGTGTTAGATTTGTTCTCCATAACATAGTGGAAGCCTACCTCTTTCCTTCCTGTGTGGCTCCATTCTACCAGGTAGTGAATGGTTAATAGTTTTGACTTTGGGGACGCCTGGGTGGCTCAGTTGGTTGGACGACTGCCTTTGGCTCAGGTCATGATCCCAGAGTCCCGGGATCGAGTCCCGCATCGGGCTCCCGGCTCCATGGGGAGTCTGCTTCTTCCTCTGACCTTTTCCTCGCTCATGCTCTCTCTCCCTGTCTCTCTCTCAAATAAATAAATAAAATCTTTAAAAAAAAAAAAGTTTTGACTTTGGTTTGACAGCAACAAGTAAAGAAACGTGTCTTTGGACACCAAATACAAACCAAACACCTTTTTTTGTTTTTGTTTTTTTAAAGAAAGACACAATATTTCTATTTGATTTTGGCTTTCCACAGTATTTTTCTAAGACTTCAACCTTCTGCTGCAGGATTCTTTCCCATCTTCTGCTCCCATAGTCTGGGCAGGACAGATGTTAAGCACTCTTGTCCGTGTCTACCAGGGGCTATTATCCCAGTGCCAATGCCTGGCTGTCTGAGGACTATTGTCCTATTACCACAGGGTAAAATTATTTTTCTTTACTGCAACTCATTTTTGAAATTATTACGACAGGTGCTTTCTGTGGGTAAAAACACTGCGTGTGTCCCAGAGACCAGAATGGTTGTCTGTTGTGGTTTAATATTTATTGAAAATGTTCGCCTATGGTGCATTTATTGACTGGAGACCAAAGAGTGAGAGCCCTGTGCTTTCAAAATTATTCTGTGAATGTACGTCCCTTTATGTTTGCAGGAAGCTTTATCGCCATTTAGTTGAGCTACAGAGATTGGATTGATAGGACAGAAACGTTCTGTGCTTTTTTATTTGCCTGCATTTTAGGGCTTCGTTGTGATAATGACTGTGGATATGGGCTCTTCTTTTTCTTCCTCCCTGCTTCCGCTAGCATGGTTAGCGTGATCATCTGCTCGGTGAGCAGGCTGCCCTGCTGCCCTCCTAAGTGGTTTGCACTTGAATCTGACAGGCTCAGAGCCCTGAGATAGGGGCGAGGACTTACGTTGTTTCTTCTGTTGTGTCTTTGTCACCAAGAGGCAGACGAGATTTTATCTTTTTCAGAAACATGGGGAAGAGTGTGGTGGCCTGATTTGCACTGCAGTCTAGGAGAAACCTGTGGAAAAGAAAAATAATTTTACTCTGTTACACTTGACAATAGTCCTGTTTAAATCTGGAGACAGGTGGGGCTGGGGCTGCTCTGGGGTTCAATCTCTTGAAGCTCCTTAGAAGACTTGCCTTTGTGTCACCTGGCATTTATGAACTATTATATCTGTTGCTTGACCTTTTTTTTTCCTCCTGTCATTCTTGGTCCTTTGGGGTACATTCATATATACGTTTTGTTGTTGTTGTTTGTTTAATTTGTGTGACAAGAGCTGAACTCTTTTTTGCCCCCCAGTCTAAACTTTATACATTCTACTCAAAGATGGGAATGAAGACCTCCCTATTGCCTGAGAAGTGCTTGTAAAGCATCCATCTCAGCAAAGTCTCCGGAACACGGAATGGAGTGGAAATTGTGTAAAATGAATTTTCTTGTATATACAGGTGAAAAAAAATGCAAGTTCATGATTTATTTTTAAATTTATGAAAGAGGATCTCTCTGATGGCATAAAAATGCAGCAGGTAGTAATTCTTCAGGTCTTCCAAGGAATTAGAATGGACCCAAACTCCATAAAATTTAAACCAAAGGCTCAAAGAGTTATTACAGGAGTCTTAACTAGTAGTTAGCTTTCCTTAAAACTTTGGTTCCTAAGGCATCTGACTGGCTCAGTTAGAAGAGCATCTGACTCTTGATCTTGGAGTTGTGAGTTCGAGCCCCATGTTGAGTGTAGAGATTACTTAAAAAAACAAATCAAGAAACAAAAAACTAACTTTGGTCCCCCTGAAATACTATACAAAAATGGAACTTCTTTCTGCTAATAGTTTGATTCAAATGGACCTGCAAAGCCCTTCCAGTTTTAGTCACCCTTGTAGCAGCCACACCAGACCTTGAATATTCACCTTTGGGGTTTTCATATGTGTAAAGTCTAATCATTCTGCTCTTTTCGTTCATTCATTCGCTCACTCACTCATTCATTCATTCATTCATTTTAAAGATTTTATTTTTAAGTAATCTCTACACCCAGCGTGGGGCTTGAACTCACAACCCCAAGATCAAACGTTGCATGCTCCACTGACAGAGCCAGCCAGATGTCCCCATTCTGTTCTTTTAGATCGCGGGTGGTTATATGTGGAGTCCTTTTCTCTTCCTTTGTTTTCTTTTATAACAAGGGAAAGATCAAAAAGGAATGTTCAGCCATTGTGGAGCATTTTGGGGAGAACGAACAACGGCTTCCTCCACTTTATTGGCTAGGGGAAGCACCTTAGAAGGGAGTAGACTTGGAAGTGCCCACAGTTCTGTGGAGAGTGGAGGGGGTGATGGTGGATTCCAGGCAAAGGTCTGAAGAAGGCTGGATATGTCTTTGCCTCTTTTTCACCATCCCTTTTCCTCTCTGTTCTTCACTCTTTCCTCTTCTCCTCCCT
Source organism: Mustela erminea (assembly GCF_009829155.1). NCBI lineage: Eukaryota > Metazoa > Chordata > Mammalia > Carnivora > Mustelidae > Mustela > Mustela erminea. Next base: position 116,682,068 of record NC_045619.1, read on the forward strand.
ATTTCTCTCTTCTCTAATACTCCCCTTCAATTTTGAGCCAGTTTCTTTTACTCCCTTTATATATTAGCCGTTGAGGAAACAGGGACACCCCTTTCAAAGAGATCTATTTTGTTAAGGACTGGACAGCAGAGCCAAAGGCATTAACCCTCAAGAGTGAAACTTTGGCTTCAGTTGGAAGGACATTTATGAGCAGAAAGTCTTCTTAGGAATTGTCTGTTTAGAAGATCTGTTCATTGTTTGTGGGACAGAGATGATGTCCTCTCTGTGCCAGGTGCTGCTGTCAAACACACAGGTGGGTGAATGACGTTGCTTGCATTTTGAGGCCCCTGCAATGGCAGGGGAGGGGATAGACAGCCATAAGAATTAGTAGTTACAATAGGGAAGCACAAACCACGTGTTGTGTTCACATAGTCGGGCGTGAGAACAACTATAGCAATGTCCATTCCCCTGGAATAGGAGACTTGGAGGAGAAAAAGACACAGAACAAAGCAACGTGAGAGTTCTGGAATGAAACCACCCTGGGGGGTTGAACTCTTCATGATTCAAGTTGAGTTAGACCTAGCTCTGGTTCCGCCATTTTTGTTTTGGCTTCCTGTGGCTTCCGTCCTTCAGCTTCCTTCCTTTTGTTACTCTGCTGACTTCAGTGTCAGCCTCGCCGTCCCCAGTGTGAGATGCAGAGCTCCAGAAATATGGCCTGGAAGAGGGGAGACATGATTGGACCGCAGAGCAGACAGACTTTTCCTTTAGATATTTCAGGTAGCATCGCCTTAAAACGTTAACCCACAGTTTTAGACAGGAGACTGTCCCAAGATCTTTTCTTTTCCTGGCTTGCCTTTAGCCATTTATGATCACCGCATCTGCCTTGGCTGCAGTAGTCACAACAAGAAAAAAGATTCCTAGTCTTTTTAATATAAAAGTCATAAACCATGGCTCGACAATGCAGAAAATTTTATCACTACTTAATTTTTATTGTTAGTATAGCTCTTAATTGCCTTCCTTATCTTCATGCCTGCGTGTTGTTGTCCAGGATGAAGTTAACAATGTTTGGAAAGTCAGTTCAGAGGTGAACTAATGATGTGGTCATAATAGCAGATATAGGCATGTTGTTGGCATTTGGTGAATGTCAAATACTAGTTTTAACGATAATACATTTGGGGGAGGAATGAAAAGTTCCTCTGTGGGAGAGGCTCTTGTCCTTTGTAGATAACAGTGTTCATTTCTGTTGCAGAAATATGGCTTCTTGGCTTCAATTACTAGCTTTATCATTCAGCCTGCTTATATTTGAGGAAGCGAGGCTTTTTTCCAGTAGGGATCTTAGCCACAATATAAACCTTTCTCTTCTTGTAATCAAAGCCCTTTGTGGCAACCTCAATGCCAGTTATGACCAAACCCTATGGAGTTAGACCACTCAGTTGGTGTTGATCTGGTTTTTAGGCTCCCCTTCCCTCCATGCATTCAGATCCTACCTATGCTGTATCTTCATTTGATTTTGACTTTTGTTGAGAATTCCGGTTTCTATGAAAACACAAACCGGAAACACAAGCCACCCTTCATTTATTCCAGTTGCGGTATTCGGACTAACGGAGGGAGGGGCTCTGGAACAGGGTTGAGCACCACCCAAGATGGTGGTTTCCCCAATTCATCCTAAGATACCTTCCCCTTTCTAGGATTGGTTGTTTGAATCTAACTTTCTTGGTCTTTTGTCTTATTTTAGCTTTGGTGGCACAACGTTAAAGAAGGAATTGATTCGTTCAAATTTTTTGTCAGTACTGAAAGATAGTAAAAGTACTGGAAAGTTGACTGCATTCTCCTTTATATCTTGTGTGTGTGTGTGTATGTGGAGTGTGAAGACTTTTCTGCAGGAAGTCACCCAGAACCCTTCAAGGGAATGACTGACAGCTTTCTATCACTTCACGATGAGAGGCTGAATGGGCAGCCTTAGGCCGTTGCTGCCCACTGGGAAGCCTCCACGTAGTTTCTAGAGGAGAAATGGCAGAGCTGCCTGGACTTCTTACCCACTTACCCAGTTTTGTTTGAGGAAGAGTTAAACAACATGTGAATAATTTGAAATTTTTATGAGGAAAACACAGCGAAAGATTTTTCTGAAATCAGACTTTTTTGGCCTATGTGTCAGATTTTATTTTTGGTTTTTTATCTTCTGTAGTATTTTTTTAAAAGGCTTATTTATTTATTTGAGAGTGTGAGTGGAGGTGGTGGAGGAGCAGAGGGAGAAGGACAAGCACACTCTCTGCCAGGCGTGGAGTCCGAAGCGGGGCTCAATCCCATGATCCATGAGATCATGATGAAACCAAGAGTCAGACACCTAACTGACTGAGCCACTCGGGAGCCCCAATTCTCCTGTGGTATTTTAAAGGCAGCAATGAGAAAGAATTATCCCTGGACCATTTCTCCCAGTGAAAAACATTAGGCATGACTATGAGGAAGTGGCACATGGCCTTAAGGAGGATGTATGATAGAGTCATCATCAAATGCTGACTCTGTCCCTCAAGGCTCTGTGGGCTTGGCAAGTTTCTTAAACTCCCTGTGCCCCAGTCACTTCATCTACATGGTGGAGACAATAATCTCTGGGAGGCTGTAGTGATTAACTGAGATCACTCTTGTCAAATGCTTAGAATAGTCCCTGGTATGTAGTAAGCAGTTCATGGTTATTATGTGTGATTATACACTAATTCTGTTAGGTCATGCTATTACATTATGAGGGAATTGAGTTTCTTGGTACACTGATGTGGCCTTAGAAACTTGGAACAAATGTCCACCCAGACTAGTGTTGAATGACTATGTGGCCATTACTTGGTTGTTTGGATCAGAGAAGAAGCCCAACCTAGCAATTTTTTTTTTTTTTTTTTAAATCAAAGCTCAGTTTGCCACACAGATGGGGAGCCTGTGGGGCCCCTCCAAAGCTGAGTAGGCAGAGCCTGAATGGCCCTCTACTTGACTGCAGTCACCTTGAGTAGCTGCTCTGGTGTAGAGGATAAAAAAATTCACAAATGGTCTTTTGTAAAACATTAGAGGAAGGATGCTGGACTATTAACGAGCCCCACCACTAACTAGCCCTGTGTCCTCTGGATCAGGCCAGTTATTCATTCATTCATTCATTCATTCATTCATTCACTCCATTTGTAAAAAATGGTAAGATATTTTCAAGTAAATTAAAGATACTTTATTGCACAATTCCACAATATACAAGACATGGAAACCACCTAAGTGTTTACCAACATGACTGGATCTATAAGATGTGGTTTGTACATTCAATGGAGTGTTATTCCACCATGAGAAAGAAGGAAATCCTGTCATATGTGACCACATGGATGGACTTCTAGGGCATTTGGTTAAGTGAGGTAAGTCAGGCAGAGAAAGACAATATATGATACCACTTACATGTGGAATCTAAAAGAGCCAAAGTTGTAGAAGCAGGGTGTAGAGTGGTGGTTACCAGGCACCAGAATTGGGGAGAGGTTGGTCCAAGAGTACAAACTGACCATAAGAAGTTGAATAAGTTCTGGGGAATCTAACGTACAGCACAGTGATTTGAGTTCACATACTGTATTATAAACTTGGAAGTTCCCGACAGACTAGATCATAAATGTTCTAAGCACAAAAAAGAGGGGCACCTGGTGGCTCAGTGGGTTAAGGCCTCTGCCTTTGGCTCAGGTCATGATCCCAGGGTCTTGGGATCGAGCCCCACATCGGGCTCTCTGCACAGCAGGGGACCTGCTTCCCCCTCTCTCTCTGCCTGCCTCTCTGCCTTCTTGGGATCTCTATCTGTCAAATAAATAAATAAAATAAAATCTTAAAAAAAAAAAAAAAGAAATGGTGACACCAGTGGAAGTGACAGCTGACTCCAGGGTGACACCAGATCAACATGTTGTACATCTGAAATGTTCACAGTGTTGTATGTCAGTTACATCTCAGTTTAAAAAAAGAGATCTTGACATTCCACCCTTAATATAGTATGGCTTTTTGTCCCTTCCGTTCTCTCCCAGAAAGGAAGGAGGAAAGAAAGAAAGAAATTTCCTCACACAACCAAAATAACATAATCATAACTCGCACAATTACTGCTATGTCTTTACTACTTTCTCGTTCAGGTTCAGGCTTCCCCAGGTAGGGTCAGGTCATACACCGCATTTACCTTACCTTAGCACGGTTGCTTTGTGGGGGCAAGGCGGGGCAGTACTGACGAAGTGGTCTCTAAGGCCCAGGTTTTAATGCCTTTAACCAAGTGCTACTCAGATGCTGTTCATTCCTCTCTTGTTCTTGGAGGAAGAGGATACAAAATTTATAGACCTCAACTATGGCTCTAGCATGATGAGCTGGAAACATGGAGATTCCTTGGCTCATGGGATCAGTCAAGACAGGTGGGGAGGGAGTGTCACACTGGGTTGAGGAGACCTAATGTTAGGTGGGTTGTGCACTTGCCAGAAAGAGTTTTAGGCCCAAGAGTGGCTTTCCTTTTTTAGGCTCCATAAATATTCCATGCCATTTATAATCATAAGGAGGACTTGGACTGTCCTTCTGATTTCATTTTGTTTTGTTATCTGAGACTCCGGTATTTCCTTCAGAGAGACTGAATGCTGGGTCTTTCAGGTTGCATGTCTAGGGACAGTCCCTTTGTTCCAGAAACGAAAGAGTGAAAAAGTCCTATAATGACAGCCTCGCGGACCTTGGGTGCTCCAGCCTCAGAGATCACTGGCTTGTTGGCACATTCTCGGCATCATGCAGTGTCCCTGTGAAGCCATTTCCCAGCCTCTTTGCTTTCTGCCCACAGACCTGCCTGGGACTACCTTGTTATGTGTGTGATGTACGAGGGCCCATTAGGAATGTGCTCTTCCCACCTGTGCTCTGAACCGGTTCAGAACTAGGGTTGTGGGGGTCAGACAGGTAGAGACCAAGGTAAGAACTACTTCTGATAAAAGCTAAATTGGAGGCTGTAGTATGTGACGACAAAGAGCTTCTTAATTCTGAACCTCCACATCAAGGGGCACTGCCTGCTGTAGGCCTCCTTCCTAGGCATGGGGGAGAGAAACTTCAGGTGGGCTTCCAGTGGGTGCCCAAGGGACAGAGGGAGAAGGGGCTGAGCGTCCAGCCCTTCCATTCCCCCAGGCAAGCCTAACAAGTCCCCTCTCCTGCTCTGGGGAGGAGGCAGGGCGAGGGGACACAGGCAGGAACAGCCACAGAGAAAGGGACACCGAGAGTGGGAATGAATCCTTCCCCTTTCTGCAGTCCTCCTTTCGGGACCTGGCATTCCCCGGCATTGTGGGGGCCTTGTGGGCTCCTTCCCTGTCTCAGCTTCCTAGACTAGTTTATTGGAGGAGAGAGAGAAATGAGGTAAGTTGTAATAATAGTAGCGTTCAATAAATGTGGTCATTCATGAGATACACAGTCCCTGAAAAGATAAATCTTTTTTAAAAATTGAACTTCAAAATTTCCCCCAAACTCTGAATATTTATTACATGAATAAATATACCAATCACCTGTTTGCCTCTGGGAGGCAGAGACTTAGGACAGGTGTGTGTGTGTATGTGTGTGCACATGTGTTTGTGTGTGTGTGTGTGTGTGTGTGTGTGTGAGGGTGTGTGTGTTGGAGGTAGCAGAGAGGAAGTGGGATGGAGAGCCAAGGCTTTCTGAAATATTTATTACCTAGAGGATTTCTGGGGTTCTCTGAAGGGGTGCCCATGCCCTGACTTTCCTGGAATTCAGCTCTGTTGACTGAGACATTGGGAACTTGATGAAGCACTTGTTTGGGGAGCCCCTTCCTTTAACAGGTGACCAGGCATCCCCTCATGGAGGGAGATGAGCCATTCTGGGTCCCAAGAAGTTGGCGTGATAGAGAAGGAGGAACCCGGGGCTGGTAGAGCAGGTGGATAGGGTAGGTAGTGTTTTCCGACCTCTTACAAAGTAGGGAAACCATGCTTTGCCTTCAGGCATGTTCTGAGAGCAAAGCATAGAGCAGGACAGCAAACTATTCATATTAATGGAGCAGAAGATTGCATTGCATTTTTATGGATGTTAAAAAATTGTGGTAAAATGGGCGCCTTGGTGGCTCAGTTGGTTAAGCGTCCGACTCTTGGTTTTGCCTCAGGTTATGATCTCAGGGTCATGAGATTTAATCCATGTGTGTGTGTTGGGGGGGAGTGTGCTCAGCAGGGTGTCTGCTTGAGATTCTCTCTCCCTCTGCCCCTACCCCTGCTCACTGGCACACATGTACTTTCTCTCCCTAAACAAATAAATAAACAACATCTTTTTAAAAGATTGTGGTAAAATATATGTAACATAAAATTTACTATTTTAAGCACTTTCAAGGAGCACAGCTTGGTGGCATAAAGTCCGTTCACAGTGTGCCTCCACCATCCATCTTCAGGACCTTCTTATCTTCCCTGATGGAAACTCTGTGCACTCACCACTGCTGCTAACCAGCCCCTGATAACCACCGTTCTACTTTCTGTCTGTCAATTAAACTAAATCTAGGGACCTCAACTAAGTGGAATCTATAGAATTTGCCTTTTTGTGGCTGGCTTATTTCACTTGGCATAATGTCCCCAAGGTTCATCCATGTTGTGGCAGGTGCTAGAATTTTCTTCCTTTTAAAGACTGAGTGATAGGAGCACCTGTGTGGCTTAGTGGGTTAAGCCTCTGTCTTTGGCTCAGTTCATGATCTCAGGGTCCTGGGATTGAGCCCCATATCAGGCTCTCTGCTCAGCAGGGAGGCTGCTTCCCCCTTCTCTCTCTGCCTGCCTCTCTGCCTGCTTGTGATCTCTCTCTCTCTGTCAAATAAAAAAAAAATCTAAAGAATAAGACTGAATAATCATCCTCTGTATGTATATGTCCCATTTAAAAATATATATATAGGGCTTCTGGGTGGCTCAGTGGGTTAAGCCTCTGCCTTTGGCTCAGCTCATGATCCCAGGGTCCTGGGATTGAGCCCCATATCAAGCTCTCTGCTCAGAAAGGAGCCTGCTTCCCCCTCTCTCTCTGCCTGCCTCTCTGCCTACTTGTGATCTTTCTCATCAAATAAATAAATAAAATCATTAAAAATAAAGAAATAAAAAATATATATATTTATTATTTGTGTGAGAGAGAGATTCAGCACAAGTAGGGGGAGGGGCAGAGAGAGAGGGAGGAGCAGACCGCCTGCTGATCATGACCAGAGCCAAAGGTCATGACCTGACCTTAACTGACTGAGCCATCCAAGTGCCCCACTGATATGTCCCATTTTGTTTATCCAGTTCATCTGTCAATGGACCCTTGGGTTGCTTCCCCCTTTTGGCTTTTGTGAATAATTATGAACATAGATGTACAAATAGCTGTCTGCATTACATATTTTCAAAGTAAACTTTTTTAAATATAATGTATGCATTACATTTTTGGTGACCATAACATACTTCCAATTCACATTGAACTTGTTATCAAAAACCCCAGAAGTTTTAAGTATAAAAGATTTTGTCCTTGATCCTTGTCCCTTTTGTCCTGAGTTGTTAAATTTGTACAACTGAATTGTATATTTCATCTTGTTAGGTCTTGTTCACCAAATCAGCCTTTCAAGACCTTTTAGAATTCTGAGTCTTTCATCTCATTTAACTTTGGGTCGTTCACAAATATTTACGATCATATCTTCTATATCTCTGTACAAGCCTCCAAGAGCTGTGGATGCTGCTGGAAACCTCCCCCTGGTTGGCATCTTTCTCTGGGTGTTGCTGTGCTGTCATGTACCCATTTATACAACTTTTCTCACCCCTGGTTTCATTCCTCATTTTATTCATAAGGAAATGTATCACCCTCCAACATGCATCTCTGCACATTTTTTATGCTCTAACGGTCTTCATACTTGCTGACAATGGGGCTAAGCCAGACTGGTCACATGTGCTCTTTGAGTTTTCTGGGGTAGGGGACGGCAGCCACTGGAAAGTTGTAGTGGAATGAGGATTGGGGTTCTCTTACATCATGGCCAGCTTATAATGAGAGCAAGTTTCCAAACAAATTCAGCATAAAGACACTTCTTAAAACAATGGGTATGAGCAGTCAGGCAGACCATATGTTCCGTTCTGTCACCTGAAGTCCCAGCTCTGTGTCCCCTTAGGTGCTCTGACCACCACTTTGGATGACTGCTTCCCTTGAAACCGAGTTGCCAGTATTCTAAAAGCAGGATTCTATTTTCCTTGTGATAGATATCAGGCAGCCCAGAAATCTTCCAAACCAATGACTGGGCAATTTTGGGATCCAGTCTAAAGGTACATGTCTGGGGCCTTGTTGGATGGAGTCTTATACCCTCTCTGTTCAAGGGTAGAGACTGTCTAAACAATTTTACTCCATTCTTAATGCCCAGTAGGCTAATTAACCACTGATTTCATCAAGAAAAGAAAAATCATTCCTCACATTCATTTTGCTAGTTAACAGAGGAATTAATATTACTCAAAAACAGATAACAGAAGCAGTTATAGTTGGCTGCTCCTGGACTAAGGACTTCTTGGTTAGGATGCTAGCTGACCAGCTCAGGATGCTGAGATATAATTTACCTACAGTAAAGATAACAAATCTCAGAATTTTTTCATCTGTGTAAGGACCACCTAGATCAAGATGTAGACCATTTCCAGCACCTTGAGAGCTCCCTTGTTCCCTTTTCCTCAGTCAGAATTATGCCCTTCCTTCCTAAAGGTAATTATTGTTCTGACCTTTGTCACCACAAATTAGTTTTGCCGATTTGAATTCCATGTAATGGAATCATACTTAAGTTTTGTGAGATTCATTCATGTTGTATAAATTGTTCATTTTTTCCCCATTGCTCTGTAGTATTCCACTGTATGAAATTTAATTAATTAATTAATTAATTAATTATTAACATATAATATAGTTTCATGGGTACAGGTTTCATCAGTCTACACATACCCTCTCAATGTCTATTACCCAGCCCCCCAACCCTCCTACCCCCTACCCACCCCCACTGGATCCAGCAACCCTCAGTTTGTTTCTTGAGATTAAGAGTCTCTTAGGGTTTGTCTCCCTCTCTGGTTTCATCTTGTTTCATTTTTCCCTCCCTTCCTCTGTGATCTTTTGCCTTGTTTCTCAAATTCCTCATATCAATGAGATCATATAATAATTGTCTTTCTCTGATTGACTTATATCGCTCAGCTTAATACCCTCTAGTTCTATCCACATCGTTGCAAATGGCAAGATTTGGGGGTTTTTTTGGATGGTTGCGTAGTATTCTATTGTGTATATATATACCACATCTTCTTTATCCATTCATCTGTTGATGGACATCTAGGTTCTTTCCATAGTTTGGCTATTGTGGACATTGTTGTTATAAACATGTGGGTGCACATCCTTTGTATGAAATTCAGATACCCATTCTATACTTGGTAGACATTTGATTATTTCCAGTTTGGGGCTTTTGTGAATAAAGCAGCTAAAAACATTCTTGAGCATGTCTTGATGAGTTATTGATTAAAATAACTAACTGTCCCTAGAATTGGTTTATATTCACACATACAGAGAGAACATTGTATTATCCATGATACATGGTTTTGAAATATATTAAACAGATCCTACAAAACTGTATCAAACAAAGGAATAGAGTCGAGTATATTTGTATTTCGTGAAGTATATATTGGAACAAAAGGAGATCAATGCTTTTGTGCTCCTTGACTGTAATAAATATTGGAAGTCAAAGGGTCAGCTTTTTAGAGCTGAGATTCTCATGTGAAAGTATGTTATTTCCTCAGTGCCTTCTGTAGAAGGGGTGGGAAAAGGACCTTTTCATTAATTCTGCAAATAGGCATCATTTTCTAATTTTAGGTTGTCACTATGAAAAAAAAAGTCAAGTCATGAATTACTAAAAAAACTCAGAATATCAACTACTTTCGGGGGTCTCATTGGAATGAATGAGGTTTTTAAATATTCATTTATGTTTTTCTTTCCATGTCATTTTGGATATTGTGATGAAAAAAAAGTACTTGTTGCTGATTTAGAATCCCTGAATATTCTTATAAAAATTTAATTCCACCCATATTAACTAGGCTTTCAAGGCTTTTTTTAGAGGGCTTGTTTTCCTCTAATAGGTTAGTAGAGGGAAAATCTTTTAGCCTAGAAAATTGATGGGTGGAAGTAGAATAGGAAACTAAACTCCGGCTACCATTGGGGAATGCTGCATTGATTGAAAATTTCAAAGGGTCTGTGTTTTATGAAAGCGAAGAATCAGGTTAGCAGTCCCCTTGAGAAGAATGGAAAAAAATTCCAGTGCCCCGTAGCACATACATACATTGAAGCTACCACCATCTCTTTATAATACCCAACAGTATTTCTTTCTTTTTTTTTTTTTTTAAATTATTTATTTATTTATTTGACAGACAGAGATCACAAGTAGGCAGAGAGGCAGGCAGAGAGAGAGAGGAGGAAGCAGGCTCCCTGCCGAGCAGAGAGCCCGATGCGGGACTCGATCCCAGGACCCTGAGATCATGACCTGAGCCGAAGGCAGCGGCTTAACCCACTGAGCCACCCAGGCGCCCCCCAACAGTATTTCTTAACAACCCTACAGTGTAAACCAACATTACAGATATCCTCTTCCAGGAGTTTTTCTCACACACACACCTGCACGCGTCTTGAGGTGACACCTGTACAAGATTAGTACTGAAGCTTTGTGTGTAACACCAGGCACCCGAAGTTACCAGGTATATGGCAGTCTCTGTGAGGGAGTGGTTGAAGGATGGTGTCCGTGTGCAGTGGGTGCTGTGTGGTTGTTAAGAGAGAGTGACGATGTGTGTTCCAATGTGGAATGGTGTCCAGCTACATTGCCATGTGGAAGCAACAAGCTGGAGACTGGTGTGTAGACTATGGAACCTTCATGTAAGAGAGATGGGGATCTGGCGATATATAGGGGAATTTGCTTATATTTGCCTAGGGAAACACTGGAAAGATAAGAAACGAATACAGACATGGACTGTAGCAGTGAGCAGGGAATGTAGGGGTTGGGAGTAGGTGTAAGAATGGATCTGTCTGCAATGGATTTTTTTTATTGTGTTGACTTTTGGAATCCTGTAGAAGACAACCCACCAACAAAAGTGAATCTGTCCGGGCATACCCCTTGACATTGAACTAGATCAAGAGCAGGTGTCAGAAGGAAGCCAGTTGAATGCATCATGAAAGGGTGAGGTCATCCTCTCCAATTCCTTTCTCAGAAGCTCTCAAGTTCAGTAATTCAGTCTCAGGTGCTTATTGAACCAGTATGCCAATCTGATATGCTAGGTGCTATCTTAGGGGCTGTCAGTGGGAGCCTTAAGGTCCAAGTTTTTCATGGAGCTGCTTGAAGGGACAGACAACAAGGAGATGACAGTCAAGGGGGAGAAGGCTTATGCACTGGGCGCCGGGGAGGGAGGTGAGAGCAGACCCTGCTGAGGTCAGGAGGGAGGTTAACTGCTGATCTGTATCCCTGCATGTTCAAGCTGAGTTTGTGCATAGTATTGTGACCCGTAGGATAATAAAGAGGGGTCAATTCTCACTTTCATTCTTTGGCTACAGTGCTCAGAATGTCATTTTACCATAATCTCATTATCTCTTCAGTTAAATTTCAAATAAAGAAACACATTTTAGTAGCCCCGCAATCTATTACTCTGTGGGCAGGAGACCAGAATTTAGGTGAATAAATCAGAAGTTGATTTGACCATTATAGTTTGTCTTCACAACAGTGGGGCTGCTTTGGGGATCATGTTATCTCTATGATTTGTGACTATGACCATAGATATTACTCTGAGAAGTCTGTCACTTTTTTTCCACTCAGTAAGTGGTTAAGTGTACATTGTCCCTTTACTGTGACATATTAGGTATAGGAAATTGAACCCCCCCCCCCCATAGTGCTCACATTCCAATGTATCTTCAAGACAATTACTTTCTTAAAACACTATAGAGATGTTCCCACGGTAAATGATGTAGTCATTTGCAGCATTTCTCCTCTGTTTATTTTTTTTCTCATTCTGGTCTTTTACTGGCAGATTTATCTTTTACCATTTCTGAATCAGATGAAATATTAATACAGTTATTTTTTAAAATTTCAATGATGACATGATTTTTTAAAGGCAGAGTCACCCTCCCCCCCTCCCCCCGCCGCCCCGTTCCTTTTAGTTCCATTAAGTTCTGGTGAAACCGGAGAAACGGAGATCAAAGGCTGTAGGAAATTGTGACGGTCAACGTGCTTCTCGCATCTCTACTTCGCCCACCGCTTAAGTCTTGCTCAGATTTGATGGAATAAAAACACAGAGACTGGCAGCCAGAGTTGGGAGTTTGGAATTTTCCTGGCAACTAAAGACCAAAATACAGATCTATCTGGAGCCAGCATATTCACAAACAAGCGTAGGTTTGTGATTTAGTTAAGAAACCACCAGAAGTCAGATTTAAGTTAAAAAACAAAACAAAACAACAACAACAACAAAGTAATGAAGATCCTTATTTTATAATCCCAATAAAGTGCTCTCTGTAGAATAGTAAGGAAACACTCAGGGATCCCAGGGGTCCTTTGTCATCCTAGGGGATACACGGAAAGGTGATGGCCATGGAGGCTTGCCAGTGTGTTTTCCTGTTGCCCATTGCTTAAGAGACTTGGGCCGTCTGGGAGGAGTGGCCATTTGGGACTTGGTCAGAGCTGTTCTCTCTTGGAATCTCAGGGTGAACTCAGGAGAACATGGTCTCTACTTCCTGGTAGGTGAGCTCTTCTAGTCTGCTGCCTGTCTGTCATGGCCTTACAGGAATGTGTGACATCCCTGGGCCTGGCTGTGGGGGTTACTGGAGCAGTTCCCTGATGGTGTGACTGTTTGCGGTGTCCATTGCTGGCACAGTAAAGCCACCTTGCAGAGAGTGAGGCTTATTAAGCGGCTACAAGCAAGCCTGGTGCAAGGGATCTAGGCACTGTGAGGGTCTAGGTCCAGTGCTCACACTAGGTTGTGTTTTCTTTCCGAAGTTCATTGCCAGAGTGGAAGTAAGAACCACAGGGATGCAGAGGTGAGAGCGGATGATGGAACGAATTCTCTGATGCCTTTTGCCAGTTTTGGGGGATGTTTGTAGAGTAAGCGTGTCTAAAAGCAGTGTGGCAGCCTGTGAAATCACTTGTAATGTGGGGTGTGTTCTTCCCCTATGACTGGGGACCCTACATGCTTCTAACAGAAGACCAGCCACCCTGGGTGGAGACTGCATTCCTTTGCCATGTCAGCTTTGATGGAAGAAGTTTGTTGCCCGTCACAGAAACCAAAGAATTGCTTTTCTTGGAAGCAAATCCGTTTTCTAACCACACAGTAAACGGTCCTCTGGTGTCTACTTTGCGCGAATGTTCTTGGCCAATACTTCTTATATCTTCTGCACACAGCCTGAGCTCTGGCTCCTTGCTGAGTCAGCGGAAGAAGAGTGTATGTTTATAGTGGGTTTAGTGTTCTGCCAAAGCCCAGATTCTGTTAATTTCATGACAAATAATTTTCCCTGTTTTACCAAATTGACAATTTGTATATCTAGCCTGTTTAAAGTTTTTTAAACTGCTGCTGGGCATTTGACCACATCTGTGGGAGTCTCAAGGCAGTCTGTCAGAATGGGTGTAAAATATGATAGTCATGAGGACAACAAAAATATCTGGTATTTGTATATTTCATTGGCGTTCATGACACACGATTTTTGTGTCGTGCGTGTTATTCCATAGATGATGGGTGGGAGGTCAGGCCCCACCAGCTCAACAGGCCAAGGTGAGTCAAGGAGTTTTTATTTCTGTCCAGTGCAGTAATGGGGTCCTTTCATGTTGGTGAGAAGAACTCAGAGGGCGGCGCTTAGCAGCAGCAGGGTCAAGGAATGTTCTGAGGGGGCTGGGGAGAGATGGTGTGCACTATAGCAAAGAAGGTCTCTTGGCAAGATTCTGTTGAGCAAACAGTGGCTGAAATTTGTGTCAGGAGCAAATTTATTTCCTGCCTGCCTGGGTTAGGGAAACCAAATAAACTTTAAGAGCTTCTTTTTGTTCTTTTTAAAAAGATTTTACTTATTTGGGAGTGAGCACAAGTAGAGGGAGGGGTAGAAGGAGAGGAAGAGGGAGAAGCAGCCTCCCTGCCCAGGACCCCCAGATCACAGCCTGAGCCGAAGTCAGGTTAACAACTGAGCCACCCAGGTACCCCTCCAAGAGGTTCTTAACAAAACATTAACAGAGGTTCTTAACAAAATGTATCACATCTTGGGGCTTATTAGTATTTATTAGTAAATTGCGGCTTATTAGTATTTATTAGTAAATTTGGTCATATGTTTATATTCAGAAGTTGCCCTTTTTAACTAAACAAAGTTCATAACCTGCCAGCACATTTTGTATCTATATCAACTGATTTTCTCATGTCTGAGGTGGTTGCTGGCGTTTTCCTGGAACTTTTTTTTTTTTCATCTAGGGCCCATGACTTGAAGGATGTGTTGTTAATGCTGAGCAGGGCTCGGAAAGCCTAGTTAAAATGTATCTCAAAACAGTAGTAGGGCACCTGGGTGGCTCAGTGCGTTAAAGCCTCTGCCTTCGGCTCAGGTCATGGTCCCAGGGTCCTGGGATTGAGGCCTGCATCGGGCTCTCTGCTCAGCAGGGAGCCCGCTTCTTCCTCTCTCTCTCACTGTCTCTCTGCCTCCTTGTGATCTCTCTCTCTGTCAAATAAATAAATAAAATCTTTAAAAAAAAAAAAAGAAAAACAGTAGTAAAAGTCACTGGCTCTTCCCTGTCTTCTTCCCATGATTGTTGAATGACTAAGTGTGGAATTAAGATGACTGATATGCAAACACCTAGCATAGGCCTTGGCAGATGGGTGTTCTGTAAACTGGTCTTTCCCTCACCCTCAGTAGTGTTGTGTGTCCTCCTTTCCTCCCTCCCTCCCTCCCTCTTTCCTTCTCTCCCTCCTTCCTGTTTCCTTCCTTCCTCCTCTGCCCTCACTCCCTCCCTTCCTTCCAGCTCCGCGCCCAACATGGGGCTTGAACTCACAACCCTGAGATCAAGCGTTGCCTGCTCTGCCACCTGAGCCAGCCAGGTGCCCCTCAGTAGTGCTTTTCAGTCTTCCCCTTGCTCTCAAGTTCAGAGAGTGGTAAACACATGAACTTGGGCATCTCTGGGTGTTTCATGGGCTCCCACTCAGGAACTCCGATGTTCTAGGAAGATGCGCTCTTGTAACCTTGTGGCTCCACCTACTTCCTGGTGCACGTACTATAATTTGAGAAGTTTAGTGTTAGTGGCTAATGTTGGACAGGGCGGAAGGGAGCGGTCAATATATTCACTCCAAACATGTTTTCTCATGTTTGATATTCTTTGAAATTTGGCCACTTATATATGGTTTATAAGGCCATTCTCTTAAGCAGGTTAGATTAAACAGCATACCTGTGTCCCAGTAGTTCTAGACATGGGCAGAGAATCAGCGTTCCTAAATTCTGAGTTTGTGTGTACAACTAAAATGTGGAAATATGATGAGAACACACTGTACTTAGTGTTCTGTGGATTTTAGTTACATGCAGTTTTTTAATGGATTTCTCCCTGAAGGGTAAGATAATGGAACATTTCTTTACCAACTCATATAAATGAAAATAAAAAAGAAATCCTCTTGGTCATCTGGGCATTTCTGTAGCAGCTACAGATGATCAGATGTCCTCAATTGCCCATGAATTCAGGGCTTCTTGTAGATAATATGAATTCTTTGATAATCAAGAAATTTCACTTCAGTTGTTAATTCTTGTTTCTATGGAACCAAACTTATTTTAAAACTAACTTTTGACAGAAGAGCTAATACTGTGAACAATCACAGCGTGTGCTATCTAGGTGTCGCATTTAATGACTGCTTTAGCCCTGCAATGTGGGTGTTACCCCCCTGTTCTAGATGAAGAGACAGAGGTTCAGAGAGGCTCAAGCAGGGCCACCCACTGAGTCATGGAGCTGGGCTCTAACCTCACCTCTCTGACTCAAGACTCATTCTCTGTCACTCAAGCTATGGCCAATCCACTGGTAGAAAGGTGGTAAAATGCCATGTAGGATAGGAGGAGGCATCCAAAAGGCTAACATAATCGTGAATCATCAATTCCCGAGTAACCAAGAATTGACAAATACTTGAGTTAGCTTTGGTTTTTTCATGCAGAAGTATTGACAAGCCTTATAAGGAGCAAATGAGATAATGGACTAGAAATACTTTGGTAAGTACAGCCAGCTCTAAATATACTAAGGGAGATTGTTGGTGCCTTAAACCTTTGCCTTTTGAGAAGAATCTGTGTCTGGGACCGTGCCTTTGGCCCTTCTGAGTTACAGGATGGTCACTGGATAGCTCCAAAGGGCTGTTTACATGAGTTGAGACCTATACCCAATCTAGACAAACAGCAGCTGCCAAACAAAGCAACGCGTTGAGCGAGGATTGTCATGGCCAGGAACATGTTTTTTTCTTTAAGATCTCTGGAACTTTCCTGCTAAAAGGCACACAAGGTTTTGGTCACTTTAAAAAAAAAAAAAAAAAAAAAAAAGCAAACCAAATACTGTATTCCCCCTCAGCCACTTAAGAAACTTGCTCATAAATACTTGGAAGGAACAGAACGAGGCTGCCATGTTTAAGCGTGTGGCACACAGTGAGCTGGTGGCTGGGAATCCATGCTCGTGTTTTCCCGACAGGTGGAACTCTGGGCACTGACAAATTGTGACTTGAAAATAACCGAACCCAAACAGTGCAGTTGCTTACTGTGTACCTAAGTATTTTCACCTCTGTTAAAAATAATGAAACTGTCCATTACACAAGGGCCGCCTCAGTGACTTTTCTCTTGTCACTGTTTACTTTCTGAGAACATCAGTTGAGACAGACCTTGTCATGCCTGGTACAGTAACCAGCACACAGAGGGATGATGTACACACTTGTTGAATACACGTACTGCAGAAGCTTCTACTACTGGAGAGCAGGGTTGGTTTGTAGGAGCATCCATAAGTAGGATGACCTCTTGATTGGTCTTTATTCCTGTGAAGCTTATAAAATACGTTCTTTGGGGTTTTTTTAAAATTGAAATTTGATTGAGGTAATTGTAGATTTCCATGAAGTTATAAGGGATGATATAGAGAGATCCTGTATACGCTTTATACAGTTTCCTCCAATGGGGCAATGTTTTCTGACAAAAATATAACACAATATCATAACCAGGATGTTGCCATTGTCTTGTCATTCATATGATCTGCTGATTTTTGTTAAAATATTTTTAAAAAGATGTATTTATTCATTTTGAGAGAGAGAGAGTGCATGAGCAGGGAGAGGGGCAGAGGGAGAGGGAGAGAGAGAGTCTCAAGCAGACTCCGTGCTGAGTGTGGAGCCCATCTTGGGGCTTGATCCTATGATCCCCAGATCATGACCTGAGCCAAAAACCAAGAGTTGGATGCTCAACTGACAGAGCCCCCCAGGTGCCCCTGTTCAAAAAAAATTTTTTTTAAAAGTGCTTTTAAAATGGTGAAGTATGACCAGGGAGACAAGAGAGCCAGATTGCAGGCTCCTGTGGCAAAGGGGGGCCCAGAACTTTGCGAGCACTTGTTGGGGTGAGGCTGCTTTCCAGCTGCAGTGGGGAGCTGAGTGTGGGGCAACGAGGGGGTCCCCTGTTGGGGAGGAGAGGTTTTCCAGGGCGGCAGGCTTGGGGCTGAGAACAGTGCCAAACAGTCTGTTTGGCAGCCCGGAGGCAAGGAGGGAGCACTGTCCTGCATTTTCCAGGACTGAGGTGGCCACTGGTGGAGGCCCTTCCTGCTGCCCATGACCTCCATGCTCCCCATGACCTCCCTGCTCCAGCCATGTGGCAGGGACACGTGCTGTGGGTTTAGGCTTACAGGGGCCCTCAGTCTGGTCTACACCCAAATCCCAGACCACAACCGCCCCTTTCTGAACCAGAATTTCCAGAAGACTTGGGAATTAGCCTCAGTTTTTGTCATTCTTTCCTTTTGTGTGGTTTTTTCTTTTTTCTTTTTTTTTTGGATTCAGGCAAGCAAATAAGGATGTATTGGAGGGCTGGTGGTGCCTCTTTTTATTCAAGGTTTAGGAGCCTCTTAACCAAATCTCCTCTGCCCTGTGCAGCCTGCACAGCACCGTGCTGGAAAGGTGGGTCATTCGTGCTGATGGAAATGAAGTCAACTTCTCCCTAGAGAGACATTTCCAGGGAATGAGGACCTGCCTCTCCCCTGACATTGAGGAGGTGGGGTCAGGAGAGGGTCATGGTGCAGAAGGCAGGAGCCCGTTATGTTTCTGGGACCCTTGAAGCCCAGGGTCCCGCTGAGCTGAAGGAGCTTCTCTGAAGTGGGAACATGGCCTTGTTTCTATTTAGGGAGAGAAAAACCACCCAGCGTTTTTATACTCCCGAGCCGAATCCAGCCTTCTAGGTTAGAAGATAGAGGTCCCCCCCAGCCTCCCCTTTTCCCACTTAAAAGCCTCTGGGTTTCAGCCTGTCTAAGTAACTAACTCACAGTTAACTCTTCCCTCTGAGCCAGGCCTTCCCTTAGCGGTGGGCAGGCTGCTGGAATTACCATCACTACTTTCGCTGGGGCAGAGCCAAGAAAGGAACATTTGCATAATATTCCCTTATTTGGTTGGCCACCTTCTGCCATAGATCTGGAAAAATAAAAGACACACCTTTCACAGGAATTACTAGTTCTTAAATAACTGTGTAACAACTGCTTACTATGTGGGAACCCTGAGATCATTCTCCAGGAAAAGCTAATATAATAAAATGCGTTGGCAAACTTGCTTATAGTATAATATTATTGAATAAGGTTTTAAGAATCCGGTTTTTAAATTTTGCAGCTTCTGGAGAAAATAATGTTTTATTTTACTTGGAGAACAATTTAGTTGAAATGACCCTTTCAAGGGATTTGGAAAATGCACATGTTCAATTATTCTTTTAAGCCTTTTTATATAATTGGTTCTCATAGAACCTTGTTATTCCTGGCAGATTTTTTTTTCTCTGTTCTCACTTTTTTGGTTTACCAGGTTATTATTATTATTATTATTTTTGCCGTTAGGTATTGAAAATTTTCTTCAGAGCATATTCTGATATTGAAGTAAATGGCTGAATACCAGAAAGAGAGGATGGTAAATTTCTGTTTCATTGCTTTGGATTTTCTTTGGCTCCAACAATATGTCTCAATGATTCCAAATGTTCACATATTAGTAAGCAACCAGATGATTAGATTCTTTTGGATTATTGCAGAATGTCCATTATTATATAAAACAGCTAGCCTTGAGGCTTACTTTTGCCTTTTAGATTTTATGATGACTTTCTGTAATGCCTTTGAAAACTTTGACTCTATACAGTACATGTAGGCTTGCTTTGTAAATGAAAGAATGTGTGCTTCCCCCTACCCCTTGTATGATAAAGACTTGAAGAAGATTATGAAAATTGACTCTCATCCTTAGACATAACCACTGTTAAGTTATAAAAATGTATCTTCCAGGCTTTTTCTATGCATGGTTAACACAATTACTTTCCTACTATGTATTGTTTCTTCCATTTGTCATTAAATGCCGTATCCTGGCCATTTTCTCCTATTGTAAATCTTTCCCTCCAATACTGAATATGTCATTTGAATCCCAAGAAACCCAGTCCTATCTTGAAGTATGTACCTTGGCCCAGCGCACCCCTACCTCTGTACTGACCAGGGCTTCAGGGTGTGTGTGTGGGGGCAAGGGGTCCCACTAGCCTTCCCAAAGTCAGAGCTCCAGACACATCCTCTCGTCTCTCTCTGCTCCCTCTCCTCTTTCTCCCCACTGTGTGTTTTCCTATGTTTATTTTTAGTTTGTTCTCATTTGTCAGTATCGATCCAAAGCTGGGGGCCAAGTGGCCGTTCACTGATCACAGAGTGTCTGCCTGTGGGCAGGTCCACTGTAGGCTGTGGGGAGCCAGCTCACTCCCCATGGGGAGTGGGACTTGGCCCTGGCTGCATCAGCGAGTTCTGTACAGAGCGGGGCTGCTGCCTTTAGGATTTCTCTGTCACCTTCCCTCTGGGCCCAAGATCGTGTATTCTCCTTGTTGACTTCTAACTGGAAACAGCACCTCATTGAAGATGCCGAACTTGTATTTTAGTGGCCGGCATGGGGCTGGCTTTGCTTATCAGGTGACCAACCATGTGAAATGTGTCCTGGCTCTTTGACTAGAGTAGAGCACCCAAAGCCTGAGGATGCCCAGGTCAGGAGCTCACCTGACTGCCAGGCTGCCGGCCAAGACCCCTTAGCTTGTAAGTTCTTGAGACTCAGGACAAGGCAGGGCTGGGGACACTCCTCCCCACCGCCTGGGCTCACCACCTGCTGGACAGGTCTCCGATTTCTTCCTTGGTTAGTAGTGTAGAACAAAGACAGACACGTTGCAAAGGCATGATTCAGAACTTGACTGCCAGTTCCCAATCAATACGAGAGGTCTCTGCCTTTCTGACCCTCTTTTCGTCAGGCTGCAGCCACTTTGGGTGTGTAACTCCCTTTACTGAGCTGTGAGGGCTTGTAAAGATACAGACTGCATGTTGTCTGTGTTCTTCCCCATCACTGGTCTCTCTGGGTCTAAATTTGTGCCGGGCATTGATGGTTGGGCCCTGGTGAAACCCGTGAGGCTCAGTGGCCTGTACACCGCATCCCTGTGTCCTTTGATCCTTTGCTTCCTGTGATTAAAAACCTTGCTTCTCCTCCTCCTCTCTCCCGAGTACACCCCTCTTCCTCCATGGAGGCCTCATGCAGCTCCATTCTGGTTGCCCCACCTGTCTCCTTTCTTCCGACCTTCATTCCTGGGCACAGTCTCACACTTTACTGCACAGCATTCATTTGTTTGTTCATTCATTCATTCATCTATGAGTGTGCCAGGCCCGTTGCTTGAGGGTCAGTGCACGGGGATACACAGCACGTTTCCTGCCCCCTGGGAACCTGCTGCTCATGAACCGGGGAGGCAGGTAAGCTGGTAAGTAGCCAAGGTAGGGATCATAAGTGTCAACAGAAACCCAGGAAAGTGGGCATAAGTCCATGTGGGAGTCAGGATGGCCATCAGTGGTGAAGTGACACCGCTTAAAGCATTTGTGAGGCCCATGCGGGGCAGCGGGAAGAGGACGTATGGGCAGAGGGAACAGCACATGCGGAGGCTGAAGGCATTCCCAAGGTGGCGTGTTCGTGAAAATGCGCTGCACGGGAAGCAAGGTCAGAAATTGCACTGGGAGAGAGTAGGCTGGGTCACATCACAAAGGCCCTTGTAAGACTTCCATGGTCCTTACTAGATGCAAGACACTGAGCATTTACAGACATGGGTTCCTTTACCCCTCATACCAACTCTCAGAGGTAGGAACTATTGCTGTCTTCATTTTACAGATGAAAAACCAAGACCAGAGAGGTTGAGATGGACAGAAGGTCCTCCGACTGAGGGTGGAGGTAGGCTTTGGTCCACTGTGTAACTGCACAGCCCAGAGCTCACTCTCCTGGAAGCCCAGCAGCCACGTCTCACACTCCAGAGCCGGACTTCATTCCGCGGGTTGCGGGCAATGACAGGAAGGGGTTAACTGGTGGGGAAAAGGATCTGAAATTTGTACAGATCGTTCTGTAGAGACAGATGGAGATTTGATCTAGGAAGGCTGCTTAGAAGGCCCTGCCGTTGTTGTGTGGGAATCTGGTGGAGCGTCTTGTAGAATGGCTTTCTCAGAATTCTACGTCCCAAAAAGGCAGCTCTGGGGTCTATTTTTAAACTAGTGCTAGTTTATAACGAAACATGCCCTATATGCTAATAGGATTGAATGTGTGAATTCAATAATCAATATGTTTATGTGATTTGAAGTATTTTGCTATACAATAAAAAGGCTTTTTTTTTTTTTTTTTTTTTTAAAGACACTTTTCTTAATTCACTTTGTACTTTGGTTCCACTTCCAGGTCTGAGGGGAGGCTGGCTATTTTGCCGACAGTGCCCCTGGGGAGGCCTCTGGCTCCTCTGTGATAGGGGTCCCTACTGGTACCTCTTTCAGGAGTATTTTTTTTTTTTTTAAATATTTTATTTATTTATTTGACAGAGAGAGATCACAAGTAGGCAGAGAGGCAGGCAGAGAGAGAGGAAGGGAAGCAGGCCCCCTGCTGAGCAGAGAGCCCGATGTGGGACTCGATCCCAGGACCCTGAGATCATGACCTGAGCCGAAGGCAGCGGCTTAACCCACTGAGCCACCCAGGCGCCCTCAGGAGTATTTTTAAAAACTATTATTTCAACTGTAGTATGGGGGTATGAGAGTGGCTCAGTTGGTTAAGCGTCCGACTCGGTTTCTGCTCAGGTCATGGTCTCAGGGTCATGAACTCTAATCCTAACCCTGTGGTGGGCTCTGCCCTTAGTGTGGAGTCTGCTTGAAATTCTCTCTATCCCTCTGCCCCTCCCTCTGCTCACATGTGCTCTCTCTCAAATAAATGAATAAACAAAATCCGAAAAGAATAAATCCTTCCCACTTTGGGGGAACAGGAAGCATAGTGGACATTAAACAGGAAGCATTCACTGACAAAATCCAAGCAGGCTCCCTGAGCTGTGGAAGTGTGGGTGGGGGGGGGGCATGCGAGGGAGGGGCAGGGCTGGTGGGGCCAGTGCTGATTGGGGCCCAGTCTAGGAAGTAGAATTTAGGGCATTCATGAGTTTGCACTTCATGGTAGGGCATGAGGAAGAGAGAAGAGTCTGGGGTGAATCCCAGGTTTCTAAATGGTGGCTAATGGTCCCCGGAACTAGGATGTTTGGCAAAGGGGGGTGCTGGGAGGTCATGAGTGTTCATGTATTTTGGACCAATCCGAAATAGGGGGAGGAGCTCCATGGGCCTGCGCATGATGTGTAAGGATGATTACAATGTTACCATGTAGTGAAATTGGAAACTAGTGAAGATCCTATATAATTAGTATGAATTCATTTTTTTTCTGGTTTTGTTGAAAATAATTACTATATATCACTGTACATTTAAGGCCTACAGCATGACGGTTTGATTTCCATATATAGTGAAGTGATAACCACAGTAGGTTCAGCTAACCTCCATCTTCTCACAGAGACACTATAAAGACAAAAAAACAAAAAAACAGAAAAAAGGAAAAAAGATGTTTTCCTTGTGAGGAGAACTCAGATTTGCTCTCTGTACAACTGCCCTATATTCCATCATCCGTGTTTGCTACGGTTTGCATGCCATGTGTTCCATCTTTAGGACTTAATGTATTTTATGACTTGAAGTTTGTACCTTTTGACCAACTTCCTCCCGTTCCCCCACCCCACCGTCCACTTCTGGTGGTCACTAGTCTTATATTTTTTCCTGAGGTTTTTTTTTTTTTTTTTTTTTTAAGATTCCACATAGAAGTGAGATCATTCAGTACCTGTCTTTCTCTGACTTATTTCACTCTGCATAATGCCTTCAGG
Organism: Mustela erminea; assembly: GCF_009829155.1. Lineage (NCBI taxonomy): Eukaryota > Metazoa > Chordata > Mammalia > Carnivora > Mustelidae > Mustela > Mustela erminea. The sequence continues at coordinate 116,705,450 of NC_045619.1, forward strand.
TTCTATCCATGTAGCTGCAAATGATAGGACTTTTTGTTTTTTTATGGCTGAATATTTCACTGTATACATAACATGCCACAACTTCTTATTTGAAGATGGTTACATTTCTTTACCAAAAATTCTCTTGTCAGGTCAGGACCTTTTGTTTCCGGTGCCTTTCGGGAGGGTTAATACCATCTTGGTTTGTTTCGAAGGTGATGGGTGGAAGTAAGCTAGTAATTTGATGTTGAATGTTATAAGTATTTCCACCTACATTTTTGTACTGTACTTTGAACTTGAATTTAGGGGTCACTACAACTATTTTCCTATTAGCACCCCATTGTCAGACCTTGTCAGCACCTTCACATAGGCTTGTCAGTCCTTGTTCCTAGTAGACCCAGTCCTTCATTTCTTCGGCTCCACGTCCTGTTACTATAGAATTGGAAGGAACCACACAGGAGGAGGAATGGACTTAGAGGAAGGCTAATGGGTTCACTTTCAGGTGTCTTGAGTTTGAGATGCTGGTGGACCATCAGGTGGAGGGATGTAGGTGGGTGCATAGGAAGATCTGGTGTCCGGGCCAATGTGGTTGCCCAAAAGAAGGCACAGAGGGGAAGACTTTCTTCTTCGTTGTCTACTCCTATATCCATTTGGGTGACAGAGTGAATAATAGATTCAGAGGTGGCCTCCAACTGGGAGCTGTGTCCCCTTCCTCTGTCTTCCTGTGCACAGACCCCAGAGAGGATGAGTGGGGTTTTAGGAGACAGGCCGGGGCATGGCAGCCACGTGGGGCAGGAGAGAGGAGCCTGCAGAAGGAGCCGGGAAGGGGGTCAGAGGAATAACTGTGAACCAGGGCAGGTGTGTGTCAGGAGCCAAAGGGAGGAGGTTGAGGGAGGCAGGAGGGACCAGGTGCTTGACAAGTGTCCACCACATCTGGCTGTGAGGAGGCCCTCGTCTTTTCTTCCAGAATTATTTCAGGTAATGGTAGTTTATAATCCAAGATGGGACCCTTCCAGCGGGCACTCTCCTTAGCTCTCAAATTCCAGACGCTCTGTCAGTCAGCCTGTGATACTACTTACGACCATTCCTTACCAAAAATACCCGTCAGCAATTCAGAAAACATTCTACATGCGTCCGTGACACATTTTAAATACCAGTATTTGAACTCAGACACGTCTCGCCTCTCTGGAGGCAGTCCCTCAAAACTCATACTATCTTTATTTTAATAATAAAATGGGGGTACACTTCTGTTCCCTGGGACTCCCAACTCCCAAGGTGCTCAAGGAGTGGGACTTGGTAGGATCACATAGGATAGTGACCCCAAGACCCTGGGCGTCTTGGGGTAATGCACAGTAATATCTGCTAGTTCCCTTCAACTTCTCTCCTCCGACTGTCCTTTAACCCACTTCCCAGGGCTTCAGGGCTGCCATGGATTCCACGCTCGTTCTAGCTGTTTCTGAATGTGTTCCGCTGACTGTTGATAATAACAGGTACAGTGTGTTGAGTGCCGGCTGTGTTTGGGACACTGTTCCAGGTGCATGACATGTATTATCTCATTTAAATCTTACACTGTAGCCCGACAGGATGAGCGTTGTTAACCCCTGTTACTGAATAAGAAAACTGTGACTCTGGAAAATCGAGGTAAGTTTCTTGAAGCTGGTGGTTCTCAAACTTGAGTGCGCATCAGAATCCCCTGGAAGGTTTGTTAAAACACGGGCTGCCGGGGTCCTCCCCCACCGCAGCATTTCTGATTCAGGAGGGAGCTCTGGCATGAAACTGGAAAGCTTCCATTTCTAATGAGTTCCCAGGTGCTGCTGCTGCTGGTGTCAGGGACCACACTTTTGGAACCTCTGATCTGAGCTGCTCATCTAGATGCAGGACAGGGATTCCCACCAGGGCCTGGCCGACTGTGGGTGTCTCTTTGCTTTACGGGAAATACATCCCAGGAACCTGCAAGGAGGGAAGCCGGCTCACTGCCCAGGATGGACTAAGGGCCTCCTGGTGGAAGATTCAAGTGAGGCGTGGTGTCTCTTTCCTGTGAGCCCCTGGTGTGCGTGGGCAGGTGGACTGAGGCACAGGGAAGAGTTGGGGGCAGGAGCTATGGGAGGGGATTGTCCATACAGAACTTAGGACAATAGTAACATAAACTAAAAGTCAGTCTGCTTTACTACCACTCTCTCCTGGCAATTCTAAACAGTGCCTGTGATAAATCCGCTTCTCCCCACTCCCTTTGTATGCCATTGCCTGGCAGCTAAAGATAAAAACACCCCTACACCCTTCCTTGTTGGGGCTCTGGGAAGCTCAGGGACTTGTCCTCCCTTCTCTGTTTTCCATGGGAGTGAGTGCTCAGTCCACATGGAGTTGACCAATCCTTCCTCCTTCACCTCTTTTTAATATAATGATAGCCTACTCGAAGATACCCAAAGAGGAAATAAAAGACATCAGAGCCCTACATTTGGTAGGCAAGTTGCATAGCTGTGGCTTCTCTAGATCTCTCGGTGGACCACCGACAAAGACCAACCCAATGACCTTGTGAGGTGGGTTCTGGTGTCATCCCCTCATCATTGGGGGGGGTGGACATGAGGTGCACAGAGGTTAGTTAAGTGACTTGTCAAGGTCAGACAGCTAGTAAGCGAGCAGAACCAGGATTCTAACCAGCCAGCCTTGCTGGAGGCCCCTGTGTTTAACCTCTGTGCCCTGCTGCTCCTGAAGCAGACGGTTAGTGCCTCATAAGTGCACACTGGAGGGACACATGGGAACAGGCCTATTAGATGCCAGTCGGGGGGATCACTCACTCTACAAGGTAGTTACTGGGTCCACTCACAATGGTGGGAAATCCCTCCACGATGCACTCCCATCTTTCTGCAGTGTTCACCTCCACTTTAATGAAATGTGTTTTCCCTGGAGGGGGAGCTGGCGGGTATTTATAGAGTGTCTTATGGCTGAAGAGCTCCAGAAGCAACAATTACCTCTTTAATCCTCTTAGCATCTCTGAAAAGAGGGAAGTGAACTGGCACAGCCTTGCTCCTGCTCCCTCCCCTTGCTTCCCTCCTGGCCTGCCCTGGTCTCACGCCTGCCCTGGGTCTCTGGAATGCTCCAGGCAAGGTGGGGGGAGGGGCACAGAGAGCGAGTAGGTCCTTTCTTGGAGTCCTGTCTGAGCTGAGGGGCGTGGGGGCTCCTGGTGGAGGGCTCAGGGCAGCTCCCCTGCATCCCACTTTCCTTTGTGCTGCCTGGAAGCTAAATGGAGAAATAACCTTCTTCCTGCTAAAGAAAGCTCACCAGCCCCTTTCACTATTCTCCTTCCGCTCAAGGAAAGAAAGTTTGAATAATAGAATTTTTTTTTTTTTCCCCTTCTCAAGCAGTGAATTCTTCTGTCTTGGCAGCTATAGTGTTCAAGACAAGCTATTCAGAGGAATAGCGAAGAAAATGAAAAGGGATGAGGTTCTGGGAAACTTCTTTGCAGTGTGAGTGGGTTTTTTCCATATGCGCATATGGATTACACACATATTTGCATCTCTGAGGGCTTGAAGCCTCAGCAGACTGGGCACACGGGGTGATAAACAGTCCCTGGTTGTGACTGTCTTTTGTTATGCGGATGTGATTGAATTCAGTGGCAGCCCCCGAGGCTATACTGTAGCGGTGAAGGCTTATTTTGATCATCTGAACCCACCAATGGGATATCGTGATGGTGATGGAGGGTTCCCTGTTTATACCAATATTCTCTGTTTCTAAGGGTAGAATCAAGCATGGGTGCATAAGATCTGCTCTTGCTTGGATTCAGGAGATTTTCAGACATTAAGATCTCTTTCAGGTGGTCAATGATCATTTCCCTGGCCAGATCACCAGGCTAGCTAAGTGTGCAAAAGAGATAATGCAGTTAGAGAAATACTCACCCTTAGCTTCCTGTTCCTTCTATCTCGTGATCCTTCATTACTGTGTCTGGGTGGATCAGCCTCTCTTACCTGCCATTAACCATCTCTGCCTGGCCACTGTGTGCCTGGAGCTGGGGAAAGCGCACCCTCCCCCTCCCCCCATTCCAGACTTTGGGAAACTCCCAACTCTCTTAGTTGAGAGGACCATCATTCAGTCTCATGCTTTGTTTTCAAATTGTTTTTGTATTTTTATTTTTATTTTTTTATTTTTTTTAAGGTTTTTATTTATTTATTTGACAGACAGAGATCACAAGTAGGCAGAGAGAGAGAGAGGAGGAAGCAGGCTCCCTGCTGAGCAGAGAGCCCAATGCGGGACTCGATCCTGGGACCCCAAGATCATGACCCAAGCCGAAGGCAGCGGCTTACCCACTGAGCCACCCAGGCGCCCTGTTTTTGTATTTTTAATGAGGTGATTTCATACCTGGGGAACAATGATGGCTCCAAATTCAGCCATGTGCACCCAGGCCACGTCCTGAGACTGGAAAAGGGCAGAGCAGAGCCGGCATTCTGAATGCTTCCCTCTGTGCTCATCCATGCACCTGTCACGCATGAGCTTGGCCGTCAGAAAGACATCAATATTGCACCAGCTGCATTCTGAGCTTGGTTTGCCCCCCAAGACTCCCACCTCCTCCCCGGGTCTGGCCCCAGCCCTACCGTCCCTTCTCCTCTCCCTTCCTTGCATGCCTTCCTTCTCTGCTGCCAGCAGTACCCAGTCACTGTTTCCCTTCGCGGTTCATCTCCAGTTAGAGGAAAATGTGGTAAATGTGTGTTAGGAGAAAGGAAAGCCAATAGAGGAGTTCCCAGGATAAAATAGGAAGAAGGATGCATGAATTAAGGCCTTTGAAATTGGTCATACGGTACTTCCACCTCCTTCCCTCCAGGAAGGCAAAGATCAGAGACGGAGAGCTGTCATTATCCTCCACATAATTATAGGAGAGAGCCAAAGTTCTTGGAAACGCCAGGAAAGTCAGGGAGCTCTTCCAAAACGGCCGAGGGAAGCCAGCAGGGACATTAGCTTGGGGGAGGATGAGCTCATACAAGGGGACCACTGTGCAGTGGAAAGAATGACTTTGCTGGGCTCCGGACGCAGAAAACAGCTTCCAGAGGCTGGCTCACAGAGTTCAGCCTGGTTTGTGGCTTTCTTTACATGTTGTCCAGGTTTCTAACTTGTGTTGTGTGGCTTCCGTGGAGAGGCCACTCTGTAGCTGCTTCTGGGGCGACAGTGAATCTGGGGCCGAGGGGTTTGTGTGCCCATGGGCAGGTGTGCCAAGAAGCAACCGCCAGCTCCACTGTGTGCCCAGCTGAGTCTCTTCTTGGCCTCTTTCTTCCTCCCCCAAGGCAGCCTCTTTCCTTACGTCACTGATTCCCATCCAGTGAGGAAAGGTTTCATACCCAGTTCCCTTCCAGCGAGGAAAGGTTTGCTTCTTGGATTTGTGGGCCGAGCACAGCAGAGCAGAGGGGAACCTTCCTGAAGGAAAAGCTATAGCATCCTGCAAGTTTTCGCTGCAACGCATGCTGGTATTTCTAAGTAAGAATGCAAACAGGCCTGAAATAGAATGTATTAGTAAGTGTAACAAGGAAGCGAGGTGTATTTTTAGCAAATATGGCTAAAGCCAATGATTGCAGTGGGAAATGGATACGGGGAAAGGGTGGGAGTTGGGGCCGAGGATCCTGGCTGCCCCTGGCCATCCCCCTGTGCTGAAAGACTTAGGCGCCTCAGGACACCTGGTCTCCGGGGGACGGGGCTTCTTGAGGGTACTGTACTGGTTCTGAAGCCCATAATGCTCCTGCTTCCACCTGTCATAGCAGTGTGGTTGTGGTGAATCCAGGGAAAGGAGAAGGACCAGGGCAGCAAACCAGCAAGTTGGAGAGAGGCTCACCCACCCGGACCTGGCTGCCACCAGCCACCAGCCACCTCTCTTGGTGGAGGACAGGAAAGGCCTGGGCAGACATGGCCTTGAAAGCTGGAGGAAGTCAAGGATCTGGCTGGCAAGCTGTGAGCACTGCAGGTATCCTGGGAGGGAAGGCAGGGACTTGGATGGCGAGGGCGACACCTCACCAAACTCTCTCTAATTCAGTGTTTTTATCCATGAACAGACAGGGTTAATACTTTGTCCAGGAGTCATGGGTCCAAGGTCGCAGAGAAGGGAAATTTGGAACTTTGAAAAGAAAATCGCTCCAAATGCCAAGATGTGATACTATTTGTTTCCCTGCAGATTAGCTCGGGGTTAACACCTGATAGCGGTAGCAGTCTGTGACTACCTCTTGCAAGGGCACTATTAACAGTAGAACAGAGTTTAACCCTAGCTGAGTCCTTGTGGTGTCCATCTGAAGCTCTGGCTACGAGATTCCTAGAGGGCCTGGTGCTAAAGAAGTTTCCCTCCTGGGGGTCCCGTGGTTAGGCTCCATCTTTGCAGCATGGTCTCTCTGTTGGCCAAGTTCACTCTGGGATCCTCAGATTCATGTGGGGCCTGTTCACCTCCTCCTGTATTCTCCCTTGCAAAAGATGGGCATCATCATCGTAATGCTTAATTTTATGTGTCAGCTTGACTGGGCCACAAGGTACCCAGACATTTGGTCGAACATTATTCTGGGTGTTTCTGTGAATTGTGTTTTTGGATCAGATTAACCTTTAAATCAGCAGACTGAGTAAAGCAGATTGCCCTCCCTAATGTAGGTGGGCCTTATCCAATCAGCTGAAGGCCCGAATTGCACAAAAGCCTGACCCTCCCCCAAATAAAAGGTAATTCCTCCTGCCTGACAGCCTTTTAACTGGGACGCTGACTTCTTCTTGCCTTTGGATTCAGTAGCAACATGGGCTCCTCTGGGGGCTTGAGCCTGTGAACCTTTAGACTGAGCTGTACTTCTGACTCCCCTGTGTCTCCAGCTTGCTGACTCACACTCTAGATCTTGGGACTTGTCTGCCTCCATAATCACGTGCACCAATTATAACTATAACAAATCTCTTTATTTTTTTGGTTCTGTTTCTGGTTCTATTGCTTTGGTTTCTGTGTAGAACCCTAACTAGTACAACCATCTGTCAAATCAAAACATACTTTGTGGCCCATCCAAGATGCCCTCTTATCTAGGACAGGATTTCATGAGAAGGCAGAGAGTGAGTGGAGAAGTCAGATTCGAGGTCTTTTACCATTTAGTCTTTGACTAGCAGGCAGTGGGTCAGAGACTTATAGCAGTAGGGGACTTACTTTTTTTTAAAAAATCAGCTTTTTATTTAAATTCAATTTAGTTAACATAGAGTATCATTAATTTCAGAGGGGGAATTTAGTGATTCATTAGTTGTGTATAACACCCAGTGCTCATCACATCACCTGCCCTCCTTAATGCCCATCACCTATTACGTTATCCCCCTGCTCACTCCTTTCCAGCAACCCTCAGCTTGTTCCCTATAGCTAAGAGTCTCTCATGGTTTGTCTCTCTGTTTTTATCTTATTTTATTTCCCTTCCCCTATGTTCATCTGTTTTGTTTCTTAAATTCCACATATGAATGAAAGCATATTGTATTTGTCTTTCTCAGACTGACTTATTTTGTTTAGCATAATACCCTCTAGTTCCATCCACATTGTTGCAAATGGAAAGATTTCATTTTTTGATATATATTTGATAAATAAATATATATATATATATATATAACAGAATATACATATCTATATATATATCACATCTTCTGTATCCATTCATCTGTTGATGGACATCTGGGCTCTTTCCATAGTCCATAGTTTGGCTATTATGCACATTGTTGCTATAAACATTGGGGTGCATGTACCCCTTTGAATCACTATGTTTGTATCCTTTGAGCAAATACCCAGTAGAGGAATTGCTGGGTCATAGGGTAGTTCTATTTCTAACTTTTTGAGGAACTTCCATACTGTTTTCCAGAGTGGCTGTACCAGTTTGTATTCCCACCAACAGTGTAAGAGGGTTCCTCTTTCTCCGCATCCTCGCCAACATCTGTTGTTTCCTCTCTTGTTAGTTTTAGCCATTTTGACTGGTGTGAGGTGGTATCTCACTGTGTTTTTGATTTGTATTTGATTCGTATTTCCCTATCACCCAGTGATACGAGCCCAGTGATATGAGCATTTTTTCATGTGTCTGTTGGCCATTTGGCTATCTTCTTTGGAGAAATGTCTGTTCATGTCTTCTGCCCATTTCTTGACTGGCTTCTTTGTTTTTTGGGTGTTGAATTTGATAAGTTCTTTATAGATTTTAGATATTAGCCCATTATCAGATATGCCATTTGCAAATATCTTTTCTTTAGGCTGCCTTTTAGTTTTGTTGATTGTTTCCTTTGCTGTGCAGAAGATTTTTATCTTGATGAAGTCCCAGTAGTCCATTTTTGCTTTTGTTTCCCTTGCCTTTAGAGATGTATCTTGGAAGAAGTTGCTGTGGCCAATGTCGAAGAGATTACTGCCTATGTTATCCTCCAGGGTTTTGATGGATTCCTGTCTCACATGTCTTTCATCCATTTTGAGTTTATTTCTGTGTATGGTGTAAGAAAGTGGTCCAGTTTCACTCTTTTGCATGTGGCTGTCATAGGGACCCTGCTTTTAGGAAACTCAAAGCACAAAAATTTAAACCTAGGCAAAAGAAGAAATTAGGAGCTACCTTTTCCCATTGAAATAGGATTCTTCTGTGGTCCTTTAATGATCAAGTTCTCTGTTTTATCTGGAAAATTTTGATTTGTGCATAGATTACCTCAAATGAACTACCCCTCTACTACCAGCATCTTCAATGGAACACTGAGCACTCATTGATCAGTTCAGGAGGTTTACATTTGATGGCTTATCTCATGGGCTGTTCTCGAAGAACTGGGGTGGCCTTGGGGTGGCCCTGTGACAGAACGAACTCTGGTTGATGTGTGCTTCTTTCGTTTATTTGGGTTTGATTTCATTGGATTGACTCTAGGTCAACCCTGGAGTCCTCCTGTAAACATTCAACGCCTGCTGCAGGCCTCAGCTCAGCCTTGTGATGATACAGGTCCCAGAAGAAAGGCACCAGATAACTGCAGTCATTCCTGACAGGTCTTAGAAGGACTTCTGTTATCAGAAAGATGGTATCAGGTTCCAGAGTTCTGAAGAGTCACTGGGACTAAGATTTTTCTCTGTCCTGACAGCAGAACACTACGTTCTGCCCAGACCCTCAGCTCTCTTCTGCAAGCATGGAGATCTGAAATGGAGAGTGTGAATTTGGGGCAGTGCCTTGCCCATACTGTAAAAGTATGTATTAATGTATGCAGCGCTGATGGGTTCATGGTCCCTCCATTCTCGTTTTTGCAATCTGGGCATACTGGGATCTCAACAGGGTGACTTCTGTGGATGAACACAAGCATGGGAAATACCCCCTTCTCTTTCCCAAGTCCCCTCCCTTCACAGATGTTGTCTGCTCTCCTTCTCACTGCATCATTCACTGGAAGGTAGAAGTGACTGATAACAGCCTGGTGTTATGCTTCCTAGAATAGTAAGTCTGGAGTGAGGTTTTCAAGGTTAACTCTTTCAAGGGTGTGGATTTTTTTTTTGAGGATGGAAAGCTTCCAAGGTCCCTGAAACCACAGAGGTGGGTGCCCAAACCATGGATGTGATGGTAGCGAAATACACCTGGGGATGCTTCCTATTCCATGGACTCATATCCTCCGGGAAAATGACTTTATCTTCAGAGTCCCCTACAAAACAAGGGTTGACTTACCAGGCCATAGCAGTAAGCAATAGTGAGTATATCATGCACGGGCCAGAGTCCATTTTTTAATATAGACCATCTATGTGACCTAAGTGAATGGAATGCTTTCCTCCCATCCCCTTCTGGGGTAGTTACTAGAGTGTGTAGCTGCCTGTGGTCTTGGGACCATCCATGCACCCTTCTGCACGGTTGCCTTGGGTTGACCATCTGTCCCAGTGTCTGTTTACAGGCCAAGGCCAGCTCGGCCGAGAGCCGTGTGCGGCCTGGAGCGCGGCACCCTTAGCACACGGGGAACGTGTTGCTGGACACCATGTTCCCCTGTTCCAGATAACATGGGACAGCTGTGAAGGGGACAGCCACACTTGCAGGTGCCTCCAGGCACTCAGGATTTTGGTGTCACATGGCTAGGCTGTGGGAGGGAATGGGCGGGTGCTCCTCTGGTGTGTCTCCAGGTTTCTCTGGGTACAATCTCTAGTACCCCCTGCACCCTGCACCATAGCCATGGCTGCGAAGCCTTAATTGGCCCGGGAAACCCCTGGAGGGTTGTTCCCTCCCTGCCTGGTGCAGGGAGGCACAGGACTTGAGAGACATTGTTTTGAAATTAATTACAGTGTGATAAGTGTTGTGAAACAGCAATACTGCCCTTGGAACTGTCATCAGAGCCAGCTGCTTGCAGGGCGCTGGGACACTCTGACTTGCTAGATTCTTTTACCACCCGTGGCTGTTCTTGCAGTGTGGAAAGAGCACCCGGGGACCTGACTCAGCTTAAACAGAGGACAGGGAGGGGATGGGGCGGGGAGGGTTGACAGATAGAGGGAAGAGACAGGATGGTGTCAAAGAACAAGGCCAGGATGCCAGCCCCACTGCCCCACAGTGAATGTGCTTAGCGTGATGGAGTCAGGCTGGGCTCACCTGCTTCATTCGCCAGGTGATGAAAAGGAAAATAGGGCCACGTGGACACCAGGGATTTGATAAATGTTTATTGAGTTGGACACATCACATTTTCATGGCCCATTTCCTTGCCTTTCCCAGAATCCTCCTGCTCTGTACGCATTTGGTTGTAACTACGGGTCCGTGGGGGGTATGAGCGTGCGTATGCTATCAACTGAATGTTTGTGTCCCCTCAGAAGTTGAATGTCGAAAGCTAACCCCCAGTTTGATGGTGTCTGTAGGTGGGGCTTTGGGGAGGTGATTAGGTCAGAGGGTGGAGCCCTCATGATGGGGTTAGTGCTCTTAAGGAACGAGACCCTAGAGAGTTTCCTCCCTGTTTCTGCCACGTGAGGACACAGGCTGGGAACCAGGAAGGGGGCTCTCAGCAGACCTTGATCATGGGCTTCCCACCTTCAGACCTGTGGGAAATAAATGCCCATTGTTTAGAAGCCGGCCAGTCTGCCGTATTTTGTTATAGCGGCCTGAACGGACTAAGATGGCGTGTCAGGTGTCTGAAGACGGAATCTCAAGCTTTGAAGGAAAATATCTGGGAATGTTTGGGCTGCATTGTTCTGGAGTTTAACTGACAGTGGTTAATTGAGCTCATCAGACTGGATGAAGTAGTCACCAGAGGTAGGACAGAGGTTAAATCGAGTGATACTGGTTTTGTGGGAATACTTATATTTATCTTACTAACTTGTTTTTTGCTATAAAACTCATCCAGCCTCATGGGGAAAGGTCACTTTAAATTTGCTTTTTGAGTGATACTAGGATAAGGAGGTGCATATTATTACTATACTTTTTTCCCCTGTGTTTGGGTCGGGGGAAGAAATTCCTGTTGCCTAAAAGGAAATTCCACCAGAAAGAAAGACTCCCCAAATGCACCGTGGGAGACTGAGTAGAGGGTGGCTAGAGCCTCTCTTTGTCACTTACCAGCTCTGAGAACCAGGCAGGTGGTGCTTCATTGTCACCTGTGAATTATGTCACAGGATTCACTGAGAGAAAATACTGTGGATTTTGTGATTGCCATCCCCAGAGCCTTTGCCCCGCTGTTTTCTCTAAGGTGGAGGTTCATAGCTGAGAGCCTAGAACACTTTCTTCGTGAATCTTACTCACTGGAAAGCTGTGGTGAACGGGAATTCTCACACAGATGGACACCTGGGTGGCTCAGTCTGTTAAGCGGCAAACCCTTGACTTCAGCTCAGGTCAAGATCTTGGGGTCCTGGGAGTGAGCCTGGAGCTGGAGTCAGGCTCCGAGCTTAGCAGGGAGTCTGTTTGAGGATTCTCTCTCTGCCCCACCCCGCTGCTCATGCATTCTTCTCTCTCAAATAAATAAATAAAACTTAAAAAGAAAATGCACACACAGCTGCCCTCATTTGCAACCATACCTGTTCATGCAAGGGCCCTGTTCAAGAGGGGGACCTTCCCAGTCCAGGGAGCTGGCTGCCCCAACCCCCACAGTTGCCTGTGGGTCTCCAGCCTGCCTACCTGCTACGTGTGATTGGCTAGCAGGCCTGGAGCTTTGGGGTCCCTGAGCTGGACATAAGGCCCTGGCTGCTCCTGGCTCTGCCATTGACCCCAGACTGTTCATCTTCTCGGGATGATTTTGTAGCCCCCCTCTCTGGCCAGGCATGGATTCTTTGCTTCCATGGCTCTAATTCTGTGCCTCACAGATGGCCAGCTTTGGCAGGTGCAACAAGTTTTATTAATAGGTAAAACCCTTGAACACTTGCTTTATATATTCTTACTAATAACAGGGCATTGTAACATGGTTTTTTTGTGTGTGTTTTGTTTTGCCGTGTAGGCAAATCTTTTGATGACGCAAGCTCTATAAACAATTTTTGCAGTCTCCAGTCTCTTCCTTGGCTGTCCAGAAAATAGGTCTTGCCTGTGTCTCTTAGAAGGCAAGTGGTGGGGTGGTGGGGTGACTCAGTTGATTAGGTGTCTGCCTTCTGCTCAGGTCACGATCTTAGGGTTCTGGGATCGAGCCCCGTATCGGGCTCTCTGCTCAGTGGGGAGCCTGCTTCTTCCTCTCCCTCTGCCTGCCTTTCTGCCTGCTTGTGCTGTCTCTCTCTTTCTGTCAAATAAATAAATAAAATCTTAAAAGAAAAAAAAAAAAACAAAAAACAAGGCAAGTGGCCAGCAAAGTGATTCTGTGAGAATCGTGGAGCCTAGACTGAAGCCTTGAGGTAGGCAGGCACAACTTTTCAGGTGCATAGTGGCCCAGTCAAGATGCGGCAAATGACAATAGCCTGTAGAGTGTTAGGGCAAGAAGGAAACTTGCAAGAGCCCCTTGAGCAAATTCTTAACCTTTCCACATTGCTTAAATATCTGCTATAAGCTGGGCCCCTTTTCACAAGAGAAATGCACATAGGCATACACCCCTGCAATTTTGCAAACCATTGCAGGAGTTCACCGATGGCTGGAAATGTATTTACGGATCATAGATAAGGGACAACTGAGCCAGATCCTCTGGATCCCCACATTCCTTTATTCACTGCTGAAAAGATTATCCCACCACCTATCTGATTAGTGGCAAAGCCAAGGCTGAGTGCTCAGAGTGTGTCTAGACTCTTGACCCAGGGCTCTTTCTATAACCCTTGATGCTTTCCCCTTAACCTCTCACCTTTGCTGCTCTCAGTGATATTCCCATGAAAATGACTTGTCTTCTTGCATCTCAGCCTAGACTGTTTATTTCCATTGTTTTCCTAACCCAGCTAAGTGGAGGGGAGCCTTGCATGTCTTGTCTGCTTGCTCCCCCCCATCCTCCAATCTGAGAAGGTAAAGCTAGTTCTGGGAAGGAGAGTCCGTGACATCACTGCTGGCTCCAAGGGCTTCCATCCCAAGGTACCTGATGCGCCCGATTAAATCAAGGTGCTGGCAGCGCGGGGGCTCTTTCTGAGGTCTGTGAGCGAGGGATCTGTTCCAGGCCTCTCTCTTTGGCTCTGCATGGCCCTCTTCTCCCTGTGTCTCTTGACATCATCTCCCCATTATGTGTTGTCTGTTTGTCCAAATTTTCCTTTTTTGAAAGGTTATTAGACATGTAGTATTGGGGGCCACCCTAACTTGATTACCTCAATAAAGACCTTGTCTCCAACTAAGGTTGCATCCTAAAATATTGGGGGTTAGGTATTTAGAGTATGGATTTTGAAAGAACATGGTTCAACTCCTAATAGAGGGCATTTCTGGACTGGCAGGTCTTGGAGAGCACCTCAGTGGCCCAAGCCTGACCTGGCCCATAACCCTATGCCATCTGATTCATTGAGACTCCATTTAGATGTATTTCCTGTAAGAAGTGACAAGACAAATCTGAAATGTTGGGAAAAAAATCTTGATTTTACTGGACCACTTGGCAAGTATGCTGATCACCTATGATGAATCAGTAACATTTGCTTGGGGTCGGGGGGGAGGGAAACAAACACATTCATTGGGTGGTTATGATTTTCCTGCTTGGGCCAACAAGGTGGAGTTTGGAAGAATCGCATATCATGTTTTTAATTGTCTCAGTGCTCAGACCCAACCCCAGTTTGTACTATGGTCATTGAGAATGAATTTACCATTGGAATGGTATTTTTATAAATGGTGTCAATTAAATTTCTTAGGTAGTGGAGAAATCGCCCTCTCAGAGAATGAATGCAGAATCAGATTAAACCACCACTAACATAAATCCATGAGGAATTTGTAAGCACATTCCAATTCTCATGGAGGAAAGATTAATTATGTGTTGTAGTCTAGAATAGTGCCCCCGACATCAACCTGTTTGTATACCTGTCTTAAGTTACTCACTTTTTGTGGGATGCGTTTAAGTGAATTGAGGTTATACTTGTTTTTCAGTAGAATTCTGCTCCTCTCCTCCCCTGAGCTGTTGAAGGACAAATGGAAAATGCATGTAGTTTTAAAATGCGTAAATTGTGATTTGGGGACATTGAGGGGAAATGCGGTGGTGAGAATAATTGGAGGGATATTACAGGGGATTTATCCTTGGACTTGAGACATGGGTTAAGGTTATAGACATCTCTTCAGCACTGTGCTTACGGTGGGGGGAATACAGGCTTGCTGGTGGTCTCCAGGGGAAGCTGTGAAATGCCTAGAAAGGTAGGGGTATCTCAGGACTGGCAGGTGTCAAGTCAGTACTGACCAGGCAAATCTCAGCCATTTATAGTACAGTACATCAGATGAAGGTAAATACTAGAAGCAGCTTGCAGCTTAAATTCCGTTATAGAACCAGATTATCTAGGGTGGATTATCTGTGGGCAATGTTGTACCCTGGGCTAGCTTTGCTCGGTATATTTTTGGCATGCAGCTTATTTTTGAGCCATTTTTTCTTCTTAGCTGGTTTGTGTTAGGAATACATGTTAATTTCTAACATTAGAGCCTCTCTTTCTCTGGCTCACATACATTATATTGGAAATTCAGAGACAGGAAGGGAAATCTGCTGCCTCCTTGCCCGCCCTCCCACCCCTCATCCCCCACCACTGATGCCTAGTGGGTCACAAAGCCAGATACTTCTGTGTTCACTTTCGTATTCACTGTTGCCTTGGATTTTCTTGTCGCTCTTCACCTGCGTTGGTTTGGTCGGGTCCGAGCTGATGATCTCACTGTTTTGAATTTGAGATCCAGTGATAAACCAACTGTAAACATAAACTGGAAATCCATCAGGTAAGAGGAGCTTAGAGGTGGAATTTCTATTTCAGGTGAAAATCTTTTTACTTAGAATTAAAAGCACTACTGTCAAAATCCCTCAATGGGAAAAAAAGTGAACTGTGAACTTGTGGGTTGAAAACTTCAGATTCTGTTTACTTCAAAAGCAAGCATGTCTTTTCACCCTTGGGAATTTTGCGGTGCAAAATTCACTGGCCCAGTTACAGCCATGCCATTTATGATAAAGGAAAATGCCTTTGACTTATTTGCTGCCACCAAGTTCCCAGATGTGGACCAATAGTTTTTTTCTTCTACGAACTGCACATAAGACCTTCTAATACCAGAGGACATAATGATGTCATCAATTTTAGTGACTATAGAATGAAATAAAAAGAATATTTCTGATTAGTTCAAACAATAATATGCACTTTTCAATTTCCCAGGTATTCCCCCACACCTTTTTTAGAACTAGAAGCAGCTTGCATCTTAGATTTTTTTTTTTAGATTTATTTATTTCAGAGAGAGAGAGAGAGAGAGAGGGCATGAGTGGGGGAGGGGTAGAGAGATAGGGTGACAGGCATACTCCCTGCTAAGTGCAGAATCTGACTTGGGGCTCTATCCCAGGACCCTCAGATCATGACCTGAGCTGAAATCAAGAGTCAGAGACTCAACTAAGCCACCCAGGAGACACCCAAGGTACTTCTTTTAAATGGGTTGTCTTGTTCTTCCCAGTTTAAAAAAATTATTTATCTTAATTTTAAAACTCAAAGACTTTTTTCCCAGGTAAGGCAGCAAAATATTTCACTCTCTAAGAAATGCAGAATGCAAGAATGTTTCATTTGGGCATAGTGCTCATTCAAGGTTTTATGTCCTTGGAAAAGTTGAGAAACAAACATTTACACGATTTTGAAAGGATAAAAACATCCCAATGTGTTATGCTAGTAGAATAAAGAAAGAATGCAAAAGGGGACTTATTGTATCATCTGCAAAGGACTTAATAATGTTGATATGTTTAAAAAATTGGAAGTATATACTCACCTACTGTAGGAAAACTTCTTTTTTCCTAAAACATTTTTTTTAAAGATATTATTTAATTGACTGGCAGAGATCACAAGTAGGCAGAGAGGCAGGCAGAGAGAGAGGAGGAAGCAGGCTCCCTGCTGAGCAGAGAGCCCGATGTGGGGCTCAATCCCAGGACCCTAGGATCATGACCTGAGCTGAAGGCAGAGGCTTTAACCCACTGAGCCACCCAGGCGCCCCCCCACAAAACATTTTTTTAAACAAATGTTTTCTTAAATATCCCTTTGTTCTCTAAGGGATGTGGACAAGTGTTTTAGTAAATTACTTTGGTTGTTAATGTCTTTATGAAGTTCATATCCAGTTTTAAAACTTTCATTCTTACCCTTTAATGGCTGTATCAGTTATGGGTACAATTGGCTGCAAGTCATAGAAAGCTACAGATAACTATAAGTCAAATGGGATAAGTGCTGTTCCTCTTGCACAAGTCCTCGTGGGTGGTCTAGGGCTTACGTGGCTCTTCATGGTGTCAGGGACCCAGGCCCCATCTAACTTGTTGCTCTGCCTTGTGTGGCCTTGATCTCAGGGTATAAAACAGGGACAGCCTTACTCCAGGCAGTGGAATGGAAGAAGGGACAGAGAGATAGGGGCAAAAGGCACGTGTGAACCAGCCAGAGTTGAGACAGCTGGTCGTACCTCACTGCAAGGGAAGATGGGAAGTAGAGTCTCCAATGTGGGATGTGTGGGTCTAGCTGGAAATCAGGGCCTTTCTCTCCATAGAAGAAAGAACATGACTAGTGGGGAACAGCTATCAGACTCTGCTGCAGTCATAGACTTGAGCTACATTACAGTGGAAATAATACATTAATGACACTTGAAAACAAGTCATAGTTCTTTTTACAGTTGTTATGGGCTTACATTCTTTTAGCTCTAAGATTTGGTTTGTCCCCATGTATTAAGACCTGAGGTGAACATTGTTTAAAATGACAAAATGCACTTATTCACACTTTAATACATCTTATTTAATTTTTTTATTACGTGTACCTCAAATGACCAGGGCTAGAAAGCACACAATAATTCACAAAAGGCTGGTTTATGAAAACTGATTAAACTTAAGCTTACAAATTGGCAAGGAAGTCTGAGTTAGGTGATTAGAGTGGAAAGTACTAAGGCCAGAAGCAAGTGATGAAGGAGGTGGCAGGAACCTGTTTATTTGCATGGGTGTGGGGAAGGGCCAGTGGCAAGAGAAAGATGGGGTCAGAGGAGGCTGTGATGATGGAGGAAAGCGAAACAGATGTGATGACTAGGAACCTAGGCCTCAGTGCTGAGATAGCTGGAACAGACTGGAGGAACTGATGTGCCCCATGGCCCAGATCTTAGAGTATTGGCATTTGGTGCCAATAGGACAAAAGGAAAGGAGACTTCTGAGTCATCCAGGTAGGGAAGGCCTTAGGTAGGCCAGGGTAGGTGGGTTTGGGTAACAGAGTTTTCCAGGAGCTCTTTGGCTCAGATATGGCTGAACTCCAGAACCAAAAAGGTGCCCGATTTCCGACTGGCATAAAAACGTGGATTTTGTAGCAAGGGACCATTTCCAGAAGAGTTGAGTTAATTTCCGTGTTTGGAGGTCTCCAAGAGAGGCTTGGTAAAAGAAAAGACACTCTGACTTCTAAATTGGCAATGGGTGATGAGGAACAAGGGGGAAGGTGACCTTGGAGATGGACAGGGGATGATGGGAAACTGGCTGATCTTAAGGCTATGAGCTGATCTTGGGATTTAGAAAACATCCAAGTCATTGTCTCCTGAACATATTTTTTCATGCTACAGCTTCATTCCTGCTCTTTCCCGTGTTCAGGAAGTCTTGAAGAGGAGCAGTGATGGTGTTGCCTTGTTGTCTATGCCAAAGCCTTTTCTTCCGTGGAATGTCATCTAAGTTAAAAATTTCTCTAAGTTTTCTCAATAGAATTTAGGTGGCCAATATCCACATACACTTCTAGTGGTGGATATGTTAATTGTACATGACTTGCATTGGGTCCTACCTGAAATCAACTTTCTTGGCCTTTGGACTTGTGTTTTGTTTGTTTGTTTGTTTGTTTTGAGTCCTTATCAAACTTAGTGCCTTAATACCATTTATCTTATTGATTGATGGGCCACGAGGGATGGAAAGGGTATGGGGTTAAGTAAAAGCTTCCTGGGTGGTTTTTCCTTACATTGTCTTTTTATCAGCCTCAGTCTTTAGAGCTGTCCCAGTGAAGCCACTGAGGGTGACTGGTAACCTTGGCTAAGATGCGGATGGATGATTCTGGGTCTTGTTTCATGGCCCGGAGACTGTACCTTTTTTCTTATTCTGATGAGAATGGTTCCGCTTTATCTTTGCTGCCCACAATCCATATCTTCATGCATATTTCATGATATTCTTACCTTCCAGTGGCTTCTGAGAAAAAAATCAAAATGAAAAAAGGACATGGAAGAGCCAAAGCAGAAGTAAACACTTTCATGTAGCTGGCCCTGGGCCATTAGGATCAATTTTCCCCCCAAATCTGAATCCCTCCCCAGGAGACTCTGCCTAGGGGGTGGCACATATGGGGTTTTATGATAGAATTTGGCTGAAACAACCCAAAGAAGGGCTGCTTTTTGCCTCTCTTAAACAGATGGGCTTGAAATGGGGTGGTTTTTCACCTTAGAGGAGACCAGCAAGAGCAGAACATAGAATCATTGGTGGACTGTCTGTCACTTAGCTGTGGGGTTTTGAGAAAGCTCCTTTATGGGGTGTTGATGCGAGTTAACTGCCCATTACCTGCCAGGGTGTCTTGGCCAAATCCTTGTGTACAGTTCCAGAACCTTAACGGATGCACTGGAACAGACTGACCTTGTTCATCATCCATGGGAGGAGAAGGAATCACAGGAAGAAGAACTCTCTGTGGGTCATTTGATGAGGCCAGAAGTGGGGTGGCAGAAGTGGGATGCTCAGAGAGGGTGTGGTTTTGGTTATGCAGATGATCAAGATGGGGAAGAAAGCTTTGTATTTTCTTCCTTTCCCCCGTGGGGGCAGAATCATTCAGTGCCTGCTCTTGTCCTGGGCTGGACTTACCTGCTTTTAGACCTCCCTGGGTACAGAGGCGCATGAGGCCCAGTATCGCCCAGAGTGAATCTGCTTTGGAGGGAATAGGCAACAAGCAGCGGGAGCTTTCTTCTTGTAAGACTGGGGGAGTCTTTGCTGTCACCACCACTGTTGGGGTGACCAGCCTTTTCAGTGATGGAGAATATACCTAGGATATAGCAGAAAAGACTGGGCTTTGAGACCTGGGACCACCCGTTGCCTTGTGATTTTTAGGCAAATCATTTTAGTTTTCTGGACTTCCATTTGGATAGGATCATCTGTCAAATGTGGCTTTGACATTCTGCCATTCTGCCCCTTTGTCATCTCAGTGATGTTTCTCTTAGAAGACATTAAGGTCTGAAGGACTTGTCATGAAGTACAGTGCTGTGCTCTCCTCTTAACATCTGGTTGATAAGAAATCACATTGTCAAATTCTCTGGCTCATGCAAAGAAGAGGAATTTATACTGTTATTGAAAGCCTACTATGGAAAGACTTTTCCATAGATGCCTCTATTAAGCCTCATTCTGTGCTGCATAACATTCTTTTTCTCCTTCTACAGATGAGAAAAGTGGAGCTCCCAGAGGCAGCTCGCCAGCAACCTCTCGGATCATAATGGATGTATCTGGCATCCAGATCTGTGCCCACCTGCTTGCCAAGGCCTTTTCTATTTGCCAGTACTGTTTCTCAGCTCACAGCCATTCTGCTTATGCACCAATGAAGGGAAGTACAGGGAAGATGGAAATATGGTCATTCCATCTTACCTGGGGGGTAGTAGCAATTTCCTGTTTATTTCAGTTCATAATTTTTTTCCATAAATAGCGCTCTGGAGGGGGGAATTACTCATTCCTCAAACTTTTCTTGAGCCCTACTATATTCAGAGCACAGTCTCCTGGCTGAAATTCACTAAGGGGTGCAATGATTCAGAAAATCTGGTTCTTGTTTACAATATAGTAAAGGACATAGGGGACTTTCTGTATGTTCAGGTGTGGGTTGACCTAGAGATATAGGTTCCCCTGTGCTAAATACCTTCCTGTGCCCTTGTCCTGTGGTGTGCCTGCTTGTGTGTTCATTCATGTATTTGTTTATGCTGGCAGGAACTTACCGTCCTGTGCTTGGTGCTAGGGAGGAAATAAAAATCAATCAATAACGTGGACCCTGTTCTCCAGGAACTCGTGGCTTATATCTTGGGGGAATCTAGGTAGCTCAGTCGGTGGAGTGTCTGACTCTTGGCTTCAGCTTGGGTCATGATCATGGAGTCCTGGGATGGAGCCCCGTGTCAGACTCCAGGCTCAGTGGAGAATCTGCTTGGGGACTCTCTCTCTCTCCCCTTCTCCTCCCACCCCCTTAAAAGAAATAGATAAATCTTTTTAAGGAAAGAGAGATAAGTATATCCAGTTATCCTCAACTGTTGGGGGGGGGTTTGCAGCCTACTGCAGGGACATTTAGCAATGTCTGGAGACATCTGGGGGTTGCCCAGTCTCCTGGTGGCTAGTGGGTAGGGACCAGGGATGTTGCTAAGCATCCTCAGGTGCACAGGAGGACCCCCACAGCAAGGAACAGTCCAACCACAATGTCAGTGGTGCTGAGATCGACAAACCCTGGTGTCCTGAAGGTGCATTCCTGAAGCTGTGTGATCCTGTGGGGGCAACTTGGGTTGGTCGCTGAGGTGAGTGGTACCACTCCGACCGCTGTGGCAGAGAACCTGAGCTGACACTGGGGAGGGCCCCAGAGAGGCGGCACTGACTGGCATTTAGGCTGCTGGAAGAAGAAAGGCCGGCCAGCAGAAGCAGCCAGAGCTCAGAGGCAGAGGTGACTGTGAAGTAAGGAGGACAGAGGGAAGACCAGCCTGTGTGGGCAGAGGCTTGGTGTTGGGGCGAGTGGAGAGTGGGACTGTAATGTAATGAGGTGCAGGTGGAGTGTGGACCAGAGGACCACCCTGGTGGACAAGGGAGGCTTTTCTGACAGTGGTGAGTGAGACTTGTGGGAGAAAGGCTTGTCTGAAGGAAGTAGGCTCCAAAAGGGAGAAAGGGGTGCATCACAGCAGATGGGAAAACAGATGACAATATGCTCGGAAAGCTGGAAGGAACACGGATGATCACCCACTTGGTCCTCAGTTTACCCTAAGAGAACTGGGTGCAGGCAGATTGACGTCTTGGGTCACTGGCTCAGCAGAGGTGACCGCTCTTCGGAGACCTTGTCAGAAGCATCATTGGAGCCCCCACTTTAGGTCCTCTGGGTACCCTCATGAGAGGCACCATCCTTTGGCTGCGTTGCACAGAAGAGGAAGGGACCCAGAGAATTTCAGCAGGAGCCCAAGGCCCTGTCAAGGAAGTGGCAGAGCAGGCTTTAAGCCGAGTCTTTGACACCAGGACACTTGACCTGGAGGGGTAGCCTCGCCTCGATCCCATGCGGTGGCAGCCTGTTTTCCTGGAGGCCATCCAGCCGGACCCGGTGCTGGCGGGAGGAAGGGAGCAGGGCGAAGCAGAGGGCCTCGTGAAGGTGGAATGTGCAGGACTCCGTGCCCGGCTGACACTTGGAGATCTGTGCGTGCCCGAGGTCCTGCGAGGGCTGTTTGTTTCCTCCTTTCCTCCTTGGAGCCCATCTTTACTGCAGGGTGGAATTGGCTTTGCCAGCGCTTTTATTCTTTCATAATGTGAGCATCTCCGTCTTCTCGCCATTGGTGCAGGTGTCGTCAGTTCTGCATGGTTGCCTGTCTCATGTATTCATGCGTGTGCGCATGGGAGTGTGTGTGTGTGTGTGTGTGTGTGTGTGTGCTCACCCGCACGTGTGCCTATGTGTATGTGTTTGCATATGGATGTGTACATCTGGGTGTTCATGCATATAGTGTATGTGTGCATGCGTGTGTGTGGGTATGCATGTGTATGTGTGTGAGTGCATGTTTATGTGTTCAGATGTGCCCGTGTGAATATGTGTATGTGTATGTGTGCCCACACCTGTCTGTGCACACATGTGCCCATGTGTGTCTCTGTGTGTGCGCGCGCATGCGTGTGTGCCCGTGCTGCTGGGATCACGGGAGGAGCTCTTGCTTCTCTCCCTGCCTGTGTAGCCAGGTGGCTGCATATAATATATTTAAATACATTCAATGAGATGCGTGAACCAAAAACAACTCCCGGGAGCTGCTTTACAGCAGAGTAGCAGGTCCTTCTCGGCGTGTGTCACCGCCGTCTGGCAGCCTGGGCTACTTTTAACAACGGAGGAGGGGCAGGCAAGGGAAGGCGGCTGGGCAGAAGGGAAAGGAAAGAAAAGGGTGGAGGGGAGAGAAGGGGCATTGGCAGCAGTGGGCTGATGGGGAGACAGGTGTATGCGCATGCTCACGCGTGTGTGCGTGCACGCGTCTCTGCGCATATGTGCACACACATGCGCGCGTGTGCATGTGTGTGGGCCCATTAGTGAGTGGAGATCTTACTGTGAGACAGGAAGCCCAAGCAAGGCCACCCTTGGCCAGGCTGGCTCGCCCTTGGTGAGTAGATACCTTTGATGGAGGAGAGAGATGGTGTCCTCTGACGCTTTTGTTTTAGGCTTCCTAATCAGTCTTATCTCCTTTCCTCTCAGTGGGCCAGCCTTTTGGAGTTGGGTCTGCCGACCCCTGCAGGGTAGTCTGTAGGATGGAAGATCATCTTAGAATATTTTCTCTTGGAGTCCTGGTTTGTAGAGATTAGTTAGAATCACCAGGTTTAAAAGCCCTGGTTCCTAAGCAGCCTAGACCCGGCCTGAGGGTTGTTGGTATTTCTCAGGGGGACTTGGACTTGCTGTCTGAGGGCATCTGGCTGGTTCTGCTATGGAAAAATATCCCATAAGGGTCCCTGGTTTATTGTGTTTGCTGAGGCCCATCTCTCTGGCCGAGACCTGGAGTGTGTCCGTCAGAGTCAGAAAGGCTGGGCATGCAATCCTTAGGGAATAAGTCTTATCAGAGGGCCTGGTGGCCACTCTGTCCCCTTCCCTTAATCCGTCCCAGGAGGTGGCTGCTCTCTCAGCTTTTCCTCCAAGTCCTGTCCTGCACAGTCTTGGCTTACCACTGACCCTGTCCTGAGGTGTGGGCCCTGTTTCTGGGAGGCAGGGTGGCAGTGACCCCAGGAAGTACGTTTCTGTTGAGGGTGGTGAGGGGGCACATGGTAAGCTCAGGGTTTAGCCTTCTTTGGCTTGAAAAGGCACCAAGGCAGCTGTGGGCCCTTAGTTGCAGATATGTTGCTGTTCCTCTGGACTGATGTTTATTTTCAAGGTGTTTTATGATCATTATAACTTCCATCATGTCCTGATGGGCACAAAAGTGGTGAGAGTGTAGTGAGGCCTGGTGGAAAGAGGAGTGTGGCATCTGTGGAAATTTGACAGCAGTGTTGTCCAGTTGCCAGGTTTGTCTCTGGGCATAAGAACAGATGGAC